>NC_136425.1:97822500-98422500 GCF_052625555.1 Lactuca saligna | reverse complement strand
CACACACAAAAAGACGATCGATCTCAATGGGATTTACACACACATGAGAAAAACGGACACCCCTTAATTACACGTTAAACCCATCGATCCCTATTACGGTTTTTTTTTTTAATTTTTTAATTAAGCCCCTTCATTGTTATAAGTAGATCTCAAACACACTGTAACGACGTAAATTTTAAAACCAATTTTTCATTTTTACAAACATCAAAACATCGAGTAATAATTTAGATTCCAATGTAAACAATATTGTCACGACCGATTACATAACAAAGATCACAAAAATAGTTTTCCCTGAGTGTGTGTACGATCACGCCGGTGCCTTCCCACGGTCCTCGCTAGTACCTGAAACACATAACACAACAACTGTAAGCATAAATGCTTAGTGAGTTCCCAAAATACAACCTACGCACATACGCCTTTCCAGGCCCTGACCTTCCGGTCCATGTGTCTCAGGGGACTTCCGTCCCAACTAGGTAAACCTTTCGGTCCTACCCACGTCAACCTTACGGTCCACATCACAACGCCTTCCAGCCCATAACATATTCGCCTTCCGGCCCATAATATAATGCCTTCCGGCCCATATCAAGCATATCATACATGGCATATATAACGAATAACTTATCACACATAACACATATATCTCATAGCATATCCGACCTTCCGGTCACACAGTCAAACCCTTCCGGTTACAGTATAGTGAGAAAACCCACCTCGTATATCTCGATAACTCGCGAACCCTGGAAATCACTCGTGCTCGATCCCCCTATAACATCATATATCTCTAATTAATACTTTTACCACTAAGGTTGACTATCCCTATCAAGTCAACACTGTTCAACTCTGGTCAACAGTTAATGGTCAATTTGACCGGACTCGGCGAGTGCACTAAAGCGACTCGGCGAGTCTAAACGTTTTCACCAACTCGCAAGGATTTCCCTTTGACACGTCGAGTACTCCCCTGACACGACGAGTTCCACCTGGTCATGAATCGCAGGGCCACCGCGACTCAACTCACTGAGTCGCAAGGACAATTCGGCGAGTTCCAGCTCGACTCAGTCCACCTATCAATCCCTCTCTAACTCCCTGTGACTCACTGAGTCAACCATAACTCGGCAGGGCCACTCACTAAGTGGTTAAGGACAATCTTCATGCTACTCGCCAAGTCTGTTCTTCAGACTCGGCGAGTCCATGCCATGCATCGACTCAAACTTGCTTCTGAGATCAGATCCGCTCCATAAACTCATACATCTGGCCCTCCTAAGCTCATTTATCACGTAAAGTCACAGTATTGGCCACCATGCAACACTTACAAGCTTCTTTTTGGAGAAATGACCACTAATATGGCAACCCTAGCCTCCAACCCAAAAGGAAGGACATAAAGCATAGCATTTTGGACTTTCTGGACCTGCTAAGGTCCAGATCTAGGTACCATATCTACATGGGACCTCTCACACTTCAATTACAAAGCAAATAAGGCAAGAAGAAACCCTAGATTTGACCATATCAACATAAACACGGAAATAAGCTCTGAAAGATAGCTCAAGAAGCTTCCCTTGGCGAAATGGAAGTAGATCCAAGCTCCCAACTCTTCTAGCTTGATTTTCCCCCTTCCTTTCTTGCAAAAACACACAAATTTGGTTAACAATAGCCTCTTATCTCACTCACAGGAACCTTTAGCTGCTTTGGTGCTCTCAAGGATCAAGGTGGCCGCAATGAAGGGCCATAAGGTCCTTTAAATAGAGCTTAGGACCGGAAAATTAGGGTTTCATCAAACAGCACGGACTCGCCGAGTCCATCCCTTGGACTCGCCGAATCCAGGCGCAAACCCGCGTCCAAAACCACGACCCTACTCGGTGAGTTCGACCTCCAACTCACCGAGTCCCCTTACAAAACACCAAAAATATGCGAATAAAAGATACCTGAAAATCCGAGCTGTTACAATTCTCCCCCACTAGAACTAGACTTTGCCCTCGAAGTCTCGCTCTGCAAATAGCTCCGGATGCTGCTCAGGCATCTCACGCTCCGGCTCCCAGGTCATCTCTGAACCCTTCCGATGCTGCCACTGAACCAACACCAGGGGTACGTCCTTGTTCTTCAAAACCTTGATCTTTCGATCTCTAATGGCCACTGGTCTCTCGGCATAATTCAGGCTCGCATCTACCTGAATATCTTCTAATGGGACCACTGCCGATTCGTCGGCTATACACTTCCTCATCTGCGACACATGAAAAGTGTTGTGAATCTGCCCCAACTCTGCTGGCAAATCCAAATGGTAGGCTATCTGGCCTACCATCGTAATCACACGGAAAGGACCAATGTATCGGGTCCCCAACTTGCCCCTCTTCCTAAATCGAATCACTCCTTTCCAAGGAGAGACCTTCAGGAGTACAAGATCGCCGACTTGAAACTCAAGCTCGGACCGGCCTCTGTCTGCATAACTCTTCTGTCGGCTCTGAGCGGTCAACAACCTCTGCCTGACCTGCTGAATCTGCTCGGTCGTCTGGAGTACGATCTCCGTGCTACCCATCACCCGCTGCCCCGCCTCACCCCAGCAGATGGGGGTGCGACACCTCCGCCCATACAACAACTCAAAGGGTGGCATACCAATGCTCAAATGATGGCTGTTGTTATACGAAAACTCTGCTAAAGGTAGATAGGTGTCCCAGCTCCCTCCGAAATCCAAAACGCATGCTCGGAGCATATCCTTAAGCGTCTGAATCGTCCGCTCACTCTGACCGTCTGTCTGGGGATGATATGCGGTACTAAAATGCAGTCTACTACCCAATTCCTCATGGAACTTCTTCCAGAACCTGGAAGTGAAATGCACATCACGATTAGAAACAATCGAGATCAGCACCCCATGCTGCGATACCACCTCCCTCACGTATAATTCCGCCAACTTCTCCACAGAAGAGCTCTCGCTGATGGCCAGAAAATGAGCGCTCTTCGTCAATCTATCTATGATCACCCAAATCGCATCGACTCCCCTCGTAGTCCGCGGCAATTTGGTGATAAAATCCATGGCAATCTGTTCCCACTTCCATTCGGGAATATCTAGCGGCTGCAATTTACCGTGTGGTCGCTGGTGCTTGGCCTTGACCTGCCGACAAGTCAAGCATCTCTCAACAAACCATGCAACATCCCTTTTCATACAGGGCCACCAATACTCCTTCCTTAGGTCCAAATACATTTCGTAGCCCTGGGATGAATCGAGAATTTCGATCGATGCGCTTCCTCCATCAAAATAGCATGCGCACCACCCACAAACGGTACCCAAATCCGACCCTGAAAAGTCATAAGCCCTCGGCCATCCGTGACGAATCTTGATACCTGACCTACAACCCGCTCCCTCTTCTGGTTTTCTGATTTCACAGCCTCAGCCTGAGCTCCTCGAATAGTATCCAAAATCGGGGTCATTACCGTCAACCTCAAACAAATATCTCGGATCGGGGAGCTTTCCGTCCTACGGCTCAACGCGTCGGCTACCACATTAGCCTTGCCTAGGTGGTACAGGATCTCACAATCGTAATCCTTCACCACATCCAACCACCTCCTCTGTCGCATATTCAGATTTGGCTGATCCATCAAGTACTTCAGGCTCTTGTGGTCCGTGTAGATGGTACACCGAACCCCATAAAGATAATGCCACCAGATCTTGAGGGCAAACACCACAGCGCCCAATTCCAGGTCGTGGGTGGGATATCTCGACTCATGAGGCTTCAACTGCCTCGAAGAATATGCTATCACATGACCCCTCTACATAAGCACCGCCCCCAAACCAGATATAGATGCATCACAGTACACCACAAAATCCTCCATCCCTTCTAGGAGTGCGAGCACCGGAGCCTCGCACAATTTCTGACGAAGCGTCTCGAATAATGACTGCTGCTCCGGTCCCCATGAAAACACAGCACCCTTCCGGGTCATCCTAGTAAGTGGCACATCAATCTTGGAGAAATCCTTGATAAACCTGTGATAATATCCAACCAAACCCAGAAAACTCCTGATCTCAGTGAGCGATCTCGGCACCTCCCACCTCAATACCGCCTCAATCTTGGTCGAGTCGACCAATATCCCTTTCTGGTTAACAAGATGCCCGAGGAACTGGACCTCTCGTAACTAGAAATCACACTTGGAGAATTTGGCATATAGCCTCTCCGATCTCAATACCCCAAGAATCTCCCTTAAATGTTCCTCATACTGATCGCTAGACCTCGAATACACCAAAATATCATCGATGAATACGATCACCGACCGATCCAGCATCGGCCGGCACACTCGGTTCATAAGATCCATAAACGCAGCCGGGGCATTGGTGAGCCCACAAGGCATCACCACAAACTCATAATGTCCATAACGAGTTCTGAAAGCAGTCTTCTTGATATCTTCCTCTCAAACCCTCAATAATTGATACCCCGACCTCAAGTCTATCTTGGAGAACCAAGATGCCCCCTGCAACTGATCAAACAGATCGTCAATCCTAGGTAACGGATACCGGTTCTTAACCGTCAACTTGTTCAACTCCCGGTAATCGATACACATCCGGTGTGAAGCATCATTTTTCTCGACGAACAAAATCGGCGCTCCCCAAGGTGAGCTACTCAGTCGAATGAACCCCTTTCCCAACAGCTCCTGAAGCTGCGAGGATAAATCCTGCATTTCCGGTGGAGCGAGAAGATAAGGCGCCTTGGCGATGGGCGCCGCTCCTGGAACCAAATCGATAGGAAACTCCACTTGCCTCTCCGGAGGCACACCCGGTAACTCTTCGGGGAACACATCCGAAAACTCGCATACAGCAGGAATGTCATCAATCGAATTGGGCCTCCCCACGGCCACTCGAGTATCCATCACGTAGGCTATGAATCCATTGCAGCCCTGCTGCAAACTCTGCCTTTCACTGGCAGCCGAACAAAACGCCGACCCACACCGGGTCCCTTCGCCATAAACTGTAAGCACTCCCCCACTAGGGTCTCGAATCGTCACCAGCTGTCTCTTGCAGTCAATGACTGCCCCAAACTTACTCAACCAGTCCATGCCCATGATAACACAGACATCCCCCATAGCTATAGGAACCAAGTCTACAGGGAACTCGACCCCAAAAATCTCGAGCACGCATCTTCGAATCACCTCAGTGGCGTATACCGCTTTCTCATTTGCTATAGAAACTCGTATTGGGTTATGAGCATTCTAACACTCCTAAGTGTACATGCAACCCTAAATACCTTGGATCTATGTTTTCTCTATTATACATGCAAATATGAACATCCAAGGTATTATCCTAATCTAGCATACAAAACTATCAATATAACAAGATAGAATACATACCTCTTTGATGTAGAATGTCTTCATGAAGCTTGAGTGCCTAGTGCCCCAAGTGTGACACCTCAAATGGTTCACACAACACCAAATACACTTGGAATAACTTGAGAGAATTCTACACTTCATGAAATCGGCTAGCCCTCTCTAGAATAATACTAGTCGCCGATTTTGTCAAGAATAATATCTTTATATAGTGTTACAATTAGGGCAAACCCTAATTGTCATGACTTTCCATTTCCTTGGATCCATGGGTTCAAATACACCATGGAGCATCCATGGAGCATCATATGGGTTTTGGCCCAACTAGATAATCCATGGAGCATTAGCCCACTATACAAGTATGGATGATTTACACAATCAACCCATATATTTAATTAGTCTTCTTTTGATCACTTAATTAATCCTAGATTAATTCTTGATCAATACTAATTAAATAATCTTATTATTCTTATTATTAATATACTAGAACTTATAATATATTAATAACCATAAGTGTCTTATTTCTCTCATTATAGTCTATCCAAGTGCATGATGCCATGCAATCCAAATGGACCATGCCGGGTCGGGTCAAGTCTTACCAATTATAGTTATGGACTTAGACATTAATCCAACAGTGTCCCACTTGGATAAGTCTAAAACTATTATTGCGTATGACTTCAGGAACCAACTGGCAATCGTAGCTCTCAAAAGCTTCTGTCGAACTCTGACCTTGTCGATAAACGCTGACCTTTGTCAATGACTTGTCCATTAGATAAGGGATCATATATTCCTCCATTCTAGATATCATATGGACTGAGACATGGATTATAATCATTCTCTCTGTCCATTTGTTGTTTCCTAATTTCTGATTTATGACGACTGACTAATTGAACAAATCAAATCAGTCTTGGCCCGGCCGAGCACTTGCATTTGTCATCATCAAATCATCGAGGGGCCCACAAATATCGCTTTTATCCCGAAGGTAAAAGGAATGGATAAACTTCGACTCATATGGCTTGTTCTACTACTTGTTGAATCATACACAAAAGCACGTTTTATAGCACCGAGTTACCAAATGTGGTTTCGTGCAATCAATGTACAACCAACTCATAGTAACAACTCATATCTCTAGGTTTGAAGAATATAAGATATTATCATCTCATGATCACTCGTGATAAAATCCATGAAGTGATTCCAATGAGTGCGGGTTGAATCCAATACTCAGAACTTATGAGCACTCATGAGTGTTGTAGCCCTTTGTCCAACACCTTAGACCTCTACAAGCCAACCCATGACAGTCTTAATTCATATCTACTTCCAACATATGACCGACTGTGGATGGTTTGAATAACTTAGTCATTCCGGAAGAATAACCTAGTTTATTCGGGAAGTCAAAACATGCAAAGTGAAACACAAGAATAATTGAATCCAATATGGTATCAAAACCTATGAACATAAATAAAACACCTTTTATTTATCACCATATGATTACACATTATTCATTGTATACTGATTCAGTTATCAACTTTATTCTTGAATTTAAAACAATAGTTGTCCCATGCTCCAAGCATGTACACTATGTTTTTTTTAAAACACTAGTCATGCCACACACCAAATATGCATACTATGTTTGTCTATGATCTTTACTTTGTGAACTAGATCAATTGAACATAACTTCAATGATTCTCTTTTCACACTCCCAAATCCTTACTGCAAATGCAAGAATTCCAAATTCATGCCATTTACTGGAATCTGTTAGATTCTAAACTTATATGCATTAATCCTCTTGTAATGATTATGCACAAAGTCATAAAGACTTGACAAAAAACATTATAGAGCATTCCAAAGGAGATCAACTCCTTGGAAACATCCTTCTTGCATTAAGTTTCCTTAATCTTACACAGATTGAAATCTCTGACTTTGAAACATTTCCAGATTCATTTTGACTATCACTTCTGAAAAAGAGTTGCCTCCTTACAGATTATGTCAATATGGTCTTTCTAGAATTATCACTATACTTCCAATTGTCCTTGAGTAACCAATCTTTGGTAAACCTTAGATTATCTTCGACAATTGTTTAATCCTTTTAGTCATATCCAGTTCTAAACCTTTTCCCTTCTTAATGCCCCAGGCATTTGGAAACTTTTAGAAAGGATGAATATAGCACATGTAATCGATCCTATATCTGAAGCATACGGGACACGATTCATGATGTCTCACATAAAGACTAAACCAGTCTTTTGCTATACTATTTCCATTTCTATTTGCCAAGTTCTCATAATTCAGATTATGAAAAGGGATGCCGTAATCATAATCGAATTTAAGAACGCAAATAATTGACCCATATACATAATTTCCTTATGTTGAGCCATTCCAACATGAAATTCATATATATATCCTTGACTAAATGATTAAAACCTCACGATCTAAGCTTATAGATTTGAGATGAAGTATAATTTCCTCTCCCTTAATTATAGCAAAACAACTTTTTTCCCAATTGAAACCTTTTGTTTTCTATAATTAACATTGCTAACTTGCAATACTTATCATAATTATCATGCTGCCACTAACATGATGATTATTAGCATAACACTTATGCTCCCACTAGCTTTGACATGTACTCAGAAAGCTCGACTTCTAGAAATCAATACTTTATTTACTTTCTTACCAAAGTTCAGATTTCTAATACTAGATTGTTTTGATAAGACTTTATCAAAAACCATACACCTTCCCTTAGATAGCACACTTGTGTGTCTAAACAATTATGAAGAGGGGTGCCGTAATCATAATGCTTAGACCTTTTTTGCCACTTCTCATAAGTCCAGGTTAGTGTGCCGGTAAACCACACACGCTCCACTAACGACTTTGAGAATGCAAACATCACAATTGCTATCTAGCTAAAATCTACTTAGTGAAAGTATTTCCTCACCATCATTTTTCATGAATCAGAGAGAAACCTTATGACACTGAGATTTAATGGTGTATGTGTTCTTATCCATGTGAATTGTCAAAACCATTGTCACAAGACAAGGATAATGATAAATCCAAACTCATATGGATTGAACTCAATCTTAATTTCTTGCCACCTGGCAGCTCAAGGGCCTGCCATTGCTTCCAAGTTGTTGTGCAACCAATTGAGAACTCTAAGAACTGAACTTTAACTGGAATGGGCACAGACTATGTCAACACGATAGGTTATAAACCTCAAGTCGTGTGCTAGTGAAGAACTTTAGGTTTTATTCTTGATTAGTTCTTGAGACTTTCAAGACCTTTAAGACTCCCACTGTCCTCTTGACCTATAAGACTCCCTTGTCAAACATCCAAGAGATAGTGCGGATCTAATCAAGACAAACACTTCACACAATTGGCCTTAGTTGGTCTTTGTTTTATCCAAAACATCACAACTTACCAATTTCAAATGTACAAGAGTAGAAAACTTTTACTCTTACATTTGATAAGTGTTTTTAAACCTTCTTAAAGACATGTCACTCAAATTATAATCTTGGAGTATGACTCTAAGACTTGTATTGGAACGAAGTATGACTCATCTTCTTGATTTAACCATTTCAACAATTCAAGATCCCTTTTTCTTAGTCATAAGAATGCACTAAGACTTTCTTAGAGAACTAATTTTGATATGGTTTCTTAATCATTGAGATGATCACAAAGCTGATACTAAAGTACTCTCCCATCTTTTCAGATTTGAGAAACTTTTATCCTTCTGCCTAATTTGATTCTTCTTATCCGCTCTACCATGCATTGGAACCTTGTCCAATGTCTCAGAGTTACACTTAAGCTTGTAAGTATAATCATATTTACTGAGCTTTAGTAAACTATGACGAATAGCCTTATATCTTTTGTGGTGGACTTAATCAGTGCACATGACTATGTACTCGATCCCTTAGTCCATTACTTGACTCACACATCCATGTGAACAAGTAATTAGTCTTAATTTTTCCACTACTTGAAAGTTCTCATTCATCATGCTATACAACTTGCATGATTCCAAGTCTCGGTCCAATTGAGACTTTGGATGATAAGAATCTTTCCTTATTTGGTAAATTTAGACAGTACCACAAATGAAGGAATCAATTTCATATTTCCACTCTTGCTATTAATGGAATCATATAAGCAACAATTTTTCCTCAAATGCCATTGTAAGGATATTTTAAAATAAATAAAATCAAAAATTTTTCTTTTATTTTAAAACTATGCGGAAAAACTTATCCTTACAATCCATATGAAAACTTGTTGTTATCTATTCCTAAGCAATACCTCATAACTCCTAAGAAGTAGCTCAAGAATCCGATTTTCAAACTACGCGATAGAAATCCATCTATGCGATCAGATTCAACATATTCTTTCTTTAAGTTTCTTCACTTTTCTTTGATTCTTAAAACATCACCATGTGACCCAGTCACATCATGTATCAAGAATCTCAGAATAGAAACTTAACTGAGTTAGATAGTGGACTTTACCTGAAGTAGAGTCAAACTTATTGACTTTAACATCCTTAGGTAAATTTGGCAGCTTCACAACTAATGACCCTTCCTTTGGCAATATAAACATATGGACCCTTTGATAATGGTACACGGGACTATTACAGACTTAGCCTTTTCTCTTTACCATTTGGTCAACCTAGTTGACTATGGTCAATCCCTTTCCTTGGGAAGAGAATGCTTTTTCTGTATTTCCAGTGTCACCATTGTCAATGTCCATAAAGTTTCAGGAAGTTGATCTTAGTAAATAGATAAGATCATTAAGGGTCTTGTCATAGTCTATTTCATAGGTGTTCCAAAAGAACTCACTATGTGACTTAGAAAGTAGTTGAACCACCAACTTTCTCAAGACTTTGACACCCAACTCTCCCGACTTGTCAATATGTAACTACATCTCCAAGATGTGACCACACCTAGACCTTTACTTGCCAATAGGGCTTGAGTGACCTTAAACTTTTCAAGAACTTGTGGGGTAGGGAGAATAATTGGAGGAGGTGAAAGAAGTATGATTTCCATGGAACATCATCTTCATTTAGGAAAGCTTGTCTCAAGAGATTTGGGAAGATCATAAATGTCTAAACCAGACATGTTTTGGGAGATATTCAAGATAGTTGATTTAAAGTCCTTAATATGACACCCAATATGAAATATTAAGGCTAGGACCCAACAAACTATTTTATAACTTAGAAGAGGTATGCTGTAATCCAAGCTATAAAACAATTTGAAGGTAGGTGAATGACGATTCACCAATTTCCACCAAGATAAACGAAATGTATTATTAGGTTTTAATTGGTTTTGAAACTCCTAGATCTTTTGAGATTCATTGAATTGTTCAATGGCATGTTTCAATCTCGAGTGTGCCCTCCAAGTTTTGTGACTGGGATGCCGAGGATCACAAAACGAGGTGTGAAGTAACCATGCAAATCACTTGGTACCCTTAATAAATTACCCCTTAATCGATGTGCCGGTTAACCACACACGCTCCATCGATACTATGATAAATATTAAGTCACTCTTTACCTACCTTGTTAAGTCCAAGTTAGTGTGCCGGTTAACCACACACGCTCCACTAACGACTTTGACAAAGTGTAAAGTGTAATTTCATGGATTAGCACCTTATTCACATTTTCCTAAGTAACTAAGATTGGGAATTATTAAGAGTTTAGTTACTTAGTATTTACCATTAATATTTTTAATGAAGGGAGAATTATAGTCCTGTCAAACCCGTTCGGCTAACGACCCTCCACCAGTCAAGCAAGCGGTGGGTGAGAGTGGACACCCATTAAGTTGCCATTTTATAGGCAACAACCTTATACCCACCTTATAGACCGACTTCGTGAATGAGGCGTACTAGCGGTATGACTGACTTTAGTCTTATACATATATATATTATTAACTTATAATATTATAAATTATAAGGGTTGAATTTTAACTTTTAAAATTCTAAGGGCTATCTTGGAATTAAAGTATTCATATGAGAAAACTTTAAAAATTCCAAAACTTGAGGGCAAGTTTTGAAACTATTCAAAACTAATTAATTCCATAACTTATGTATTTAAAGTAGTTTTAATCCAAAAACTCTTCAAGTTCCATAACTTGTGGACAAATTATGGAAGACTTTAAACTAATAAAGAATTAACTTTTCTTTATTTTATAACTTATGGAATTAATTAAGGTTACATTATTTTTTTATTTATTTAATGAAGAGACTCTTGGTCCTCCATAACTTGAGGACAAATTATGGAGTCATAACTCCAATTAATTAGAACTAGACTCTTCATTTTTGTAACCTTTGCCAACTTTTATGAGTTTTATGAAACTTAAATGTGACTTTTCATATAACTTGAGGACAAGTTACAAAAACACATTTTAGAATCAACTCTTAGATTAATTTGGATTGAAAACAACTATTTCATTCAACTTTTCTATTAATCTAAGCAACTCATAAGAACAAGATAATTCAAATCAAACTTTTTCATGTAATTAGTCTAAACCTTAAACTAATACAAAACATGAATCTATTGACAATTATCTTTGAAATTGGATTAGCATGAACATTACCACATCAAAAACAATTTTATAAGTTCAAAAACCTCTTAGGGTAATGTTCCTAGTCCAATTCCAGCCAAAAGGATCGAATTTATGCTGTTTGGGGTTCCAACTCGTCGAGTGCACTAACCAACTCGGCGAGTTGGATCTTTTTTGCCTTGAACTCGTCGAGTCCCTTCATGGACTCGGCGAGTCTGCTGGGCTGACAGCATCAAAACTCGATTTTTCTGCTTCTATTGCAAGTATAACAAGAAAACAAGCCTAGGCTCTGATACCACTGTTGGGTTATGAGCATTCTAACACTCCTAAGTGTACATGCAACCCTAAATACCTTGGATCTATGTTTTCTCTATTATACATGCAATTATGAACATCCAAGGTATTATCCTAATCTAGCATACAAAACTATTAATATAACAAGATAGAATACATACCTCTTTGATGTAGAATGTCTTCATGAAGCTTGAGTGCCTAGTGCCCCAAGTGTGACACCTCAAATGGTTCACACAACACCAAATACACTTGGAATAACTTGAGAGAATTATACACTTCATGAAATCGGCTAGCCCTCTCTAGAATAATACTAGTCGCTGATTTTGTCAAGAATAATATCTTTATATAGTGTTACAATTAGGGAAAACCCTAATTGTCATGACTTTCCATTTCCTTGGATCCATGGGTTCAAATACACCATGGAGCATCCATGGAGCATCATATGGGTTTTGGCCCAACTAGATAATCCATGGAGCATTAGCCCACTATACAAGTATGGATGATTTACACAATCAACCCATATATTTAATTAGTCTTCTTTTGATCACTTAATTAATCCTAGATTAATTCTTGAACAATACTAATTAAATAATCTTATTATTCTTATTATTAATATACTAGAACTTATAATATATTAATAACCATAAGTGTCTTATTTCTCTCATTATAGTCTATCCAAGTGCATGATGCCATGCAACCCAAATGGACCATGCAGGGTCGGGTCAAGTCTTACCAATTATAGTTATGGACTTAGACATTGATCCAACAACTCGCAGGGGTCGACTCATCACCTCCCGATCAATACCGATGTGCTGGATAAAAGCCAACGATGCAAAAGATCGACTTGCACCCGAGTCAAATAATACCAAAGCAGGTACAAAATTCTCAAGAAAAGTACCTACGCATATCATAATATAAGCACAATATCTCAGCATAAAGGTAAATACATGAAAGAATACATACCGGCTATGACATTAGGCGCCACGCGGACCTCCTCCGCAGTCAACTAGAAAGCTCTCCCACGAGCCTTCGGAGCCTCAGCCTTCACTGGCCGAATCTTGGTAACCCTGGCAGCAGGCGTAGATCCCTGGCGAAGCTGGGGGCACTCGGCCTTCCGATGGCCAGTCTGGTTGCAATGAAAGAAAACCATGAATCCCTTGGGGCAATCCCTAGCAATGTGGCCCTCCTTGCCACACTTGTAGCAAGCACCCAATCGACATGCCCCCTCGTGACCCTTGCCGCACTTTCTGCAAGTGCGGCCCTTCTGACCTTCGGATCTCGAATCGGCGGACTTGGTCTGCTTGGCTGCCGGCTGAGACTGAGCTGGCCGCCGATCCACCCGTTGAGACTCGGCCTCCTCCCTGGCCTGGGTCTCCAACTCGATCTCACGCTTCCTGGAATTCGCATGAAGCTTAGCAAAAATCTGATATGACGAGTTCGATACGAACTCCTGGATATCCCTCCTTAGCACTCCCAAATACCGACTCATCCGAGCCTGCTCCGTGGACACCTGCTCGGGGCAGAACATCGCCCTCTCATGAAACTTCCGCGTGACCACCGTGACAGATTCATTACCTTGCTTGAGGGTCAAGAACTCCTGAACCAACCGTTCCCTCTCCACCTGGGGAACGTACTCGTCTCTGAACATAGCACTAAACCTCTCCCAAGTCACAGCTGAAACCTTTGCCAGAGTGAAGTTCGCCGTCACGAACTTCCACCAATCCTTTGCTCCCAGGCGGAGCTGGTTCAGGGCGAACCGTACCCTCAGATGCTCCGGACATGAACAAGTGTAGAAGCATCCCTCGATATCAATAATCCATCTCATCGCAACAATCGGATCTTGCGTCCCGTCAAACTCAGGTGGCTTCGTGTTGCTGAACTCCCGGAACAGCAACGAGTCACCTCCCTGTGGTCTGGCAGCGGCCACAGCTGCGGTAGCTGCAGCGGCTGCGACCTCAATCAACGCGGCGTACCGCTCATCAAATGTCTCCATCAGCGTGGTCTTAATAGACCCAAACATCTCCGTAATCTCAGCCCGGATCGCTGCAGCTACCTCCTCATGAATCATCTGACGAAGCTCCTCGTCAGTCACTCTACTTGTACCAGGTCTGTGGCGTGGTCCAACCATGATGTTTCTGAAATACAACATAAAAATATCAGAGACTCTATCGAGCATAATCGCACTCGATAATGCAGTCCTACTCAGTCTCCGATACCCAGGGATTCTTACTTGGGTTGCCCACTGACCCGGTGTCTTCAGTAGTACGGGCCCAATACTACCAACTACACTGCGTCAGCATTCACCCCAAGTCCTCCTCCCCAAACCCCGGATCCTGAGTACTCTATTCTTGCCATGCACTAGATACCCACTCGTTCTCAAAGCACCTCATAGAAGCAGGTTTCCCTACACTAAGGCATCACAAATCAGGCCACTCTAGTCCTAATATGAATACATAGTCTACTAGCATGCGTATCATATCATATCTCATAACACATCTTGTAAGAGTATTTTGGGGATTTTACCGTTTGGGCGCTGGCAGACCGTACACACTCCTTCTTCTTTGGTTGTTTCAAAAATCACTTACCAAATTTTATTGATTTATTAATTAAAGTTTTCTCAAATCCCCAGTTTGAGTTCAGTTACGCCCGAAGGTGTACCCGAATCCCTCATACCAAGGCTCTGATACCAACTTGTAACGACATATATTTTAAAACCAAATTTTCATTTTTATAAACATCAAAACATCGAGTAATAATTTAGATTCCAATGTAAACAATATTGTCACGACCGATTACATAACAAAGATCACAAAAATAGTTTTCCCCGAGTGTGTGTACGATCACGCTGGCGCCTTGCCACGGTCCTCGCTAGTACCTGAAACACATAACACAACAACTGTAAGCATAAATGCTTAGTGAGTTCCCCAAAATACAACCTACGCACATACGCCTTTCCAGGCCCTGACCTTCTGGTCCATGTGTCTCAGGGGACTTCCGTCCCGACTAGGTAAACCTTCCGGTCCTACCCACGTCAGCCTTACGGTCCACATTAAAACGCCTTCCGGTCCATAACATATTCGCCTTCTGGCCCATAATATAATACCTTTTGGCCCATATCAAGCATATCATACATGGCACATATAACGAATAACTTATCACACATAACACATATATCTCATAGCATATCCGACCTTCCGGTCATACAGTCAAACCCTTTCGGGTACAGTATAGTGAGAAAACTCACCTCGTATATCTCGATAACTCGCGAACCCTGGAAATCACTCGTGCTTGAACCCCCGAGCTATAATCCTCCTATAACATCATATATATGTCTAATTAATACTTTTACCACTAAGGTTGATTATCCCTATCAAGTCAACACTGGTCAACTCTGGTCAACAGTAAATGGTCAATTTGACCGGACTCGACGAGTGCACTAGAGCGACTCGGTGAGTCTAAGCGTTTTCACCAACTCGCAAGGATTTCCCTTTGACACGTCGAGTACTCCCCTGACTCGACGAGTTCCACCTAGTCATGAATCGCAGGGCCACCGCGACTCAACTCACTGAGTCGCAAGGACAAGTCGGCGAGTTCCAGCTCGACTCAGTCCACCTGTCAATCCCTCTCTAACTCCCCTTGACTCACTGAGTCAACCATAACTCGGCAGGACCACTCACTAAGTGGTTAAGGACAATCTTCATGCTACTCGTTGAGTCTGTTCTTCAGAATCGGTGAGTCCATGCCATGCATCGACTCAAAATATGCTTTTGAGGTTAGATCCGCTCCATAAACTCATAGATCTGGCCCTCCTAAGCTCATTTATCACGTAAAGTCACAGTCTTGGCCACCATGCAACACTTACAAGCTTCTTTTTGGAGAAATGACCACTAATATGGCAACCCTAGCCTCCAACCCAAAAGGAAGGACATAAAGCATAGCATTTGGGACTTTCTAGACCTGCTAAGGTTTAGATCTAGGTACCATATCTCCATGGGACCTCTCACACTTGAATTACAAAGCAAATAAGGCAAGAAGAATCCCTAGATTTGACCATATCAACATAAACACGGAAATAAGCTCTGAAAGATAGCTCAAGAAGCTTCCCTTGGCGAAATGGAAGTAGATCCAAGCTCCCAACTCCTCTAGCTTGACTTTCCCCCTTCCTTTCTTGCAAAACACACAAATTTGGTGAACAATAGCCTCTTATCTCACTCACAGGAACCCTTAGCTGCTTTGGTGCTCTCAAGGATCAAGGTGGCCGCAATGAAGGGCCATAAGGTCCTTTAAATAGAGCTTAGGACCGGAAAATTAGGGTTTCATCAAACAGCGCGGACTCGCCGAGTCCATCCCTTGGACTCGCCGAGTCCAAGCGCAAACCCGCATCCAGAACCGCAACCCTACTCGGTGAGTTCGAGCTCCAACTCGCCGAGTCCCCTCACAAAACACCAAAAATATGCGAATAAAAGACACCTGAAAATCCGGGTTGTTACACACACCTAACCCTAATTATTTAACAAATTAAGCTTTTTCTTATAACAATTTAGCCCCTCAACTAGGGCTGTAAATGAACTGAACGTTCAGCAAACTGTCGTGAACCGTTCGGCAGGAAGTTCGTTTATTTTTGTTTATTTAATAAATGAACGAACATGAACACACATTCACGTTCGTTTAGTTAAACAAACGAACATGAACAACGGTCTTGTTCGTTCGATTATGTTCATGAACGTTCGTTTATGTTGTTCGTTTACGTTCGTTTATATAAGTTACTTTTATGCACATATATGCTTAATTGTGTTTGATTACATTACTATATTATATATTCATTTATATTCATATAGGTTTAATTTTTTTTTTTTTTATCTTTGTTCATTTATGTTTGTTTAGCATGTTCAAGAACATAAACGAACGAACATGAACAATGTAATTTTTAAATGAACGAACATAAACAAGAAAACTCATTTGTTTATTCGTTCATGTTCTTTTATATGTTCGACTAACTTATATGAACAAACATCAACAAGCCTTCGTTCGTTTCGTTTATAGCCCTACCCTCAACCTTAATTACACCAATAACATGAGTTATATTTTAACCTATTTTCCACAAAACCAATTAGTTAAATTATATGCCACTTCAATATAAATTAATCCTTTTAGGTATTAAATAATATATTTTTTATTTAATTTCTTCCATTCTAACCCCATAAATCTAAAATATTTGCATAGATATTTCTTCGAGTAACTGAACATTAACATCATTAATGGTAGAATTTTCATGTCGTTACATCGTAGGCCCGGAGAGAGATCCAAATAGGTTGTAGGCCATGCGACGCAATCCTGTTAAGCTGAAGGCTCATATTTGCATGTTGTTATCTGTTTGGTTATGTGTGGTACTTTGGGGGAACTGGCTGAGCTTTGGATTACAGTCTTAGTTTTATGTTTCAGGTACTTTACATTATCGGGGCAAGGCGAAGGTGTGATCATACACATCCTTCAGTTTTTATGAGATTTGATTTCGCAATACTTTGATTTGTGATTTGACTTTTGGAAACTAAATTCTATAAACATTTATGGTTTGTGGCTTGGTTTTGAAGTAAGAAAAATTTACCTTCATTTTTGGGATGTTACAAGTTGATATCAAAGCCCTGGTTTGAGAGAACTGGATACGCATTTCACGTGAGTCCAGAATCAAACTAATGATATGTAAAAGTTTTCAAAATGGTTTTCAAAATTTGTTTCAACAGTAACCAAGGAAGGATGAGATGTGTACGATCAGTCGGAGCAAGAAAGTATACCCCAAGTTACCCACACTATTATGTGTTTTTGATGTTTATGATAGAACTACATGATAGTGATGGGCTAAGGATATTCAAAAATTACATGATCGAATTATCTGATATATGATGCCCGATAGCCTAGGAGAACTTCTTGTATGTTAGATGAAATTGACAACATTATTGTAGCTTCTTAGTGTGTGCATTATAGTTGTACATAACTAAGATTCTATAGCCAGAGAATGTTTAGTTCAACCTTATTTTACGTTCCTTGTTTGGTTATGGGCTTAGGGTAGAATCAAGTATTCTACTGTCTATGGAATCCAACATTATGTATGATTAGCATGCACGAGCGACTGCAGGGTTGCTGGAAGTTTCATGCGTGAGTATGGGTGTAGCAGGTTGGTTGATAAATGATTAACCACTCTCGAGGGAATGAATATAAGATGAATGTGAATCCTAGTTGTGGGTTTTTTAGGGTAGTTTGTGATGATCCATTGAGACAAATACTAGTAGGTGTAAAAGGTAGTATGGGCCTGTAATATTGGAAGCACAAGACCCGTACACGTAGCTAGGAAGTCATAAATCCCAAGGGTTTAGCCTCTTTGTCATGGTTGTAAGAGTATAATTATGGATTTTTCTGATATATTTTTGGTTCATTTTCAGTATGGTGTTCACGAGAGGATCTGGTCTGGAGCTGCCGGATAGGATAGGCCAGGATTGAAAGATGACGACATCCATGAGTTGATCAATACTAAGGTAGCTGATGTTGTCCGGGGTGCCATCCCCGAGGTTGTTGGTTCTATCAAGACCACGATAATCGAGTTATTTGATGAGTGGTACGCTGCTGTGGCAAACGTTGGTGCTGTTGCAACCACTATAGTCGTCGTTGTTGCGGGAGGCCGAGGAGGAGTTTCATTCCAGTACTTGAACTTCAGCAATATGAAGCCCCTGGAGTTTCAAGGGGTCAAGGGTTGATTCTTCATATATTCCTGTACGGAGGACCGGAAGGTCAGGTGCACCTTGAACCTTCTTCGGCTGGGCACGAAGAAATGGTGGAACTTGGTGACCGGTTCTTATACTCTTGAGCAATGGGTCGCTATTACTTAGGATCACTTCTCGGAGATGTTCTGTACGAGGTATGTTCCCCTGGTGGAGAGAGAGAGAGAGAGAGAGAGAGAGATAGAGAGGGAGAAAGAGAGAGACAGAGAGAGGGGGAGAGAGAGAGAGAGTAAGAGAGAGAGAGAGAGAGAGAGATTAGATTAAGAGTACCTGGATTTAAAACAGACGATAGAGACGGTGATAAAGATCACTCATACGTTTACTGAGAGAGCACAATTTTGTCTCGAGTTTGCTTCTTTGGGGGAGGCCCAGATAACACGATACTTGAGCATGCTCAAGACTGACATTCGACAATTTGTATAACATCCCGATGTTAAGGTAATTTCGATTTCAACCCTATGTTTGAATAATATTGAATTTTAGGCGTGGGGATTGAAAAAGATTGCAAGATGTCCCATAGTGGTAATTTGGTAAATTCCGTCTAGAAGTAGTACGTTGAGGCGTATGTTGTGTACGTTAGGCAAACTAGGGCGCACCCTAGTACGCTAGGTGTACACCTCGTGTGATGGGCATACGTAAGGAAAGTGCAAACCCTAATTATTAGGGTTTGGTCCATATATAAGCCCCATTATAGCCTCATGTCTCATTTCTTCACCATCCTCCCTCTGTGAAAAACAACCCCAAGCAAACCCTATGTGAGAAGAGTTCATTTTGATCCCTTTGGAGTGTTTTGGAGGTGTTCTTAAAGAAGAAGAAGAAGGTGGTGAAAAGAGCTTGGAGCTTGGAAGCATCTTGGATTTGGGATTTCCATTTTGTTAGCAACATCCAGGAGGTATAAAGCTCACAACTTGATCACTCCATGTTGTAGACCTAGGAATTTCTTCCTTTAAGACACTTTTTGTCCCAAATATGGTGATTCTTGGGCATTGCATGTTCTTGAACAAATAAATCTTCCTTTCAGACCTTATGAGGGGTCTTGGAATTGGATCTTAAAGTTGGACATGAGAGCTTATTGCATTAAGCTCTTATTAAGGATTTGGGAAGTTTGGGTGTACTCCCAACGTAAGCTGGAGTATGCAGTACGTACATGGTCAACCATCCCGACTGCAGTCAAAGCTCGAGTACACCACGCGTATAAAGTCTGAGTTGACTCGGTTAACTTGTTAATTTTGATTAGTTTTGACCAATGGTATTTTGGGAGCAGAGTAGTGATTAACTATTCGTCTGACTATGAGGTAAGTCTTCCTCATTGTACTTCTAGGTCGAAGACACTAAGGTCGGCCCATTGGATTAGATATCCTGTTATATGATAGTATGTTATTATGCGGTAAAGATATGTTAGATCGGTATTCTAATATGTAGGATGTTAGCATGTGGTAGTGATCTATAGATTTGTCTATTTGTTTGTTGATTGGTTATATGTTTATATGTTATGTATATGTCGACATGTTATGTTTGGTTGGGTTGAGGCGGTCCTGCTTTGTGTTGAAGGCCAAGATACTCGGGGCGGTCCGGATATACTGTAGGCCCTACAAAGCGATCCAATCGACCGAAGTGTAATGTCCGCGTTTCCTACTTGGCATAATTATAAAAATCTATATTTACAACGGTCGACGATTGTAACATTTTATGAATAAATGAAAAAGAATTATTTGAGTATATGTATTATATATGTTTGTAAAAATTTATTCTAAAACAAAAGGGGCTAAAATAAGCATTAAAAATAAAAGATTATTTATAATAAATAATACAAACGAAAGTCGTAGTAATTGTAATCACGAGCTCGTGGATATAAAGAAGGCTTAAGTTTGACTTCGTACGAGTAATTTTTGATCTTTCAAAATTTTCACGTTCAACCCGACATAGCGATGTGTGACGTAAAATATGAAACAGAGATTGGTGGAGACGTGTGTCGTAAAATATTGAAAATTTTGTTAGAATATATATTTTTGAAGTTAGAAATTTTATTACTTTGACAAATTCTTTATTTATTATAAAAATATATATAAGTTATTTAGATATATATTTTATATATGTTTAGTTTTGAATGCTTTAAGATATATATATATATATATATATATATATATATATATATATATATATATATATATATATATATATATATATATATATATATATATAAAATATGAGAATTTCATTACTTTAAACAAATTAGTATATTTATGTATAAATATACACTATATAATTTGTTTAAAGTAATGAAATTCTTATAATATATATATATATATATATATATATATATATATTATAATTTGTTTAAAGTAATAAAATTCTTAATAAATATATATATATATATATATATATATATATATATATATATATATATAGAAATTCATTACTTTAAACAAATTATATGATATATATTTACGCATAAAGATCTAAATAAATAGATGCATGAATTTCTTCTAAACCCAATGTATATATCATATATAATGCAATGAATGTAAAGTAGTTTATAGGAAGAATTTTATATTTATGATATATAGAAAACAAGTAAGTGGCTATAGAAATTGGAATGATGAAGATAGGATGAATAGTGTACGTGTCAATCAAAATAATAAGATACGTGGAGACTAATAGTTGAGAAATACACGGAGAAAGCATTGAAGTGACGCGTAGCAAATTTTTTCAAAATCTTATCCTAACTACGTCGTAGTATAAATAGATACCACCTTGAGTTTTTAAAATCTTGCCATTAAATTTAGAAAATATATGTATTATTGAAAGGGGAATTTCGGTTAATAAAAGCTTGAGGAGTTACTATCGAAATTTATTACGATTTGAGATATACACTCGTTAAATCAGGAGAGTTTATAGTTACTTTTATCTTTTATATATATATATATATATATATATATATATATATATATATATATATATATATATATAGTATTTTATATAAATTACATGTTATGTGTGCATATTATATGTTTACCTGATATCTTTATTGGATGAACGATTTATACATGTTATAAATGATTTAAACTATATATGTATTTTATACCCACAAATATGTTGGGTATATCTTGGGTAGATGAAATAGTTGATGCGTGTTAAAATGATGAGAGACCTCGATGTTGTTGTTGTTCCAGTCATCTAGCGGAGTATAAATGATGACCACATATCTTTCTAGACAGTCCAGTAGAACGCTACCAGACTCGCAACCTGTAGGTGTGTTTGTGAACGATGTGTTCACCGATGTACTTCATCGTCTGCATTGTTGCTTACAGACATATATGGCTGAGAAATCCCTTTAGCAGTAAAGTTCATCCCGATGATGATCCTTAGGCTAGGTCCCTTGTATAGGTGTTTAGGGACATAAAGTGAGGATAACAGGAACGGGCAATCAGGGTTATTGTAGGTTGATGAAATTAATAAATTTATTGTTGGTTGATGAAATTAATAAATTTATTTATTATGGGTTGAAAAGCTTATATGCTCACCAGGCTCCCAAGCCTGACCCACTTAACTTTCTGTATTACAGATAGTGGAACAAGAGCATAGTTGGATGATTATGAGGGATTTTTGATTATATGCCAGTATATGTAAATAACTGTTGTAAGGCATATATTATACTGTTTATGCTTTTGGTCTTTATCGATGTGGTCATCCAGAGTTTCATAATGAAATGAAAAATACATTTCTTTACGAAATGCTTTGATAAATTTTTATCATATTTTGTTTTAGGGATAAATTTCGCAACACCTTCTGAAAGATTACTCTGATGTTATTTTAAAAGCATAAACGAAATCGGTCTTTTCTAGCTATAAAAATGGAGATGTCATAGTCGGTATCAAAGCATTAGTTTAAGTGAACTAGGAATTTGTAGGATTTCTAGGCTTAAACTTAGAATGCTAAGTGATGATCGTGAGATAAGTGTACCATATTTTAGACATGAGCACTAGTATATTTTAGGGAAGATGCTTAAATTGCTTTTATGTGCTAAATGTTATATGTTTGCCATATATGACATTATTTGTTCGGATCTATGGTCTGTTACCGATCGGATCTGGAAACCTTATGTGTTCAGGATTCTAAGCGTATGACTATGATATTAGAACTAGTATGCAACATTTCGGAGTGATAAGGAGAATTTAAATATCTATCATGAATAAAGATCTAAATTCGCCTAATTTGGTGTATAGATCAAAATGGAAAGAACTCGAAGTGGAGCTAGAAGTGCAAATAGAAATCAACAACCTCAGCCCCAAGTGACGGAACAGGTTCCTATAGTAGAAGCTGCACTAGAACCAATTACAATGGTTGGAGTACAAGCCATGATTCAGGCTATAATGGCTAAACAAAGGGAAGAAATGAGACAATTATTGTTGAACAACAGGAATGAACCTTCAATTCTTGTTGAACAACCTGAATTAAATGATGATCAGTCAGAGGAAGCAAATTACAGTAGATCTATTGGTCAAGCTGAACCACTTGTGGTTAGGAGGAATAACCAAGAGGATGGAGTCAAGAGAAATAGATGCAAGTACAAATACTTCATGACTTGAAAGCCATCAACTTTCACTGGAAAGGAAGATCCCATCAGAGTAATGGATTGGATCTCGGACATGGAATTAGCCTTCATGACATGTGGTTGCCAAGGCAAGTTACAAACCACATTTGCAGTACGTCAGTTCAGAGGTGGCGTTGTTCGCTGGTGGAACACTCTTGGGAAGACCCTAAGCCCTAATGAGCCACTACAACTGACTTGGGTAGAGTTCTTGGTTCAGTTCAAGCGCAAGTACTGCTCGACCCAAAATCTGCTTGAGCTAGAGAACCAATTTCTAGCATTGAAGAAGGGAAGCATGTCTATCGATGAATACACCAATAACTTCACGTACAAAATGGAGTTTGCTTTGTGTATTGTCCCAGACGAGCTGAAAAAATCGATAGTTACGCAAAGGGACTTCCATGGGAGTACACAGTACTAGTGCGTCAGGCACTTACTCTGGAAGCAGCTATCTGGGTTGCCAAGTCTATTGAATATATGATCAAGGGGAGAGCTACCAACAAGGTTGAAGTTGGCGAGAAGAGAAGGTTTGAAGGAACTTCAGATTCCAAAAAAAGGAGCAAGTTCTCGAAGTTTGGTTTGAGGAAATCTGTAGAAGGATCCGAAGCGAAGTGGTGTGAGAACTACAAGAATAAACATGTTGGGAAATGTGGTGAGGAAGTCACTTGTTATAAATATGGAAAGCCTGGGCATTATGCCAATGAATACACATTCAATAAGAAAGTTTGTTATGGGTGCAACGAAGAAGGGCACATTTTGAGGGATTGCCCAAAGAAGAAAGAGGAAGCAAAGCCTAATCTCCCACTAAAGCCAAAAGCCAGAGCTTTCCAGATGACATTGGAAGTCGCAAAGGATGCAACGGATGTCGCTTCAGGTACCTTTGTAACAGCTCAAATTTTCAAATAACATTTTCATTTAAAATAAAGTAGTTTCATTCAACCAATAATATTTATTTCATTTTTCATATCAAATACATATATAAAATCCCCAAGATCTCAAGTAGCAGCAGTGTATATGCATCATGCCGGCGCCTTCCCACGGTCCTCGCTAGTACCTGAAACACATACATAACAACTTGTAAGGATAAATGCTTAGTGAGTTCCCCAGTATACGACTTACACACATACGCCTTTCCAGGCCCTGACCTTCCGGTCCACAATACATTGCCTTCCGGCCCGGTACATAATCGCCTTCCGGCCCATAACATATTACCTTCCGGCCCTTATCATATTGCCTTCCGGCCCATAGTATATTGCCTTCCGGCCCATAACATTTACAACACATAATACATTTAATATAATACACATAGCACATACATCATACATCATACCTGACCTTTCTGTCACATAACATATCGCCTTCCGGCCCGTATAAACATACATATCATGCATAGCATCTACCTTTCTATTTATAGCATAAATAACACATATCATATACGACCTTCCGGTCTCACAGTCATACCCTTCCGGGTGAAGTATAGTGAGAAGACTCACCTCGTAGTTTGTAAACTATAAACTCTTGAAACCACTCGCACTCGGTCCGCCGATCTGCAGTCTCCCTATAATACCATATACCCTTATTAATAATCTTATCAAACAAGACAACTGACCCTACGAAATTACATGCAGGTCAACTCTGGTCAACGGTCAACTTGACCAGACTCGTCGAGTGCAAAGCGACTCGACGAGTCTAGACGTCCTCCCCAACTTCCCTGTTGTTCCCCTTTCTACTCGTCGAGTATCCCTCCTGACTCGACGAGATCATCGTGGAAGAATCGCGGGGCCACCCTGACTCCACTCGCCGAGTCTGAAGAACAACTCGACGAGTTCCAATGAATCCTCAAGCTACTCGCCGAGTCTGAAGAACAACTCGACGAGTCCCAGTAAATCTTCAAGCTACTCGCCGAGTCTGATCATTGGACTCGGCGAGTCCATGCCATGCAGTCGATCATCTGCCTCCTGAAATATGCATGGTCCCGAGACATGCAATCATGGGACTTTCTGGACCTCTAAGCATCCTATTACTGGGGTATAAACGATTGGGTAACAACATAATAATCTATCTAATCCCCAAATGGGTCTCATAAACCCTAGATTCGTGTACACCACCAAAACAACAGAAATGGTCCGAGTATTACCTGAAAAACGTGTTCTCTGCGTCCCCAACCTTCAAAACTCAATCCTCTTGATCTTCCTTTGACCAAAACCTTGCCTCTTCTTGCCTAACAATCTCCTCAAGGTCCCAATAGCCTTCCCTTCTCCTCTAGTCGTCCACAGCTGCTTAGGTTCTTCACAATCGGCCAAAAACGTACAATGACGGCCTAAGAGGCGTTATATACGATCCAAACCAAACGGCTAGGGTTTCTGCTGAACAGCATCGACTCGCCGAGTCCATTCTGGACTCGTCGAGTCCAGTCGCGAACCCGCGACCCAGTCTGTGGTCCTACTCGGCGAGTCAGGCACCAACTTGCCGAGTCCCTTCCTAAAATGCCCCAAAAATAGTTTTAAAGCAATACCTGAAATTCCGGGCTGTTACAACTCTCCCTCACTAGAACTAGACTTCGCCCTCGAAGTCTCACTCTGCGAATAACTCCGGATGTTGCTCCCGCATTTCACGCTCCGGCTCCCAAGTCATCTCCGATCCCTTCCGGTGTTGCCACTGAACCAACACCAGAGGTACCTCCTTGTTCCGCAGAACCTTGATCTTCCGATCCCTGATAGCTACTGGTCTCTCGGCGTAATTCAGGCTCGCATCTACCTGAATATCCTCTAACGGAACCACTGCCGATTCATCGGCTATACACTTCCTCAACTGTGATACGTGGAAGGTATTGTGAATCTGTCCCAACTCTGCTGGCAACTCCAACCGATAAGCTACCCGACCTACCCTTGCAATTACACGAAATGGACCTATGAACCGGGGCCCCAACTTGCCCCTCTTTCTGAACCGGATCACTCCCTTCCAAGGAGAAACCTTCAGGAGAACGAAGTCGCCAACCTGGAATTCCAGCTCGGACCGGCGTCTGTCCGCATAACTCTTCTGTCGGCTTTGGGCGGTCAATAACCTCTGCCTAACCTGCTGAATCTGCTCTGTCGTCTGGAGTACGATCTCTGTACTGCCCATCACTCTCTGTCCCACCTCTCCCCAGCAAATGGGAGTCCGACACCTCCTACCATACAACAACTCAAAAGGTGGCATACCAATGCTCGAATGATGGCTGTTGTTGTAGGAGAACTCAGCCAAAGGCAAATGCGCATCCCAGCTACCCCCGAAGTCTAACACACACGCTCTAAGCATGTCTTCCAATGTCTGAATCGTCCGCTCGCTCTGACCGTCTGTCTGGGGATGGTATGCGGTACTAAAATGCAGTTTAGTACCCAGCTCCTCATGGAATTTCTTCCAGAACCTGGAAGTGAAGCGTACATCACGGTCTGAAACAATCGAGATCGGCACTCCATGCCGAGATACTACCTCTCTCACGTATAACTCCGCCAACTTCTCCGCTGATGAACTCTCGCTAATGGCAAGGAAGTGTGCACTCTTCGTCAATTTATCCACAATCACCCAAATTGCATCGACTCCCCTAGCAGTTCTCGGCAATTTGGTGATGAAATCCATAGTAATCTGCTCCCACTTCCACTCAGGAATCTCCAAGGGCTGCAACTTACCATGCGGTCTCTGGTGCTCGGCCTTAACCCTATGGCAGGTCAAATACCTCTCAACGAACCACGCGACGTCTCTCTTCATACAAGGCCACCAATATTCCTTCCTCAAGTCCAAATACATCTTCGTAGCACCGGGATGGATCGAGAATTTCGATCTATGAGCCTCCTCCATCAAAGTAGTACGCGTACCGCCCACGAATGGTACCCAAATCCGACCCTGAAACGTCAGAAGTCCTCGTCCATCCTTAACAAACTCTGAAATTAACCCAACGACCCGCTCTTTCTTCTGCATCTCGGATCTCACATCCTCGGCCTGTGCCCCACGAATAACATCTAATACCGGAGTCATCACCGTCAGTCTCAGACATACGTCTCGCAATGGAGTGCTCTCCGCTCTACGACTCAATGCATCGGCTACCACATTAGCCTTGCCTGGGTGGTATAGGATCTCACAGTCATAATCCTTAACCACGTCCAACCATCTCCTCTTGCGCATATTTAGGTTGGGTTGATCCATCAAATACTTCAAACTCTTATGGTCTGTGTATATAGTACAACGAACCCCGTATAGGTAGTGACGCCAAATCTTGAGAGCGAACACTACTGTCCCCAACTCTAAGTCATGCGTGGGATATCTCGCCTCGTGAGGCTTTAGTTGCCTCGATGCATAAGCTATCACATGGCCTCTCTGCATCAACACTGCACCCAGTCCCGAAATCGATGCGTCGCAATATACGACAAAATCCTCCATCCCCTCCGGGAGAGCTAATACCGGGGCTTCGCACAATCTCTGACGAAGTGTCTCGAAGGAAGTCTGCTGCTCGGGTCCCCATGAGAATGTAACACCCTTCCGGGTCAACCTGGTGAGTGGTACCGCGATCTTGGAGAAGTCCCTAATAAACCTCCGATAGTACCCCGCCAACCCAAGGAAACTCCTGATCTCGGAAGGTGACTTCGGTGCCTCCCAACTCATCACTGCTTCTACCTTGGCCGGATCGACCAATATCCCTGCCTGATTAACAACATGTCCAAGAAATTGGACCTCCCGCAACCAGAAGTCACATTTGGAGAATTTTGCATATAGCTTCTCCGACCTCAGTACCTCAAGGACCTCCCTCAAATGCCCCTCATGCTGCTCTCTAGTTCGCGAATACACTAGGATGTCGTCGATAAATACAATCACAGACCGATCCAGCATCGGCCTGCATACCCTGTTCATGAGGTCCATGAACACTGCCGGGGCATTGGTGAGCCCGAAAGGCATCACCATGAACTCGTAATGCCCATACCGCGTCCTGAATGCTGTCTTCTGGACGTCCTCATCCCGCACTCTTACCTGATGGTACCCCGATCTCAAATCGATCTTGGAAAACCAAGATGCCCCTTGCAACTGATCGAATAGATCATCGATCCTCGGTAACAGATAGCGGTTCTTGACCGTCACCTTGTTCAACTCCCGGTAATCAATACACATCCGGTGTGAACCATCCTTCTTCTTGACGAACAGAATCGGTGCTCCCCACGGCGAGCTACTCGGCCGAATAAATCCCTTCCCCAGAAACTCCTGGAGTTGCGAGGACAACTCTTGCATCTCTGGAGGTGCAAGACGATAAGGCACCTTCGCAATAGGCGCAGCCCCCGGAATCAGGTCGATACCAAACTCTACTTGCCTCGCAGGAGGTACTCCCGGTAACTCCTCGGGAAAAACATCTGGAAACTCGCGCACCACGGGAACCTCTTGCACTGTCCTCGGTCTCTCGGAAGCCTCCTGCGTATCCATCACATACGCCACAAAACCTTTACATCCCTGCTGTAGGCATTGCCTCGCCCTAGCGGCCGAACAAAAAGCTGATCCCGAACGGGTACCCTCGCCGTATACCGTAAGAACTCCCCCACTAGGGCCTCGTATAGTCACCAGCTAATGCTCACAGTCGATGACAGCGCTGAATCAGCTCAACCAGTCCATGCCCATGATGACACAGACATCCCCCATCGCAATAGGAATTAAGTCAATCGGAAACGCAACCCCGAAAATCTCTAGTACGCATCCCCGAAGAACCTCCGTGGCACAAACCACCCTCTCGGCCGCTATAGAAACGCTCAGAGGCCGACTTAACGGCTCACGACTAATGCTGATATGCTGACTGAAAGCTAAAGATACAAAGGATCTACTCGCACCCGAATCAAATAACACTAGAGCAGGCCCAGAGTTCACAAGGAAAGTACCTACACATACATTACATAAGCATAACATTTCGACTTTAAAGTAAATACGTGAATTATAGCATACCTGCCACAACATCGGGCGCAGCGCGGACCTTCTCCGCAGTCAGCTGAAAGGCTCTCCCGCGAGCCCTCGGGGCCTCGACCTTCGTCGGTCGGGTCTCAGTAGTCCTGGCAGTAGGTGTAGATCCCTGACGAAGCTGCGGGCACTCGGCCTTCCGATGGCCTGTCTGGTTGCAGTGAAAGCAAACCATAAACCCCTTAGGGCAATCCCTGGCAATGTGTCCCTCCTTGCCGCACTTGTAGCAACCACCAGCTCGACACGCCCCCTCATGACCCTTGCCGCACTTTCCGCAAGTGTGGCCCTTCGGACCTCCCATCCTCGAATCAGCGGACTTGATCCGCTTGGCTGCCGGCTGAGACTGAGCCGGACGCCGATCCACCTGCCGAGACTCGGCCTCCTCCGTGGCCTGGGTCTCCAACTCGATCTCGCGCTTCCTGGCGTTCGCCTGAAGCTCAGTGAAAGTACGATAGGTGGAGTTTGACACAAACTCCCGGATATCCCTTCTCAAGACGCCTAAATACCGGCTCATCCGTGACTGCTCTGAAGACACCAGCTCTGGGCAGAACATCGCCCTCTCGTGAAACTTCCGTGTGACCACCGCAACGGAATCAGTAGCCTGCTTAAGGGTCAAGAATTCCTGAATCAATCGTTCCCTCTCCACTGGGGGAACATACTCGTCCCTGAACATCTCAGTAAACCTCTCCCACGTCACCTCTGTAATCTCCGCCAGAGTGAAGTTCGCCGTCACGAACTTCCACCAATCCTTCGCTCCCAGACGGAGCTGGTTCAAGGCGAACCGTACCCTCAGGTGCTCCGGGCATGAGCAAGTATAGAAGCACCCCTCAATGTCGGCGATCCACCTCATCGCCGCAATTGGGTCCTGCGTCCCATCGAACTCAGGGGGTTTCGTGTTGCTGAATTCCTGGAATAGCAACGAATCACCCCCTTGCAGCCTAGCAGCGGCCACAGCTGCGGTAGCGGCAGCGACTGCAGCTTCAGTCAGTGCGGCGTACCGCTCCTCAAACTCCTCCATCAGGGTGGTCTTAATGGACCCAAACATCTCCGGGATCTCAGCCCGAACCGCCGTAGCTACCTCCTCCTGAATCATCTGACGAATCTCCTCGTCACTCATACTGCTCGAACTCGCTCCGTGGCATGTCGTAACCATGATGTCTCTGAAATACAACATAAAATTATCAGAGACTCCATCAAGTACAATTGTACTTGATAACGCAACCCTACTCAGTCTCCGATATCCACGGATTCTTACTTGGGTCTTCCACCGACCCGGTGTCTTCGGTAGTACGGGCCCAATACTACCGACCACACCGTGTCAGTATTCGTCCCAAATCTTCCTCCCCAAACCCCGAATAGTGAGTACTCTACTTCTCGTATGCACTATCTACCTGCACGTTACCGAATATCTCATACAAGCAACCTCCCTAGACTAAAGCATCACAAAACAGGCCATTCTAGTCCTATCCTGTATACCTAGTCTTCTAACATGCATAACAATTCATAATTCAGTGCATAACATAACATTGTAAGGTATTCTGGGGATCTTTACCGTTCGGGCGCTGGCTGATCGTACACAGTGCGTCTTTCTTGTTTACCACTTTACCATTTATAAAATTTTATGTATTTATTATTTTTAAAAGATTTTTCCTCAAATCCTGGGTTTGAGTTCAGTTACACCCGAAGGTACACCCGAATCCCTCAAACCAAGGCTCTGATACCAATCAGCTCAAATTTTCAAATAAAATTTTCATTTAAAATAAAGTAGTTTCATTCAACCAATAATATTTATTTCATGTTTCATATCAAATACATATATAAAATCCCCAAGATCTCAAGTAGCAGCAGTGTATATGCATCATGCCGGCGCCTTCCCACGGTCCTCGCTAGTACCTGAAACACATACATAACAACTTGTAAGCATAAATGCTTAGTGAGTTCCCCAGTATACGACTTACACACATACGCCTTTCCAGGCCCTGACCTTCCGGTCCACAATACATTGCCTTCCGGCCAGGTACATAATCGCCTTCCGGCCCATAACATATTGCCTTCCGACCCTTATCATATTGCCTTCCGGCCCATAGTATATTGCCTTCCGGCCCATAACATTTACAACACATAATACATTTAATATAATACACATAGCACATACATCATACATCATACCTGACCTTTCTATCACATAACATATCGCCTTCCGGCCCGTATAAACATACATATCATGCATAGCATCTACCTTTCTATTTATAGCATAAATAACACATATCATATACGACCTTCCGGTCTCACAGTCATACCCTTCCAGGTGAAGTATAGTGAGAAGACTCACCTCGTAGTTTGTAAACTATAAACTCTTGAAACCACTCGCACTCGGTCCGCCGATCTGCAGTCTCCCTATAATATCATATACCCTTATTAATAATCTTATCAAACAAGACAACTGACCCTACGAAATTACATGCAGGTCAACTCTGGTCAACGGTCAACTTGACCGGACTCGTCGAGTGCAAAGGCGACTTGACGAGTCTAGACGTCCTCCCCAACTTCCCTGTTGTTCCCCTTTCTACTCGTCGAGTATCCCTCCTGACTTGACGAGATCCTCGTGGAAGAATCGCGGGGCCACCCCGACTCCACTCGTCGAGTCTGAAGAACAACTCGACGAGTTCCAATGAATCCTCAAGCTACTCGCCGAGTCTGAAGAACAACTCGGCGAGTCCCAGTAAATCTTCAAGCTACTCGCCGAGTCTGATCATTGGACTCGGCGAGTCCATGCCATGCAGTCGATCATCTGCTTCCTGAAATACGCATGGTCCCGAGACATGCAATCATGGGAGTTTCTGGACCTCTAAGCATCCTATTACTAGGGTATAAACGATTGGGTAACAACATAATAATCTATCTAATCCCCAAATGGGTCTCATAAACCCTAGATTCGTGTACACCACCAAAACAACAGAAATGGTCCGAGTATTACCTGAAAAACATGTTCTCTGCGTCCCCAACCTTCAGAACTCAATCCTCTTGATCTTCCTTTGACCAAAACCTTGCCTCTTCTTGCCTAACAATCTCCTCAAGGTCCCAATAGCCTTCCCTTCTCCTCTAGTCGTCCACAGCTGCTTAGGTTCTTCACAATCGGCCAAAAACGTACAATGACGGCCTAAGAGGCGTTATATACGATCCAAACCAAACGGCTAGGGTTTCTGCTGAAAAGCGTCGACTCACCGAGTCCAGTCGCGAACCCGCGACCCGGTCTGTGGTCCTACTCGGCGAGTCAGGCACCAACTCGCCGAGTCCCTTCCTAAAATGCCCCAAAAATAGTTTTAAAGCAATACCTGAAATTCCGGGCTGTTACAACCTTTCTAGTAAATGGATTGGCTGCAAATTTATTGTTTGATTCTGGAGCAAATTACTCCTTCATATCGCATAAATTTGGTGGAAGACTAGCATTGCCTATAGAAAAACTTGATAATACCCTAATTATAGAAGTTGCTAGTGGCAAATTCATACATGTTAACGATTGTATTAAAAATCTTGTCATCGACTTGAACGGAAATTAATTCCATTAGGAGTTGTTACCCATTGAGTTGAATGGTTTCGACATCGTTCTGGGGATGGATTGGCTTAGCACCAATGATGCCGAAATACTGTGCAAAAAAAGATAGTGAGGGTAAACCCACCTGGAAAAGAGTCATTTATGGTGTATGGAGACAAGCACAAAGTGAATTCTAAAATCATTTCCCTGATGAAGGCCAGAAAATGTTTGTCTAAAGGATGCAAATACTTGGCATTCGTGATAGATTCTAAGAAAGAGAAGAAGGATATGCAAAGCATACCATTGGTGTGTGACTATCCGAAAGTCTTTCACGAAAATCTTCCTGGACTGCCCCCTGATAGACAAGTGGAGTTTAGAATAGACTTGTTACTAGGAATAACAAAAATAGCAAAAGCACCATATCGATTAGCACCGAAAGAGATGAAGGAGGTTATAACGCAACTTCAGGAGTTATTGGACAACGGTTTCATTAGACCTAGTTCATCACCCTGGGGAGCTCCAGTGTTATTCGTAAATAAGAAATATGGGAGTATGAGAATGTGCATAGATTATAAAGAGCTGAACAACACAACAACAAAGAGAAAGTACCCATTCGATCAGCTGCAAGGTTCTAGTTATTTCTCGAAGATCGATCTTAGGTCAGTATATCATCAACTAAAGGTGAGGGATCAGGATATTGAGAAGACTGCATTCAGAATATGTCATTTGGACTAACCAATTCTCCAGCAGCATTCATGGATTTGTTGAACAAAGTTTGTAAACCGTTCCTCGAGAAATCCGTGATAGTGTTAATAGATGATATTTTGATTTATTCAAAAAACAAGCAGGATCATGACAAGCATCTGCGAGAAGTGTTAGAAGTTTTGAAGAAGGAGAACTTGTATGCGAAGTTCTCTAAATGTGATTTTTGGATTCAAGAAGTCCAATTTTTCGATCATGTGGTTAACCAAGAAGGGATAATGGTTGACCCATCTAAGATTGAAGCTATAATATAGTGGGAACAATTTCTGGGATTAGTTGGATATTATCGAAGATTTATTCAAGGCTTTTCTTCGATAGATGCTCCATTAACAGCTTTGATGCACAAAGGAGCTACTTATACTTGGAATGAGAAACATGCGTAAGCATTTGAGAAGCAAAAGAAGAATTTGTGTGAAGCATCGATTCTTTATTTACCCGAAAAAATTGAAGACTTCATAGTTTATAGCGATGCATCTGGAATTGGGTTAGGTTGTGTTGTGGCTCAAAGGGATAAGGTGAGAGCATATGCATCGAGACAACTTAAAGAACATGAAAAGAACTACCCTAGTCATGATTTGGATTTGGCAGTAGTAGTATTCGCCCTAAAAATATGGAGGCATTGTCTTTATGGCACAAAATGCAAACTTTTCACTGATCATAAGAGTCTTCAATATCTCTTTAATCATAAGGAATTAAACATGAGACAACGACACTGGATAGAGTTGCTTAAGGATTACGACTGTGAAATACTTTACCACCTTGGTAAAGCAAATGTTGTAGCTGATGCCTTAAGCTGAAAAGTGAGCCTTAAAAGGAAAAGGCCAGGAGCATTAAGAATCAAAGATGTCTCAACGATTGTAGAAAGCATCAAGAAAGCTTAAGAAGAAGATTTAGAGAAAAATAACCGAAAGGAAGAACATTTGGGCAAAACATTAGTGTTCGGTACAAACGGTCAAAGACTGAAGGTATTCCAAGATAGGATTTGGGTACTTAAGACGGGAGGAATAAGCAATCTTCTAATGGAAGAAGCTCACAAGAGCATGTACACGATTCATCCCGGCAGCACGAAAATGTATAGGGATCTAAAACCCTACTATTGGTGGCCGATGATGAAGCTCGATGTTGCAAAGTATGTGGCCGAGTGTGTGACATGTGCGAGGGTTAAGGCATAACATCAGAAACCGTACGGGATTTTAGAACCTTTACCTATACCTATGGGTAAATGGGAAGATATCTGTCACACCCCAAAACCACGAACAGCGGAAACGTTTAGGGGTGGAGGACGTCATGTACAGTATCACAACAGTGTAATATAATAAACACGCAACAACATCATCCATTGCATTATAAGTAAAGTTTTAATACATGTGTGTTCTTTCATTGTAGTAAGACACCAAAAATATACAATCAAAATAAAAGACGAGACTTGTCAGCTCCGTCTTCTCAAAACCTGGCCTCCATACCTGTCTACGGATGACCTGAGAATACAAGTTATTTTGAAAGAGAGTATCAGCTTTAAAGCTGGTGAATTCATAAGTATTTAAGTGTCATTGTCTTGTTTGTGAAAATCTGTTATGAAGGCCATGTAAATCGTTAAATGAAAATGTTGATGTAAGTATGAAAAACCCTAGAAAATCCCTTATTTTCTATCAGTTTGAGATGTAGTCTTCTACCAAGACCCGAATGTTTGTTATGACAATGTAGTCTTCTACCAAGACCCGAATGTTTGTTATGACTATGTAGTCTTCTACCAAGACCCGTATGTTTGTTATGACTATGTAGTCTTCTACCAAGACCCGAATGTTTTGTAAGTAGAATTATAGTTTTTCCTTTCTATTGACTAGTACTTAAAAGTGCTTAGTCTAACTCATCGTTTATGTGAATATATCACAAAATAAAGTAAATAGGAAAAATATAATCATGTAAGTATAATCCCTGGGTGACCAGGATTAACACGACATCGCCGAAGTGAAAGATAGATCCTATGGACATTCGAAGAGTGTCCCCTCATCCTCTGTAGCGGCAGCAGGGTGGAGGGAGGGTTAGTCCCATAACAGCGTTAACCTAATGATCCTCCAAAGATTCACATCTCATCAACTATTGCAACAGTTGGACAGAGGGATGGTTAGTCCCGTCACTGACTACTAACTAAGTAACAACCTTAGACATCCGTAGACATCCATCGACCACTGGTGCTAATCAGTGGGGTTCGGAATGGTAAGTCCCGCCGAAATATCCCATTGAACCAGGATAGGAAAGATAATTTACACAGGGAGTACTAATAAATCATCCTTATAGTTCTAAGTACAAGTATCCAGGTAAGTAAATACAGGATAATGCACCTATGTAGAAGTGTTCCTGTATGGTATTCATGTAAGTGTGTTCATGTAACAGGTAAGTACATGTAAACATATTCATGTATCATGTATTCCTAAGTACGTGTACTCATGTATCATGTAAGGTATTTGTATAGACTCAATGAATGAACAAACTCTTGTGTGATTCCTTGTAGTAGGAATAATGTTTGATATCTTCTAACTATCCCTATGATAGTTAACTGGAAGGCAAGTGGTTCTTCAAGTAGATTTATGCACCCTCGACACACCAGGGTGTGGGAAACAGAACGAAGGATGAAAACTATAATCTCTATCATATAAATGAACATATGCGCATAATTTTAGTTGATTCAAGAAGGTAAAATAATGGTTTTGCAAGTTATCTAGGAGTTTTGAACAATAATTAAGAATGACTTGATGTTATTTTAATAAACATTTCAAAACTAATACTTTTGTTATCAAGGTATTTTAAGATAGAAAACTTTTACTCTTACATTTGACAAGTGTTTTAAACCTTCTTTAAGACATGTCACTCAAATTACAATCTTGGAGTACGACTCTAAGACTTGTATTGGAACGAAGTATGACTCATCTTCTTGATTTAACCATTTCAACAATTCAAGATCCCTTCTTCTTAGTCATAAGAATGCACTAAGACTTCCTTAGAGAACTAATTTTGATATGGTTTCTTAATCATTAAGATGATCACAAAACTGATACTAAAGTACTCTCCCATCTTTTCAGATTTGAGAAACTTTTATCCTTCTGCCCAACTTGATTCTTCTTATCCGCTCTGCCATGCATTGGAACCTTTTCCAATGTCTCAGAGTTACACTTAAGCTTGTAAGTATAATCATATTTACTAAGCTTTAGTAAACTATGACGAATAGCCTTACATCTTTTGTGGTGGACTTAATCAGTGCACATGACTATGTACTCGATCCCTTAGTCCATTACTTGACTCACACATCCATGTGAACAAGTAATTAGTCTTATTTTTTCCAATACTTGAAAGTTCTCATTCATCATGCTATACAACTTGCATGATTCCAAGTCCCGATCCAATTGAGACTTTGGATGATGAGAGTCTTTCCTTATTTGGTAAATTTAGACATTACCACAAATGAAGGAATCAATTTCATATTTCCACTCTTGCTATTAATGGAATCATATAAGCAACAATTTTTCCTCAAATGCCATTGTAAGGATATTTTTTAAAATAAATAAAATCAAAATTTTTCTTTTATTTTAAAAACTATGCGGAAAAACTTATCCTTACAATCCATATAAAACTTGTTGTTATCTATTCCTTAGCAATATCTCATAACTCCTAAGAAGTAGCTCAAGAATCCGATTTTCAAACTACGCGATAGAAATCCATCTATGCGATCAGATTCAGCATATTCTTTCTTTAAGTTCCTTTACTTTTCTTTGATTCTTAAAACATTACCATGTGACCCAGTCACATCATGCATCAAGAATCTCAGAATAGAAACTTAACAGAGTTAGAGTAATGGACTTTACCTGAAGTAGAGTCAACCTTATTGACTTTAACACCCTTAGGTAAATTTGGCAGCTTCGCAAATAATGACCCTTTCTTTGGCAATATAAACATATGGACCCTTTGATAATGGTACACGGGACTATCACAGACTTAGCTTTTCTCTTTACCATTTGTTCAACCGAGTTGACTATGGCCGATCCCTTTCCATTGGGAAGAGAATGCTTTTTCTGTATTTCCAGTGTCACCATTGTCAATGTCCATAAAGTTTCAGGAAGTTGATCTTAACAATAGATAAGATCATTAAGGGTCTTGTCATAGTCTATTTCATAGGTGTCCCAAAAGAACTCACTATGTGACTTAGAAAGTGATTGAACCACCAACTTTCTCAAGACTTTGACACCTTCTCTCCCGGCTTGTCAATATGTGACTACATCTCCAAGATGTGATCACACCTAGATCTTGCCTTGCCAATAGGGCTTGAGTGACCTTAAACTTTTCAAGAACTTGTGGGGTAGGGAGAATAATTGGAGGAGGAGAAAGAAGTATGATATCCATGGGACATCATCTTCATTAGAAATGCTTGTTTCAAGAGATTTGGGAAGATCATAAATGTCTAAACCAGACATCTTTTGGGAGATATTCAAGATAGTTGATCTAAAACCTTAATATGACACCCAATATGAAATATTAAGGCTAGGACCCAACAAACTATTTTATAACTTAGAAGAGGTATGCCGTAATCCAAGCTATAAAACAATTTGAAGGTGGTGAATGACGATTCACCAATTTCCACCAAGATAAACGAAATGTATTATTAGGTTTTAATTGGTTTTGAAACTCCTAGATCTTTTGAGATTCATTGAACTGTTCAACGGCATGTTTCAATCTCGAGTATGCCCTTCAGGTTTTGTGACTGGGATGCCGAGGATCACAAAACAAGGTGTGAAGTAACCATGCAAATTACTTGGCACCCTTAAGTGTTTACCCCTCAATCGATGTGCCGGTTAACCACACACGCTCCATCGATACTATGATAAACATTAAGTTACCCTTTGCCTACCTTGTTAAATACGAGTTAGTGTGCCGGTTAACCACACACGCTCCACTAACCGACTTAAACAAAGTGCAAAGTGTAATTTCATGGATTAGCACCTTCTTCACATTTTCCTAAGTAACTAAGATTGGGTATTATTTAAAGTTTAGTTACTTAGTATTTATCATTAATACTTTTAATGAAGGGAGAATTATAGTCATGTCAAACCCGTTCGGCTAACGACCCTCCACCAGTCAAGCAAGCGGTGGGTGAGAGTGGACACCCATTAAGTTGCCATTTTATAGGCAACAACCTTATACCCACCTTATAGACCGGCTTCGTGAATGAGGCGTACTAGCGGTAAGACCGACTTTACTCTTATACATATAAATATTATTAACTTATAATATTATAAAGTATAAGGGTTGAATTTTAACTTTTAAAATTCTAAGGGCTAACTTGGAATTAAAGTATTCATAAGAGAAAACTTTACAAATTCCAAAACTTGAGGGCAAGTTTTGAAACTATTCAAAACTAATTAATTTCATAACTTATGTGTTTAAAGTAGTTTTAATCCAAAAACTCTTCAAGTTCCATAACTTGTGGACAAATTATGGAAGACTTTAAACTAATAAAGAATTAACCTTTTTCTTTATTTTATAACTTATGGAATTAATAAAGGTTACATATTTTATTTATTTATTTATTTATTAATGAAGTGACTCTTGAACCTCCATAACTTAAGGACAAGACTCTTCATCTTTTGTAACCATTGCCAACTTTTATGAGTTTTTATGAAACTTAAATGTGACTTTTCATATAACTTGAGGACAAGTTACAAAAACACATTTTAGAATCAACTCTTAGATTAATTTGGATTGAAAACAACTTTTTCATTCAACTTTTCTATTAATCTAAGCAACTCATAAGAACAAGATAATTCAAATCAAACTTTTTCATGTAATTAGTCTAACCTTTAAACTAATACAAAACATGAATCTATTGACAATTATCTTTGAAAATGGATTAGCATGAACATTACCACATTAAAAAACAAGTTTATTAGTTCAAAACAACTTAGGGTAATGTTCCTAGTCCATTTCTAGCCAAAAACCTCGAAGATATGCTGTCTGGGGTCCAACTCGTCGAGTCCATGAACACAACTCGGCGAGTTGGATGCATTTTGCCTTGGACTCGTCGAGTCCCTACATGGACTCGGCGAGTCAGCTGGGCTGACAGCATCAAAACTCGATTTTTCAGCTTCTATTGCAGGTATAACAAGAAAACAAGCCTAGGCTCTGATACCACTGTTGGGTTATGAGCATTCTAACACTCCTAAGTGTACATGCAACCCTAAATACCTTGGATCTATGTTTTCTCTATTATACATACAAATATGAACATCCAAGGTATTATCCTAATCTAGCATACAAAATATCAATATAACAAGATAGAATACATACCTCTTTAATGGTGCTTGTCTTCATGAAGCTTGAGTGCCTAGTGCCCCAAGTGTGACACCTCAAATGGTTCACACAACACCAAATACACTTGGAATAACTTGAGAGAATTCTACAGTTCATAAAATCGGCTAGCCCTCTCTAGAATAATCTAGTGGCCGATTTTTGGTCAAGAATAATATCTTTATATAGTGTTACAATTAGGGTAAACCCTAATTGTCATGACTTTCCATTTCCTTGGATCCATGGGTTCAAATACACCATGGAGCATCCATGGAGCATCATATGGGTTTTGGCCCAACTAGATAATCCATGGAGCATTAGCCCACTATATAAGTATGGATGATTTACACAATCAACCCATATATTTAATTAGTCTTCTTTTGATCACTTAATTATTCCTAGATTAATTCTTGATCAATACTAATTAAATAATCTTATTATTCTTATTATTAATATACTAGAACTTATAATATATTAATAACCATAAGTGTCTTATTTCTCTCATTATAGTCTATCCAAGTGCATGATGCCATGCAACCCAAATGGACCATGCCGGGTCGGGTCAAGTCTTACCAATTATAGTTATGGACTTAGACATTAATCCAACAATTTTGTAGTATGTGAAATCTGCTGAATGAAAACAAAGTTATAAAATACATAAGATTGATTTAATAACATATTTGTTTCTACTTGTATCCCCCCCCCCCCCTTTAAAGCATTTAAAATCATTTAAAACATTGATTAGGGGTATGAACTCACCTGTAGTTGGTGATTGGGATGAACTGAACGGTATAGGATTGCTAGGTGTCAAGTGAGGACTTGTACACACACTACGATCCTAATGAACATATAATCACACATATATGCATTCAATTAGACTTAAATCACTAATTGATAATGTTAAGACATCCTAGACATAATTAAACACTTTATATAAGTGTTTTAGGCCTTAAGGATTGCATCTAAGCCATTTTGGGACAAGGTACTTGGGTTTAGGGTTTCCAAAAGACCCCATATATGAGTTTACTCCTCATATACTAACACACATGGAGTTTACAGTTGTAAACTCTTGAGTTTACAGCTGTAAACTCCCAACTAAGGGTGTATGGTGTGTTTTGAAGTCCCAAATGATTCCTAGAATTATTCCAACTTGGTGGTTCAATTCTTGAAAGGGTTTAAGGTCTAGAAATACTCCAATTAGGAGTTTACGGCCCTAAGGCCATTCCCCTTAGATTTTACGGCCGTAAACTCTAAGTATGGTGTGTTTTTGATGCTTTCAAGTGTCTTGTACATGTGGTATAGGTTCTAGGCTTTTGTTCCAAGCATATGAAGACATTAGGCACACTTTGGTGCCATTCTTTCATGTTTACAGCCCAAGAGCAAAGCCTTGGCTGTAAACTCACTTTGATAAGTGATTTTGATGTGCTTTGGTCCTTAGATTAAGTGGGAAACAATTCCATGTAAAGGTCTAGGGCTTTAGGTGTCTTAATAACACCCTTTGGTCCATTTCTATGGAGTTTACGGCCTAAGATTGCTCTTGGGGCTTGAATCCCATGTGTTTGTGTTTCTTGATTTTTTTTCTTGTCCTTAATACACATACAAATGATTCTAAGGCAGTAGCATAAAACAAGGAACAATCTAGGATGGGTTTCGGGAGTTTACCGCCCAAGAACACCTTGGGGAGTAAACTCCCAGATCGAGTGATTTATCCTTCTAAATCATGTTATAAACACATATAAAGCTTTGTAACATTACTATAAAGAGTTACTCACGTTTTGGTATAAAAACCCGAAGATCCGTAAGAGAGAAAATGGCTTTTCTCTAGTTGGAAATGTGAATAATGAATGTACTTGGTTCAGAATTCTATTTATAGTCTTGAGATATTTTTGGCAGAAAATATTTTTATTCCTGAAATGATCTCTAATAAAATAAACTGTTGGTATAACAGTGTTGCACAAAACCCTAGTGCACCCACTCTCCTGATATTTCCTGAAGTGTAAACCCTGAATTACTCAAACTTACGCGAAAAGTCTGAAAATTAACCGTGACTGCTATAACTTCTATTGAAGTGATATAGTTTGTACAGAATGGAAATTTCGGGTTGTCACATCATCCCCCCGTTAGAAGGAATTTCGTCCTGAAATTAGAATTTAAGCAAATTAGAAGTTACAAATAACTAAGCGAAAAGGTGAGGGTATTTCAGTTTCATTTGATCCTCACGTTCCCAAGTGAATTCCGGTCCACGCTTTGCGTTCCAGCGCACCTTCACTATCGGGATACGGCTCTGCATTGTTTGGTTGACCTCTCGGTTCATGATCTCTACTGGTTCCTCCATGAAGTTGAGGCTCTCATTGATCTCGATCTCGTCGACTGGAATAACAAGAGTCTCGTCGGATACACACTTTTTCAAGTTCGAGACGTGGAAGGTAGGATGTACGTTACTTAGTTCGTGCGGTAGATTGAGTTTGTAAGCTACAGGGCCGATTCTTGCGAGAATCTCGAAAGGCCCTATGTATCTTGGATTGAGCTTCCCAAAGCGTATCAAGCCTTTCTAGGGTGAGACCTTCAGTAGGACTTGGTCGCCCACCTGGAACTCCAATGGTTTCCTACGCTTGTCAGCGTACCTATTCTGTCGGTCTGTAGAGGCTTTCAATCGTTGACGAATTTGAACAATCTTCTCTGTCGTTTCCCGAATGATCTCCGGACCCGTGAGAGTGCTTTCGGGAACTCGTCCCTTAGCTAGCTGGGTATCACCCACTTCAGCCCATCACAGAGGGGATCTGCACTTTCGGCCATAGAGGGCCTCGAATGGAGCTGCCTTTATGCTCGTGTGATAACTGTTGTTGTAGGAAAATTCGACAAGGGGTAAATGAGTATCCCAAGCTTTTCCAAAGTCAATCACACATGCACGCAACATATCTTCTAAGGTTTGGATAGTTCTCTCACTTTGCCCGTCGGTCTGTGGATGGTAGGCTGTACTCATGTCCAGCCTAGTTCCTAGGGAATTTTGTAATGACTGCCAGAACCTCGAAGTGAATCTACTATCTCTATCTAAGATGATAGATAAAGGAACACCGTGCAACCTTACAATCTCCCTAATGTAAGTTCGGGTAAGTTTCTCCATCTTGTCTGTTTCTTTGATCGGTAGGAAGTGTGCAGACTTGGTCAGTCTATCGACGATGAACCATATGGAATCAAGTCCACCCGTCGTCTTGGGCAACTTGGTTATGAAGTCCATAGTGATCCTCTCCCACTTCCATTCTGGTATCTCCGGTTGTTGTAGAAGACCGAAGGGTTTCTGGTATTCGACCTTGACCTTTGCGCAAGTAAGGCATTTACTCACAAAGGTAGCAATATCTGCTTTCATGTTAGGCGACCAGTATAGCTTTTTAAGATCCAGATACATCTTATCTGAACCCGGGTGGATGGAATAACGAGTGTTGTGAGCTTCGGTCATGACCAAGTCTCTGAAGCCACCGTGTTTCGGTGTCCAGATCCGATCCATGAGGTATAAGGCTCCGCCACCCTTGGCTTCTAAGTTCCTATCCATCACTCTAAAGGGATTCACCAGCCACGTTTTCTGGTTTCAAAGCGTCAAGCTGAGCCTCCTTAATTTGCGTGGACAAGTGTGAATGGATAGTTAGAGTCAAAGATTAGACTCTACGACCAGTATATTCTTTCCGACTTAGGGCGTCGGCTACTACATTGGCTTTACCCGGATGATAATGAATTTCACATTCATAATCACTAAGTAGCTCGACCCACCGTCGTTGTCTCATGTTGAGCTCTTTCTGGTCGAAAATGTGTTGTAGACTCTTATGGTCTGTAAAGATCGTGCTTTTTGTACCGTATAGGTAATGACGCCAGATCTTCTGAGCAAACACAACTGCTCCTAGCTCAAGATCGTGGGTGGTGTAGTTAACCTCATGTGTCTTCAGCTGTCTCGAGGCATAGGCTATGACCTTACCTCGCTGCATCAGAACACATCCGAGTCCTTGATTGGATGCATCGCAATAAACAATGAAGTCCTCTATCCCTTCAAGGAGGGATAGTATCGGGGCGGTGCACAAGGCTCTCTTGAGCATTTGGAACGCTCTTTCCTGCTTCTCTTCCCAGTCAAAGGCCACGCCTTTCTGGGTCAGGGTTGTCAGAGGTTTCGTTATGCTGGAGAAGTTCTGAATGAACCTGCGATAGTAGCCAGCCAGACCTAGAAATTGATGAATTTTTGTAGGTGTCTTCGGTGCTGACCAGTTCTCGATGGCCTTAATTTTGGAAGGGTCCACGTGTATTCCCTCTTCGCTAACAACATGGCCCAAAAATTCGACTCGTCGAATCCAAAATTCGCACTTGGAGAACTTTGCATAGAGCTTCTCCGCTCGCAATTTTTCTAAGATTTTACGAAGATGTTGACTATGTTCCTCCTTACTTCGAGAGTAGATGAGTATGTCATCAATGAAGACTATGACGAACTGATCCAAGTAAGGACGACACACCCTATTCATCAGATGCATGAATACTACGGGCGCGTTAGTTAATCCGAACGTCATCACTACAAACTCGTAGTGCCCATAACGAGTTCGGAAGGCTGTCTTGGGAAAATCCTCCTCTAACACTCGTAGTTTGTGATATCCGGATCGCAGATCTATCTTCGAGAAGTAGTTGGCTCCTTGAAGTTGATCAAACAAATCGTCAATGTGGGGCAAGGGATAACGATTTTTAATGGTAAGTTTGTTGAGTTCTCTATAGTTAATGCACATGCGAAATGATCCATCTTTCTTCTTGACGAACAAGACCGATGCTCCCCATGGTGAGAAGCTTGGTCGAATGAATCCCTTCTTGAGAAGTTCGTTAAGTTGACTGCAAAGTTCCTGCATCTCAATCGGTGCCAAACGATAAGGAGATTTGGCTACTGGGGTAGCCCCTGGCACTAAGTCGATTCTGAACTCGACTTGGCGTTGTGGTGGTAAACCAGGAAGTTCTTCTGGGAATATGTCGGGAAAGTCGCATACTTCTGGGATTTTCTGGATGTCCTTCAGTTCTTGACTTGTATCGACGACGTGTGCTAGGAATGCATGATATTCCTTTCGCAAGCACTTCTGGGCTTGAATGCACGAAATGATACGAAGGCTCGTACTAGGTTTGTCGCCATAGATAATTAAGGTTTCGTTGTTAGGAAGGTTAAGACGAACTGCTTTTTCAAAGCACAAGATGTCATTGCGAAGAAGACTCAACCAATCCATACCGATGATAACGTCGAAACATTTAATTATGACTGGCATGAGATCTATCTTGAAGGTATGGCCATCTAAAGTTAAGGTACAACCTACGTATATGCAGTTTGTACTCTCTGTTTTCCCGTTAGCCATTTCTACCGTGAATGAATTATCTAATGCACATGGTTTTTGTTTAAGCAGGTGTGCAAATTTGTGACTCACAAAACTTTTCTCGGCTCCACTATCGAAAAGTATGCAAGCATATGAGTTATCGAGGAGGAACGTACCAGTAACTATCGTAGGATCAGCTACTTCTTCCTCGTGGCCTAGGGCCATAACTCTTCCTACTCCGCCAGCCATCCCCGCTTTAGGGCATTTCCTCTTGTAATGGCCCACCTCGCCACATCTGTAGCAAGTTTGGCCCATACCGGCGTTAGGAACCTGGGCGGCTTGAGTTGTTGGAGTCTTGCAGAAACGGACTGTGTGTCCCTTCTTATTGCAGTTAGAGCACTGCATCTCCTTGCAAGGTCCGTGGTGGTGGAAGTTGCACTTGGTGCACTTCGGGAGAGGTCCAGCATATGTTTTTTTTAGTAAGGGGTTCGCAGGGACAACAAGAGTAACTGTGGCAGCATTGATCGCCACAAGTTGTTGTTTCTTGGAGGATCCTTGCGAAGTCCCTCTTTTCCTCTTATTCCACCCCTTCCTGTTGTGGTCAGGGTTGGACTTTTGTGGTACGGGTGTAGGGATTGTTGGGTTATGAGGTTTCTGGTGATCTATGAGAGATTGTGCCAGTTCCTTGGCACTATCAAAAGTTATAGGCCTAGAGGCTAGCACACTTGACTGGATCTGGGGCGATAGTCCCCAGATATACCTTTCTATCTTCTTGCTCTCGAGAGCAACCATATCAGGGCATAAGTTCGTCAGATCACAGAACCTATTTGTGTAGGTCGTGATGTCGGATCCAACCATTTGAAGACACCAGAACTCCTGCTCGAGTTTCTATACTTCGCCACGAGGGCAGTACTCTTTCATCAGCATGTCTTTCAACTTTTCCTAGCTGATGGAATACGCCACCACCAGAGCCAGATACTTAACATGGCCGTTCCACCATGTTAATGCTCTGTCAGAGAAGGTACAAGCTGCGAACTTGACCTTGTTGCCTTCTTGGCATCCGCAGATCTCGAAGACAGATTCCATCTTTTCGATCCACTGCCTTAACACCATAACACCCCCAGTTCCATTGAAGCTGCAAGGTTTGGCGTTCGTGAAATCCTTGTAAGTGCATTCCCGAGGGTATCCATGGCTTTCGCCATGGTTCGAGGGAGGTGCACCTCTTCTCGATCCACTAGGGACAGGGGCGTTGATTGCTGACACAGCATCTGCAACTACTTCTATGAAAGCTGCCTCGAACATGTTGGTCTTGAAAGGATTGGGTGGTTGAACAGGTATAGGCGGTGGTGGAGGTGGTGGTATCGGTGTTTCGTTGTTTAGGTTACGCCTTGTACTTCTGCGTGGCGGCATTTTTAACTATACGTTTAAAAGATGACGACATGGATAAGAATACATGATTTATGAATGTGTCTCATGGACTAACTTCCCATAGTCCAACAACAGAATGAATAGAATGACTAACTGGAAATGACAGTAGTTGGATAATAATTTCCATAAGATTAGATATCTGTCAATAATACTGGAATTACAGATGTATCAAGTTCGGGAAAAATGGCCTAGAAGTAGGCCCTACATCAACCAAGATGGAAAATTTTGACAGAATTAAGACTAGATCAAGACCTAACAGGTCTAAGATTTATACAGATAGGAAATTAGACCAAAGTTTTACATAAACTAGGTTATATCCAAAAGATGAGTCGACGAGCTTCTATCGGCGACGAGAGCTGCTTGCATGAGTCCTCGATCCCGACAGTAGACGTTCAATGTCCCTTATACGCCTGTCTGACCTTGCTTGCTGAGCTCGAAGTTCTCTAACTTCAGCTCGGGTTTCAGCAAGTTCCCTCTGCAGATTTGCATTGCGGACCAGAGTCTTTTCATGAGCAGACTCTAGTTGGCGAATGTGGATAGTGTTAACACCAGAGGTGGCGTCAACTTCCAAAACTTGATTGATAGACGTCTGAGCCATAATCGTGTTCCGAGAAATCCTACGCACCATGATTGGTAGGACTCTATCAGCAGAACCCCCTTCAGTGAGGTTGTAAAAACTTCGGTCTCCATTGTAGGGAATGGGCTGACCTTGTTCCTGACTCGATTCAGTCAAGCTAATGGCCCACAAGAGTGTGGGTCCTTGAAACACAAGACGGGGGTTCCGGTTTGGGTTTTGAGCATTTGGGGGTAGGTTGTTGACTTCTGGCTCCGAGTCAGAATTATCAGAAAAACCCTCAGCATGGTGATCATCCAAAGGGATTGGGTAATCATCTTCTGGTTCTGCCTCTAGCCAACCAGCATTGCCTTGGTTTGGGAAGTACGGATCGCCATGGTGAAATCCAGCCATTTTAATCTACGCGAGAAAAGGGATATATGAAATAGCTAAAATAGATGAACTAACTAAGATAATTTCAGTAAGATCAAATACCCATATGGTATTTCTTTATGGTTGTGTTGGTAAGTTTTTAGACTTGTTGCCACATCACAACCATTCTTGGGCATATGCTAATCACTCCTCGGACCAGCATAGTTGATCAAGCTATGCCATTCCCAAGACTGACCATATATCCCCAGGCTTATATGTGATATTCAACAATCGTAATACTTTTGTTCTTGTCATTGTGACACTGATTTTAGTATGAATGCAGGCACGTATACTTACTTAAATATTTTATTATTTATAAGTATAATTCTTAGACAGAGTGTTTTAATCCCTATGTATTTATAGTTAGTATATCTTTTATGGGTTGATATACTATATTCACTATAAACAAAGCTCTAATACCAATCTGTCACACCCAAAAACCACGAACGGCGGAAATGTTCAGGGGTGGAGGACGTCATGTACAGTATCACAACAGTGTAATATAATAAACAAGCAACAACATCATCCATTTCATTATAAGTAAAGTTTTAATACATGTGTGTTCTTTCATTGTAGTAAGACACCAAATATATACAATCAAAATAAAAGACGAGACTTGTCAGCTCCGTCTTCTCAAAACCTGGCCTTCGTACCTGTCTACTGATGACCTGAGAATACAAGTTATTTTGAAAGAGAGTATCAACTTTAAAGCTGGTGAATTCATAAGTATTTATGTGTCATTGTCTTGTTTGTGAAAATCTATTATGAAGGCCATGTAAATCGTTAAATGAAAATGTTGATGTAAGTATGAAATGTTGGATTAATGTCTAAGTCCATAACTATAATTGGTAAGACTTGACCCGACCCGGCATGGTCCATTTGGGTTGCATACCATCATGCACTTGGATAGACTATAATGAGAGAAATAAGACGCTTATGGTTATTAATATATTATATGTTCTAGTATATTAATAATAAGAATAATAATATTATTTAATTAGTATTGATCAAGAATTAATCTAGGATTAATTAAGTGATCAAAAGAAGACTAATTAAATATGTGGGTTGATTGTGTAAATCATCCATACTTATATAGTGGGCTAATGCTCCATGGATAATCAAGTTGGGCTAAAACCCATAGGATGGTCCATGGATGCTCCATGGTGTATTTGAACCCATGGATCCAAGGAAATGGAAAGTCATGACAATTAAGGATTTACCCTAATTGTAACACTATATAAAGATATTATTCTTGACAAAATCGGCCACTAGAATCACATTAGAAAGTGAAGAAGAGGGCTAGCCGATTTCATGAAGTGTAGAACTCTCTCAAGTTATTCTAAGTGTTTTGATGATTGTGATTCCATTTGAGGCTTCCACACTATTGGGACTAGGCACTCAAGCTTCATGAAGACTTTCTACATCAAAGAGGTATGTATTCTATCTTGTTACACTCATTGTTTTGTATGCTAGATTAGGATAATACCTTGGATGTTCTTATTTGCATGTATAATAGAGAAAACATAGATCCAAGGTATTTAGGGTTGCATGTACACTTAGGAGTGTTAGAATGCTCAAAACCCAACAGTGGTATCAGAGCCTAGGCTTGTTTTCTTGTTATACCTGCAATAGAAGCTGAAAAAATCGAAATTGGTGCTGTCAGCCCAGCTGACTCGCCGAGTCCATGAAGGGACTCGACGAGTCCAAGGCAAAATGCATCCAACTCGCCGAGTTTTGTTCATGCACTCGACGAGTTGGACCCCCAGACAACATATTTTCGTGGTTTTTGGCTAGAAATGGACTAGGAACATTACCCTAAGTTGTTTTTGAACTTATAAACTTGTTTTGAATGTGGTAATGTTCATGCTAATCCATTTTCAAAGATAATTGTCAATAGATTCATGTTTTGTATTAGTTTAAGTTTTAGACTAATTACATGAGAAAGTTTGATTTGAATTATCTTGTTCTTATGAGTTGCTTAGATTAATAGAAAAGTTAATTGAAATAGTTGTTTTCAATTCATTTTAATCTAAGAGTTGAGTATAAAATGTGTTTGTGCAATTTGTCCTCAAGTTACATGAAGAGTCACATTAAAGACTCATAAAACTCATAAAAGTTGGTAATGGTTACAAAATGAAGAGTCTTGTGTCATTGAATTTTTTTTATGACTCCATAACTTGTCCTCAAGTTATGGAAGTTCAAGAGTCACTTCATTAATAAATAAATAAATAAATAAAGTGTAACCTTAATTAATTCCATAAGTTATAAAAATAAAGAAAAGTTAATTCTCTTATTAGTTTAAAGTCTTCCATAAGTTATGGAACTTGACGAGTTTTTTTTGGATTAAAACTACTTTAAACAAATAAGTTATGGAATTAATTAGTTTTGAATAGTTTCAAAATTTGTCCTCAAGTTTTGGAATTTGAAAAGTTTTCTCTTATGAATACTTTAATTCCAAGTTAGCCCTTAAAATTTTAAAAGAGTTAAAATTCAACACTTATACTATTTATAACATTAATGGTTAATTATTATATATATGTATAAGAACAAGTCGTTTTACCGTTAGTAGGCCTCATTCACGAAACCGGTCTATAAGGTGGGTATAAGGTTGTTGCCTATAAAATGGCGACTTAATGGGTGTATACTCTCACCCACCGCTTGCTTGACTGGTGGAGGGTCGTTAGCCGAACGGGTAGGACAATGACTTTAAATTCTCCCTTCATTAAAAGTATTAATGATAAATACTAAGTAACTAAAATATTAATAATTCCCAATCTTAGTTACTTTAGGAAAAATGTGAATTTGGTGCTAGCTCATGGAATTCACACTTTGTACCTTACCAAGTCGTTGGTGGAGCGTGTGTGGTTAACCGGCACACTAACTTGGACTAGTAAGGACCACGAAGGGTGACTTAATGTTTGTCATAGATCAATGGAGCGTGTGTGGTTAACCAGCACATTGATTAGGTGATAATATTAAGGGTACCATGTGAATTGGTATGGTTATTCACACCTTGTTTTGTGATCCTCGGAATCCCAGTCACAAAATTTGAGAGGGCACACTCGAGATTGAAACATGCCATTGAAAAGTTCAATGAATCTCAAAAGATCTAGGAATTTCAAATCCAATTAAAACCTAATAAATTATTTCGTTTTTCATGGTGGAAATTGGTGAATCGTCATTCGCCTACCTTCAAATATTTTATAGCTTGGATTACGGCATCCCTCTTCCAAATTATAAAATATTGTGTTGGGTCCTAGCCTTAATATTTCATATTGGGTGTCATATTAAGGACTTTAAATCAACTATCTTGAATATCTCCCAAAACATGTCTGGTTTAGACATTTATGATCTTCCCAAATCTCTTGAAGATGATGTTCCTCAACATCATGCTTCACTTCCTCTATCTCCTCCAATTATTCTCCCTCACCCATAAGTTCTTGAAAAGTTTAAAGTCACTCGAGCCCTATTGGCAAGTAAAGGTCTTGGTGTGGTCACATCTTGGAGATGTAGTCACATATTGACAAGCCGGGAGAGTTGGGTGTCAAAGTCTTGAGATAGTTGGTGGTTCAATCACTTTCTAAGTCACATAGTGAGTTCTTTTGGAACACCTATGAAAAAGACTATGACAAGACCCTTAATGATTTTATCTATTTGTTAAGATCAACTTCCTCAAAACTTGATGGACATTGACAATAGCGACACAGGAAATCCAAAAAAGCATTCTCTTCCCAATGGAAAGGGACCGGCCATAGTCAACTCGGTTGACCAAATGGTAAAGAGAAAAACTAAGTCTGTGATAGTCCCGTGTACCATTATCAAAGGGTCCATATGTTTATATTGCCAAAGAAAGGGGCATTGGTTGCAAAGCTGCCATAATTTACCTAAGGATGTTGAAGTCGATAAGTTTGACTCTACTTCAGGTAAAGTCCACTATCTAACTCTGCTAAGTTTCTATTTGGAGATTCTTATTACATAATGTGAATGGGTCACATGCTGATGTCTTTTAAGAATCAAAGAAAAGATAGGAAGCTTAAAGAAGTATATGCTGATTTTGATTGTGAAGATGGGTTTCGATCGCATGGTTCGGTAATCAGAATTTTGAGCTGTTGCTTAAGAGTTATAATATATTGCTTATGAATAGATAACAACAAGGTTTTCATGTGGATTGTAAGGATAAGTTTTTCCGCAAAGTTTTAAAATAAAAGAAAACAAAGGTTTTAATTTTATTTATTTTAAAAAATATCCTTACAATGGCATCGGTGGAAAATTGTTGCTTATATGTTTCCAGTAATAGCAATATTTGAAAGTCGATTTGATTCTTTCATTTGTGGTAGTGTCTGAATTTACCAAATGAAGAAAGTTTTTCATCACCCAAGTTTCAATTGGACAGAAACTTGGAATCATACAAGTTGTATTGTATGATGAATGAGAATTTTCATCTTTGAAAAATTAAGACTAATTCTTTGATCACATGTATATGTGAGTCAATTGAAGGACTAAGGAATTAGGTACACTGGGTGTGCACTGGTCAAGGTCCACCACAAAGATTGATTTGTCATGATTTACTAAAGATTAGTAAATATGATTATACTTATAAGGTTAAGTATAATTCTGTAACATTGGAAAGGTTCCAATGTATGGCAGAGCGAATAAGAAGAATCAAATTAGGCAGAAGGATAAAAGTTTCTCAAATCTGAAAAGATGGGAGAATACTTTAGTATCATATTTCATGATCATTTTAATGATTATGAAACCATATCACAAATTCATACTCTAAGGACATCTTAGTGCATTGTTATGGCTAAGAAGAGAGGTCATGAATTGTTGGATTGGTTAAAATCAAGAAGATGAGTCATACTTCGTTCCAAAACAATTCTCAGAGTCTTACTCCAAGATTGTAACCTTGAGTGACATAAAGTTAGGTTTAAAACACTTATCAAATGTAGTGTGAAATGTTTCTACTCTTGTACATTTGAGATTGGTAAGTTGTGGAGTTGTGGTGTCTTGGATGAGACAAAGACCAACTAAGACCAATTGTGTAAAGTGTTAGTCTTGATAAGAATCCGCACTATCCCTTGAATATTTGTTTTGTCAAGGAATGGTTCTTGACTGGGGAAACTTATATGTCAAGAGGACAGTGGGAGCCTTAAAGATCCTGAAAGAGTTTCAAGATTTAATCAAGAGTGAAACCTGTAATTTATCACTAGCACACGATTTAAGGTTTGCAACCTATCGTGTTGACATAATTCTTATTTCTGTACCTACTTCAAATAAGTTGAATTTGCATGTGAGTTATCAGAGTTCAACTTGGAAGCATTGGTGGGCCTTGTGCTACCAAGGTGACAAGAAAGTAAGATTGAATAAGTTTAATCCATGTAAGGCTGAATTTGTCACTAACCTTATCTTGTGATTATGGTTTTGACAAATTCGAATGGATAGGAACTCATACACTATAAAATCTAAGTGTCATAAGGTTTCTCTCCGATTCATGAAAATGATGGTGAGGAAACGCTTTCACTAAGTAGATTTTACGTAGATAGCAATTGTGTTATTTGCATTTTCAAAAGTCGTTAGTGGAGCGCGTGTGGTTAACCGGCACGCTAACATGGACTTGTGAGAAATGGCAAATGCCTAAGCAATTGAGACTATGATTACGGCATCCCTTTTCATAGTTTTGAAATTGTTTAGACACACATGTGAGCTATCTAAGAAAGGGTGTATGAATCTAAATTTTAGAAGTCCAGCAGATTTCTGGAAATATGTCAGAGCTAATGGGAGCATAAGTGTTATGCTGATAATCATCATGTTAGTGGGAGCATGATTATTATGATTAGTATTGCAAGCTAGCAATGTTAATTATAGAAAACAAAGTTTCAATCCGTGAAGTTGCAAGGGTTGAAAAGTTGTTTTGCTATAATTAAGGGAGAGAAAATTATACTTCATTTCAATTCTAAAGTTTAGATTGAGATTTTAATCATCTTTAGTCAAGAATATATATTAATTTTGTGTTGGAATGGTTCAACTTTAAGAAAATTCTATATATATTGTGTTATAAAATTCAATTATGACTACGGCATCCCTCTTCATAGTTAAATTTTGAAAACATGGCAAATAAAAAATATTGTAGCAAAAGACTGGTCTAGTATCATGTCTTTATGTGAAACATCATGAATTGTGTCCCATATGCTTCGGATATAGGATCGATTTCATGTGCTATAATATTCATCTTTTCTAAATTTTCCAAATGCTTAAGGCATTGAGAAGGGAAAAGTCTAGAACTGGATATGACTAAAGTGATTAAGCAATTGTCGAGGACAATCTGAGGTTTGCCAAAGATTGGTTGCTCAAGGACATTTGGAAGTATAGTGTTAATTTTGGCAGGACCATATTGATATTTTCTAAAAAGAGGTAACTCTTGTTCAGAAGTGATAGTCAAAATTGGACTATGGAAATGTCTCCATATGAGGAAGTTATTCAATCTATGTAAGATTAGAAAACCTTAATGCAAGAAGGATGTTCAAAGCAATGTACTTTGAATATGAGACTTCCGTTCCATAGAAGTTGACCTTCTTTGGAATACTTTGTAGTGACTAGTGACAATGTTTTGGTGACTTTGTGAATAATCATTACAAGAGGAACAATGCATATAAGTTTAAAGTCTAATAGATTTTTGGTAAATGGTAGAAATTAGAAATTCTTACTTTTACAATAAGGATTTGGGATTGTGAAATGAGTATCAATGGAATCATGTTCAATTGATCTACATCACAATGTAAGGATCATAGACAAACATAGTGAGCATACTTGGGGTATGGCATAACTATTGTTTAGAAAACAAAGTGTACATGCTAGGAGCATGGGACGACTGTTGTTTTTATTCAAGTCTTAAGTTGATTATTTGAAACATTGAATAATGTGTAATCAATATGGTGATAAATAAAAAGTGGTTTTATTTATATTCAATAGGGTTCTGAGACCATATTAGATTCGATTATTATTGTGTTTCACTTTGCATGTTTTGACTTCCAAAATAGCTAGGTTATTCTTTCTGAATGACTAAGTTATTTAAACACTCCACAATCGTTCATATGTTGGAAGTAGGTATGAATCAAGATTATCATGAATCGGGTTTGTAGATGGCTAAATGGGTTTAGTCATGGCAATGGTTGCTACAACATTCATGAGTGCTCATAAGTTATGAGTATTGGAATAAACCCACGCTCACTTGTATCACTTCATGGAATTTATCTCGAGTGATCGTGAGACGGTAATATCATATAAATCTTCAAACCTAGAGATATGAGTTGTTACCTATGAATTGGTTGTGCATTGATTGCATGTAAACGCATCAGTAACTTGATGTTATAAAACGTGCCTTTGTGTAAAATTCAACAAGTAGTAGAACAAGCATATGAGTCGAAGTTTATCTGTTCCTTCTAGAAATAGAAGCGATATCTGGGCCCCTCGATGATTTTGTTGTGACCTATGTACCGGCCGGTCACAACTGAATTGATGTGTTCGATTAAGTTCTTTGTCAAACAAATCGAAAATCGGGAAACAAACTGCTGGACAATAAGTACGACGTTGTTCCTTGTATTTGTCCGGCTGATATCATGAGAAATGAGGATTATATGATCCCTTATCTAATGGACAAGTCATTGACAAGATCAGAGTTCATCTACAAGGTCAGAGTTCGACAGAAGCTTTTGAGAGCTACGATTTCCAGTTGGTTCTTGAAGTCATACACAATAATAGTTTTAGACTTATCTAAGTGGGAGACTGTTGGATTAATGTCTAAGTCCATAACTATAATTGGTAAGACTTGACCCGACCCGGCATGGTCCATTTGGGTTGCATACCATCATGCACTTGGATAGACTATAATGAGAGAAATAAGACACTTATGGTTATTAATATATTATAAGTTCTAGTATATTAATAATAAGAATAATAATATTATTTAATTAGTATTGATCAAGAATTAATCTAGGATTAATTAAGTGATCAAAAGAAGACTAATTAAATATGTGGGTTGATTGTGTAAATCATCCATACTTATATAGTGGGCTAATGCTCCATGGATAATCAAGTTGGGCTAAAACCCATAGGATGGTCCATGGATGCTCCATGGTGTATTTGAACCCATGGATCCAAGGAAATGGAAAGTCATGACAATTAAGGATTTACCCTAATTGTAACACTATATAAAGATATTATTCTTAACAAAATCGGCCACTAGAATCACATTAGAAAGTGAAGAAGAGGGCTAGCTGATTTCATGAAGTGTAGAACTCTCTCAAGTTACTCTAAGTGTTTTGATGATTGTGATTCCATTTGAGGCTTCCACACTATTAGGGCTAGGCACTCAAGCTTCATGAAGACTTTCTACATCAAAGAGGTATGTATTCTATCTTGTTACACTCATTGTTTTGTATGCTAGATTAGGATAATACCTTGGATGTTCTTATTTGCATGTATAATAGAGAAAACATAGATCCAAGGTATTTAGGGTTGCATGTACACTTAGGAGTGTTAGAATGCTCAAAACCCAATATGAAAAACCCTAGAAAATCCCTTATTTTCTATCAGTTTGAGATGTAGTCTTCTAGCAAGACCTGAATGTTTTGGTTATGACAATGTAGTCTTCTACCAAGACCCGAATGTTTGTTATGACTATGTAGTCTTCTACCAAGACCCGTATGTTTGTTATGACTATGTAGTCTTCTACCAAGACCCGAATGTTTTGTAAGTAGAATTATAGTTTTTCCTTTCTTCTGACTAGTACTTAAAAGTGCTTAGTCTAACTCATCGTTTATGTGAATATATCACAAAATAAAGTAAACAAGAAAAATATAATCATGTAAGTATTATCCCTGGGTGACCAGGATTAACACAACATCGCCGAAGTGAAAGATAGACCCTATGGACATCCGAAGAGTGTCCCTTCATCCTCTGTAGCGGCATCAGGGTGGAGGGAGTGTTAGTCCCATAACAACGTTAACCTAATGATCCTCCAAAGATTCACATCTCATCCACTGTTGCAATAGTTGGACAGAGGTATGGTTAGTCCCGTCACTGACTACTAACTAAGTAACAACCTTAGACATCCGTAGACATCCATCGACCACTGGTGCTAATCAGTGGGGTTCGGAATGTTAAGTCCCACCAAAATATCCCATTGAACTGGGATAGGAAAGATAATTTACACAGTGAGTACTAATAAATCATCCTTATAGTTCTAAGTACAAGTATCCAGGTAAGTAAATACAGGATAATGCACCTATGTAGAAGTGTTCCTGTATGGTATTCATGTAAGTGTGTTCATGTAACAGGTAAGTATATGTAAACATATTCATGTATCATGTATTCCTATGTACGTGTACTCATGTATCATGTAAGGTATTTGTATAGACTCATGAATGAACTGACTCTTGTGTGATTCCTTGTAGTAGGAATAATGTTTGATATCTTCTAACTATCCCTATGATAGTTAACTGGAAGGCAAGTGGTTGTTCAAGTAGATTTATGCACCCTCGACACACCAGGGTGTGAAAAACTGAACAAAGGATGAAAACTATAATCTCTATCATATAAATGAACATATGCGCATAAGTTTAGTTGATTCAAGAAGGTAAAATAATAGTTTTGCAAGTTATCTAGGAGTTTTGAACAATAATTAAGAATGACTTGATGTCATTTTAATAAACATTTCAAAACTAATACTTTTGTTATCAAGGTATTTTAAGATAGAAAACCATTTTATGCATCACATTTTGTAGTATGTGAAATCTACTTAATGAAAACACAGTTATAAAATACATAAGATTGATTTAATATCATATTTGTTTCTACTTGTATCCCCCCCCCCCCCATTTAAAGCATTTAAAATCATTTAAAACATTGATTAGGGGTATGAACTCACCTGTAGTTGGTGATTGCGATGAACTGAACGATATAGGATTGCTAGGTGTCAAGCGAGGACTTGTACACACACTACGATCCTAATGAACATATAATCACACATATATGCATTCAATTAGACTTAAATCACTAATTGATAATGTTAAGACATCCTAGACACAATTAAACACTTTATATAAGTGTTTTAGGTATTAAGGATTGCATCTAAGCCATTTTGGGACAAGGTACTTGGGTTTAGGGTTTCCAAAAGACCCCATATATGAGTTTACTCCTCATATACTAACACACATGGAGTTTACAGTTGTAAACTCTTGAGTTTACAGCTGTAAACTCCCAACTAAGGGTGTATGGTGTGTTTTGAAGTCCCAAATGATTCCTAGAATTATTCCAACTTGGTGGTTCAATTCTTGAAAGGGTTTAAGGTCTAGAAATACTCCAATTAGGAGTTTACGGCCCTAAGGCCATTCCCCTTAGATTTTACGGCCGTAAACTCTAAGTATGGTGTGTTTTTGATGCTTTCAAGTCTCTTATACATGTGGTATAGGTTGTAGGCTTTTGTTCCAAGCATATGAAGACATTAGGCACACTTTGGTGCCATTCTTTCATGTTTACGGACCAAGAGCAAAGCCTTGGCCGTTAACTCACTTTGATAAGTGATTTTGATGTGCTTTGGTCCTTAGATTAAGTGGGAAACAATTCCATGTAAAGGTCTAGGGATTTAGGTGTCTTAATAACACCCTTTGGTCCATTTCTATGGAGTTTACGGCCTAAGATTGCTCTTGGGCCATGAACTCCCATGTGTTTGTGTTTCTTGATTTTTTTTCTTGTCCTTAATACACATACAAATGATTCTAAGGCAGTAGCATAAAACAAGGAACAATCTAGGATGGGTTTCGGGAGTTTACCGCCCAAGAACACCTTGGGGAGTAAACTCCCAGATCGAGTGATTTATCCTTCTAAATCATGTTATAAACACATATAAAGCTTTGTAACATTACTATAAAGAGTTACTCACGTTTTGGTATAAAAACCCGAAGATCCGTAAGAGAGAAAATGGCTTTTCTCTAGTTGGAAATGTGAATAATGAATGTACTTGGTTCAGAATTCTATTTATAGTCTTGAGATATTTTTGGCAGAAAATATTTTTATTCCTGAAATGATCTCTAATAAAATAAACTGTTGGTATAACAGTGTTGCACAAAACCCTAGTGCACCCACTCTCCTGATATTTCCTGAAGTGTAAACCCTGAATTACTCAAACTTACGCGAAAAGTCTGAAAATTAACCGTGACTGCTATAACTTCTATTGAAGTGATATAGTTTGTACAGAATGGAAATTTCGGGTTGTCACAATATCACCATGGATTTTGTGACTAAACCACTGAGAACGAAGTGCGGTCATGACATGATTTGGGTGGTCGTTGATCGGTTTATTAAAAGTGTACACTTCATAGCAGCCAATGAAAAATGGTCTATGGATAAACTTGCAAATGCCTACGTGAAGGAGATAGTGAGACTTCACGGTGTTCCTTTAACGATTGTATCAGATCATGGTAGTCGTTTCACATCAAGGTTTTGGAGAAGTCTACAAGAGGAATTAGGTACAAAATTGTGTCTGAGTACAACCTACCATCCGCAAACTGATGGTCAGAGCGAACGACCGATTCTAACGTTGGAGGATATGATAAGAGCATGTACCCTCGTATTCCAAGGTAACTAGGATAAACACTTACCTTGGTAGAGTTTTCCAACAATAATAGTTTCCACCCAAGCATCAAGATGGCACCTTATCACGATTTATATGGAAAAAAGTGTCGAACGCCATCATGTTGGCTTGAAGCTGGGGAAAAGCAGTTTATGGGACCCGATATAGTTCATCAGACTGCTGAAAAGCTGAAAATAATTAGGGAAAGGATGTTAGCAGCTCAGGATCGTCAAAAGAGCTATGCTGACAAGAAAAGACAATCGATAACATTAGAAGTTGGAGATTCGGTTCACTTAAAGTCTTTCCATGGAGAGGGCTTATAAGATTCAAGAAAAAAGGAAAGTTGAGTCTAGGATTCATTGGACCGTTCAAAGTTCTTCAGAGGATTGGGAACCAAGATTACAAGCTAGAACTACCAGAAGAACTAGACGGTATTCATAACACTTTCCACGTATGTTATTTGAGGAAGTTCATGGGAGAAGTTCCCAACATAATTCCAATTTATGAGTTAAGGATGGATGAAAACAAGAGGCTAATTGAAGAACCGGAGGCGATTGTTGACCGTAAGACTAAGAAGTTACGATGCAAGATGGTCGAGTTAGTGCTTGTACGATGGAAACATACGATTGGAGCAAATCTCACCTGGGAAACGGAGAATGACATGATGTGTCGCTATCGACATTTGTTTTCTGATGCATGATTCCGAGACGGAATCATCCTAATGGGGAGATAATCATAATTATAAAAATCTAAATTTACAACAGTCGACGATTGCAACATTTTATGAATAAGTGAAAAAGAATTATTCGAGTATACGTATCATATATGTTTGTAAAAATTTATTTTAAAACAAAATGGGCTAAAATAAGCGTTAAAAATAAAAGATTATTTAGAATACATAATACAAACAAAAGTCGTAGTAATTGCATTCACAACCCCGTGGATATAAAGAAGGCATAAGTTTGACTTCGTACGAGGAATTTATGATCTTTCAAAATTTCCACGTTCAACCCGACATAGATACGTGTGACGTAAAATATGAAACAAAGATTGATGGAGACGTGTGTCGTAAAATATTGAAAATTTTATTGGAATATATATTTTGTAAGTTAGAAATTTTATTATTTTGACAATTTCTTTATTATTATTATTATTATTATTATTATTATTATTATTATTATTATTATTATATATATATATATATATATATATATATATATATATATATATAAAAGTTATTTAGACGTATATTTTATATATGTGTAGTTTTGAATGCTTTAAGATATATATATATATATATATATATATATATATATATATATATATATATATATATATATATATATATATATATATATATATATATATATATATATATATATATATACACACACGCATAAAGCAATAGTAAAGAAGCAATCATCTCCCGGGAGTAAGATGATAATCTTGACAGGACCTTGGAGGCCTCTAAATAGCACGGGTCCAAGCTTGATTGATTGATTCTTTTCAAAGAAGCTGATCTAAATAAATAGATGGATGAATCTCTTCTAAACCTAAGGTATATATATCATATATAATGTAATGAATGTGAAGCAGTTTAAAGGAAGAATTTATATTTATGATTTATAGAAAACAAGTATGTGGTTGTAGAAATTGGAATGATGAAGTTAGGATGAATAGTGTACGTGTCAAGCAAAATAATAAGATACATGGAGACTAATAGTTGAGAAATATACATAAAAAGCATTTAAATGACGTGTAGCAAATTTGTTCAAATCTTATCCTAAGGTGTAGTATAAATAGAGACCGCCTTGAGTTTTTAAAATCATACCATTAAATTTAGAAAATATATATGTATTATTGAAAGGGCAATTTCAGTTAATAAAAGCTTGAGGAGTTACTATCGAAATTCATTACGATTGGAGATATTAGCTCGTCAAATCAGGTGAGTGCACAATTACTTCTATCTTACACATAGATTTGAAGTATTTTATATAAATTACGTGCTATGTGTGCATATTATCTGTTTACCTGATATCTATTTTGGATGAACGATTTATACATGTTTTAAATGATTTAAGTTGTATATGTATTTTATATCTACAAATATGTCACACCCCGAAAACCGAAGGCGGAAACATTTCTGGGGTTGACTCCACGTTGAGTATCAAATCCAATGCACATAGTAAGTAAAGTAAAACAACCATTACATTATATAAGAAAAGTTTTACAGTTGTTTCAAAAGTAAAATTTATATAGTTGTGATACATAATATATATATGAACAAAATGAAACGGGTCTTCTGAAAACTCCGTCTTCTGACAAAAGGATCTTCGAGTACCTGTTCTAACGCTGACCTGAGAACACAAGCGGTTTGAAAATCAGCATAACGCTAGTGAGTTCATAAACGGTTTTTGTTTATGAAATTGTTCAAGTTTCCTTTCTGTTTCTGAAATGTTATGCAGACCAAGAAAATCCCATATTTTCTTAATAAAGTTGGTTATCGTTTGTCAACATGTAAAGTAGAGTTGCACGCTGAAAACATGTTTACTTTTGTGAAAATGTAAAGTTAGGTTATATGGTTTGACGTACTATTTTGGTTATGTACTAATGTATTCCCTGGAAAGTCCCATACTTTCCTGAATGTTTGTTACCATATGTAAAAGATGTATTCCTGTTAGACCTGGTTATGTACAAAGTTTCCCAGGAAAGTCCCATACTTTCCTGAATGTAGGTTACCATATGTGAAAGATGTATTAAGTTGTTTGTTATTAATATAAGTAAATCTCTGTTATCCTAATTGCGAGTTCCATAACCATACAATGAACTAAACCTGTGGCAATAAGTAGTTCACATACTTATGACTTTCGTCACCCTTGAAGCATTTCGGTTCGGCTGTAGCTAGCAGCCAGGTGTGGGGTAGTCAGCCCCGTATAGATCTATACACTCAAGTCACGCTCTCTAAATCCCAGAGATTCTGGTTACGGGTGTAGTCCTCCACTCACATATCTTTGTGGAGTGTTCGCCGAGGACGTGTCTCCAATCATACAGGATTAACAAATTTACTAGTAATAATATGGTAGTCCTCCACTCGCGTATATATGTGGAGTGTTACTGAGGACAAAACAGTGTACTGGTATTATGTTCAAATGTTCTAGTACCATGCTTTTAACTGATAAAATGTGGAAAACCATTTGTGAAATATATGTAAAACATAGCAGTTTAAAACCCATTTCACAAATATATGTTATGTGATCTGCATGTTCAAGCGGTTATCAGTTGTAGTAATCAGTGTTAAAAGCATATAATAATGTGAAACTCACATTTGAAAACATGTTTTGAGTACACGTAATCCCTTGTACTTTGCTTGTGTTCCCCCTTGAAAACAGTGAAAACAGTGAAAAGGGGTAGGGGTATGAACTCACCAGACGAGAAACGTGACGGTTTGGATGCTAAGTTTTGGTTCGAAGCTTGATAATGCACGAGGTTCCTATGTAATATGAAATGATATGCAATTGTATCTAATTAGACTTTGAACCACTAATTAGACATGAATATGCACTCTAAGACGTGAAAACACTTCAATTCAAGTGTTAGGAGTGATCCGGGTGACATCTATGGATGAATAGGACCTAGATATGGAGTTTACTCTTCAAAAATAAACTCAATGAGGAGTTTACGGACCATTGACCATATCCCCATGAGTTTACGGCCGTAAACTCATGGGTGGTGAGTTATTGGATGCCAAATGGTCAAACAATGCACACGGGAAGTTCTAGGGTCGATTCCATGGCTTAGGAAGTGATCGGGACTTGAAATGACCTTGGGAAATAAGTTTAAGGTCTAAGGAGATGTTCTTGGGGATTTTACTACCTTAAACTCATGAGTTTACAACCGTAAACTCATGTTTGTCCATGAATCAAGGGCTTTGGTTGATGCAATTCAATCACATGTGATTCTAGGTCCAAAACTAAGCTTTTCAAGGGGTTTAAGGCACCTTAACACCCTTTGGGGGGTGTTTACGGCCTAAGAAGGTGGGTTTACGGTCCAATAATGTTCTTGGGCTATAAACTCAAGCTTGATGCATTTGAGGATGTTTTGGTGCATCACATGAAGGTTTATGAGGTTCTACACTCCGTGGAAGCATTTTGAAGGTGTTTAAGGGCTTTTTGACTCATTAACATGAGTTTATGGTCTAAGAAGATGAGTTTATGGTCTAAGAATGTTATTGGACTGTAAACTCAAGTTTGTCCCATTTGTATATGATTTGGTGCATTTCTTGAAGGGTTACAAGGTTCTATGCACTCACGGAAGTCCATTGGAGGTGTTTAGGGGGAAACTAACACCCAACAAGGTGTTTAAGGTCTATGAATGAGGGTTTATAGTCCAAGAACATGCTTGGGCCGTAAATTTATGTTCAAGCCTCATTTTGTGTGATTTTGGGGTCCTAAGCTCATGCATGTAAGTTTCTAGACCGAATCTAAGCCCTAGAAGTGTTTTGGAAGGGTTTTGAGGCTTCAAAACCCTCATATGAGGTGTTCAAGGCCTAAGGAGGGTTCTTAGACCATAAAAACATGTTCATATGTGTTTTAGGTGATTCCAACATGGATTTGCATGCTATTCAAGTTCAGTAACAAGTTTACGTTGAATTGCTTACCAAAGGATGCTTGAAATGAGAGTTTTTGGATCAAGTTCGACTTCTAAAGAGAGAGTAGAGAGAGAAAGTTTTTAGAGAGAGGGAAAAAGACTCAAAATGATGTCACTCAATCCCTTATATAGGGATTGAGTTTGTGGCCCGATGGAATTCTACCTGATACTGCTGATATACGATGCTTTTGGTCGCACCCGATAAAGTTTCCGTATTTACGACTTAAATAAAACCAAATATTTTCTAAATGAAATTGAAAATATTTTAATGTCTTAAAAATGTATTCCAAAACTTTTAAAACATTAATAAAAGTCGCAATAATTTATTTCAAACAAAGATTAACGGGACGAATTGAATACGACGGTTTTATTCGACGGGAACAGTTTTAGCGACAGAATAATTTACTAATATCTATTTAGAATTATTTCCTTGAGTTATTTTTATGTTTGAACAACCATTAAGTCATAATAAACAACCCAAATACCATGACTTAATTTAATAATGTAAACGGAAATAATTCGGAAACGACGAATTTAATAACGGAACGAGTTACAATAATGGAAAGAATTTTCTGGTTGTCACATTATCCCCCCGTTAGAGGGAATTTCGGCCCGAAATTCAAAGTTAAAACACGAGACAAGATACAAATCATGGATCTGGAAAGAGTTGTGGATACTTCTGTTTCATTGAGTCTTCCCGCTCCCAAGTGAATTCCGGTCCCCGCTTGGCATTCCAGCGAACCTTCACTAACGGGATGCGACTTTGCATTGTACGTTTGACTTCTCGATCCATGATTTCGATCGGTTCCTCCACAAAGTTGAGGTTTTCATTGATCTCGATCTCGTCTATGGGAATCGTTAGGGTTTCATCAGATAGGCACTTTTTGAGATTTGAAACATGGAAAACAGGATGAATGCTACTGAGTTCGTGAGGTAAACAAAGCTTATAGGCTACCGGACCGACCCTGGCAAGGATCTCGAAGGGTCCGATGTACCTCGGATTAAGTTTCCCACGCTTACCAAAGCGTACAGTGCCTTTCCAGGGCAAGACCTTCAACAGGACACGGTCTCCAACCTTGAATTCCAGTGGTTTCCGACGGTTATCAGCGTAACTCTTCTGGCGATCATGTGAAGCTTTCAATCGTTCTCAGATTTGGATGATCTTCTCAGTGGTTTCACGGATGATTTCAGGACCAGTGAGAGCACTGTCGGGGACTCAACTCTTGGCTAACTGTGTATCCCCCAGCTCGGCCCAGCACAGAGGGGATCTGCACTTGCGACCGTATAGGGCTTCAAACGGGGCAGTCCTAATGCTGGTGTGGTAACTGTTGTTGTATGAGAACTCGATCAAAGGTAGATGTGCATCCCACGACTTTCCAAAGTCAATGACACATGCTCTAAGCATGTCCTCCAGGGTTTGGACTGTTCTCTCACTTCGTACATCGGTCTGAGGATGATACGCCATGCTCATATCTAGTTTGGTTCCAAGGGCTTTCTGAAGGGACTGCCAGAATCTGGAGGTAAACCTGCTATCTCGATCAGAGATAATGGATATAGGTACACCGTGCAGTCGAACTACCTCCTGGATGTAGATTCGCGCGAGTCTTTCCATCTTGTATGATTCTTTGATCGGAATGAAGTGAGCGGATTTTGTCAAACGATAGGCAATTACCCAAATGGTATCGTACCCACTAGGACACTTGGGTAGTTTGGTGATGAAATCCATGGTAATCATCTCCCATTTCCATTCGGGGATCTCGGGCTGTTGTAGCAGACCCGAGGGTTTTTGGTGCTCAACTTTAACCTTGGCGCAAGTTAGACACTTTCCCACGAATGTAGCTATCTCAGCTTTCATGTTTGGCCACCAATATTGTTTCTAGAGATCCAGGTACATCTTGTCAGAACCCTGGTGAACAGAGTATTTGGTTTTGTGTGCTTCCTCCATGACAATTTCCCTGAATCCTTGAGACTTTGGAATCCAGATCCGATCCATGAAACAATAGACTCTGTCACCTCTGATCTCAAGTTTCTTTTCCATTCCTCTCAAGGTTTCGATCAACACGTTCTCAGGTTTGAGTGCTTCTAACTGGGCTTCTCAAATTTGCATGGGTAAGTTGGAATTTGCATGGGTAAGTTGGAATGGATAGTCATCGTCTGGTTCTTCACTTTTTGGCCTGCACTTTCCTTTCGGCTAAGGGCATCTGCTACCACATTGGCCTTTCCGGGGTGGTAATGGATTTCACACTCATAATCACTGAGTAGTTGTACCCATCACCGTTGCCTCATGTTCAAGTCTTTCTGATCAAAGATGTGCTGCAAGCTCTTGTGATCAGTGAAGATCGTGAACTTAGTTCCATAGAGATAATGTCTCCAAATCTTCAATGCAAAGACTACAGCTCCTAGTTCCAAGTCATGGGTGGTATAGTTGACCTCGTGTGCTTTCATCTATCTTGAGGCATAAGCAATCACCTTTCCTCTTGGCATAAGCACACAGCCTAAACCTTGATTAGATGCATCGCAGTAGACAACGAAGTCCTCTGTCCCTTCAGGTAGGGACAGAACAGGCGCACTGCATAAGGCTCTGTTCAACGTTTGGAATGCAGTTTCTTGTTTATCACTCCAACAAAAGGGTACACCTTTCTGTGTTAGAGTGGTTAAGGGTTTGGCGATTCTGGAAAAATTATGGATGAACCTCCGATAATAGCCGGCGAGACCCAAGAATTGATGGATTTTTGTGGTGTTTTTGGTGCCGACCAATTCTCTATCGCTTTAATCTTGGAAGGATCCATGTAAATACCCTCCTCGCTTACCACGTGACCGAGGAAAGTTGCCTTCTGTATCCAGAATTCACACTTGGAGAATTTCACGTATAGCTTCTCGGATCTAAGGGTCTCCAACACTAACCTCAAGTGTTGCTTGTGATCTTCTTCGCTCCTGGAGTAGACGAGGATGTCGTCAATGAACACGATGACGAACTTTTCTAGGAAGGGATGGCACACCCGGTTCATCAGATCCATGAACACAGCCGGTGCATTGGTTAGACCGAAGGGCATCACTATGAATTCGTAGTGTCCATACCGAGTCCTGAAATCTGTTTTGAAAACATCACTCTCCTGAACTCGTAACTGATGGTACCCTGACCGAAGGTCTATTTTTGAGAAGTAGCTGGCTCCTTGGAGTTGATTGAAGAGGTCATCTATTCGCGGAAGAGGATATTGGTTCTTAACGGTCAACTTATTTAACTCACGGTAGTCGATACACATCCGAAAGGATCCATCTTTCTTCTTGACAAACAGTACCGGAGCTCCCCAAGGTAAGGAACTCGATCTAACGAATCCTTTACTGAGCAACTCATTGAGTTGACTGGATAACTCCTACATTTTTGCTGGAGCTAAGCGATACGGAGACTTCGCTACGGGGGTAGCTCCAGGAATTAGGTCAATACGGAACTCGACCTGACGTTTGGAAGGAATTCCTGGAAGCTCTTCGGGAAAAACATCAGGAAAGTTACAGACTTCGGGGATGCTCGCGAGGTCTTTAACTTCCTGTTTCTCGTTGATCACATCGGCTAAGAATGCAATGCACTCCTTTCGTAGGAGCTTTCGAGCTTTGATGCAGGATATGATACGAAGATTGGAACTGAGTTTATCGCCATAGATTACGAGAGTCTGATCCGAAGGAAGATTGAGAGGGATGACTTTTTCGTAACAAAGGATATCAGCATGATTGGGACTCAACCAACCCATGCCAAAGATAACATCAAAGCTCTTAATGGAAACTGACATGAAATCTATAGGAAATGAATGGTCATTCAGGGTAAGCGTACAACCTATGAATACATTGCTAGCACTTTCTTTCTCACCGTTAGCCATCTCGACGGTAAACGTTTCAGTTAGTGGTTGGGGATTACGTTTTAGGTTATGTTTGAATGCATGACTAACAAAACTCCTTTCTGCACCCGAATCGAAAAGAATACTAGCATATGAGTTGTCGAGAAGGAACGTACCCGAAACAACAGTGGGATCGACGACTGCTTCCTCCCGTCCCATAGTTAGAACCCTTCCAGTGTTGTCAGCAGTTGCCTTCTTGGGACAGTTCCTTTTAAAGTGTCCAACCTCTCCACATTTGTAGCAAGCTTGACTAACGCCTGCTCCATATGATTGGTTGGTCGATTGGGTCGGAGTTTTGCAGAATCGAACTGTGTGCCCCTTCTTACCACAGTTGGTACAAGATAGTTCTCGACAGGGGCCTGGATTGTGATGGTATTTGCACTTGTCACACAGGGGAAGATTACCAACATATCTACTGGTAGGAGTTGGAGCTGTAGATCCCACAACATAAGCAGCAGCAACGGGGGTAGTAGCAGCATGGACTGCTAGAATCTGCTGTTTCTTGGAAGATCCTTGGGAAGATTGACCCTTCTTCTTCTTCCAGAATTTTCTCTTTTCACCACTCCTTTGAGTCGGCTCAGAAGTGGTAGTGATTTCCTCAACATCATCGCTATGATAAATCAAGGTTTAGGCTAAAGTCTAGGCACTATCAAAGGTATCCGGACGGGCAGCTAAGACATGACTCTTTGTCGGTTGGGATAACCCCCAAATGAACCTTTCGATCTTTTTGCTTTCAGGAGTGACTAATCCCGGGCAGAGAAGTGCGAGATCAATGAATTAGGAAGTGTATGCAGCAATGTCAGAACCTTTCATCTTTAGGTTCCAGAGCTCGTGCTCTAGTTTCTGCATTTCACCCCACGGGGGCAGTAATCAGCTATGAGGAGTTCTTTCATGGCTTCCCAACCCATGGCATTGGCTATAGTTAGGGTTAGATATTTGACTCGGCCATTCCACCAAGTCAAGGCTTTATAAACGAAGGTACAGGCTGCGAACTTGACCTTATCAGATTCCGTGCAGACACAGATTTCGAAGATGGATTCGATTTTCTCGAACCATCGGGATAAGGAAATGACACCTCCAGTGCCATTAAATGATGTTGGTTTCGCGTTCATGAAATCCTTATAGGAACCATCCTTTCGGTTTCCCTAACTGTCTTCGGGGTTCTGGGGCTGGGGACCACTCCCTAAACCACCAGGGTTCATCTGTGACATGGCTGCCACCATTGCAGCAGTCAGAAACGTTTGAAGCGATGCAAGATCAAATTGAGGAGGAGGAGGTAGCGAAGAAGGATTGTTGTTGTTCTTTGAGTTGGGTCTCTTTCTGGGAGGCATCTTGATCTGATAAGATCAAGAAAGAGAGAGGATGGTAAGTCCTCTACATTGAATCGATAGATATGGGAGTTATATGTTCCGAATAAGCGATAAAGCAGGAAAGAGTTATCAAAACAGATAATTTATCGCTAAGAATGATCACAGAACGCCACTCGAATAAGAATTTTTACAGAGGATTGGATCGAGAAATACTCCCATAGTATTTCATGGTTTGCTTACGACAATGGTTCAACGTTTGTGGTATTAGAGTAAGTTTTAGGCATGCCACGCACCACAGTCACTCCCAAGCACATGTTGGCCGTGTCTCGAATGAATATAGTTGGCCAGGCTATATTGAACCTAGACACGACTACATAACTGCCCAGGTTTAACCGTAGTACACAACACCGAATTACTTATGTTCTGTTCTACTTGTGGTTACGGATCTCGACGATTCGGTATACTTGTATACTTGTGAAAATACTTGTAGTTTGAAGATACTTTTAATTCAGAGCACTTAGGCCCTTTAGTGTTTATAGTTTTATACCATGTAAGGTTTGGTATACTTCATTCACTATAAACAAGGGCTCTGATACCAATCTGTCACACCCCGAAAACCGAAGGCGGAAATATTTCTGAGGTTGACTCCACCTTGAGTATGAAATCCAACGCACATAGTAAGTAAAGTAAAACAACCATTACATTACATAAGAAAAGTTTTACAGTTGTTTCAAAAGTAAAATTTGTACAGTTGTGATACATAATATATATATATATATATATATATATATATATATATATATATATGAACAAAATGAAACGGTTCTTCTGAAAACTCCATCTTCTGACAAAAGGATCTTCGAGTACCTGTTCTAACGCTGACCTGAGAACACAAGCGGTTTGAAAATCAGCATAATGCTGGTGAGTTCATAAGCGGTTTTTGTTTGTGAAATTGTTCAAGTTTCCTTTCTGTTTCTAAAATGTTATGGACACCAAGAAAATCCCATATTTTCTTAATAAAGTTGGTTATCGTTTGTCAACATGTAAAGTAGAGTTGCACGCTGAAAACATGTTTACTTTTGTGAAAATGTAAAGTTAGGTTATCTGGTTTGACGTACTATTCTGGTTATGTACTAATGTATTCCCAAGAAAGTCCCATACTTTCCTGAATGTTTGTTACCATATGTAAAAGATGTATTCCTATTAGACCTGGTTATGTACAAAGTTTCCTAGGAAAGTCCCATACTTTCCTGAATGTAGGTTACCGTATGTGAAAGATGTATTAAGTTGTTCGTTATTACTATAAGTAAATCTCTGTTATCCTAATTGCGAGTTCCATAACCATACAATGGACTAAACCTGTGGCAATAAGTAGTCCACATACTTATAACTTTCGTCACCCTTGAACCATTTCTATTCGGCTGTACCTAGCAGCCAGGTGTGGGGTAGTCAGCCCCGTATAGATCTATACACTCAAGTCACGCTCTCTAAATCCCCGAGATTCTGGTTACGGGTGTAGTCCTCCACTCGCGTATCTCTATGGAGTGTTCACCGAGGACGTGTCTCCAATCGTGCAGGATTAACAAATTTACTAGTAATAATATGATAGTCCTCCAGTCGCGTATATATGTGGAGTGTTACCGAGGACAAAACAGTGTACAGGTATTATGTTCAAATGTTTTGGTACCATGCTTTTAACTGATAAAATGTGGAAAACCATTTGTGAAATATATGTCAAACATAGCAGTTCAAAACCCATTTCACAAATATGTGTTATGTGATCTGCATGTTCAAGCGGTTATCAGTTGTAGTAATCAATGTTAAAAGCATATAATAATGTGAAACACATATTTGAAAACATGTTTTGAGTACAAGTAATCCCTTGTACTTTGCTTGTGTCCCCCCTGAAAACAGTGAAAACAGTGAAAAGGATTAGGGGTATGAACTCACCAGACGAGAAACGTGACGGTTTGGATGCTAAGTTTTGGTTCGAAGCTTGATAATGCGCAAGGTTCCTATGTAATATGAAATGATATGAAATTGTATCTAATTAGACTTTGAACCACTAATTAGACAAGAATATGCACTCCAATACGTGAAAACACTTCAATTCAAGTGTTAGGAGTGATCTGGGTGACATCTATGGATGAATAGGACCTAGATATGGAGTTTACTCTTCAAAAATAAACTCAATGAGGAGTTTACGTCGCATTGACCATATCCCCATGAGTTTACGGCCATAAACTCATGGATGGTGAGTTATTGGATGCCAAATGGTCAAACAATGCACACGGGTTCTCTCAACATATCTTCTAGTGTTTGAATGGTTCTCTCACTTTGCCCGTTAGTTTGTGGGTGATAGGTTGTACTCATGTCCAGCATAGTTCCCAGAGCTTTCTGAAGTGACTGCCAGAATCTTGAGGTGAATCTAATGTCTCTATCAGAGATAATAGATATGGTCACACCATGCAATCATACTATCTCTCGGATGTAAGCTCTGGTCAGTTTCTCCACCTTGTCTATTTCTTTGATTGGCAAGAAGTGTGCGGACTTGGTTAACATGTCTACATCACCAAGATGGTGTCGAGACCACCCATTGTCTTGGGTAACTTGGTTATGAAATCCATTGTAATCCTCTCCCACTTCCACTCAGGTATTTATGGTTGTTGTAGTAAACCTCAGGGATTTTGATATTCTACCTTGACTTTGGCGCAAGTTAGACACTTGCCCATGTAGGTAGCAATCTATGCTTTCATGTTCAACCACCAAGAACGCCCACAAAATCCGTTAATTCTTGGTTCTTGTTGGCTACTATCACAAATTCATACAAAACTTCTCTAGAATCGCTAAACTACTTACTATCCTAACTCAAAAGGGTGTAACTTTTAGCTGGGGAGAAAAACAAGACACTGCATTCCAAACATTGAAGCAAGCCCTATGTAGAGCACTTATCTTGTCCCTTCCGGAAGGAACAAAAGATTTTGTTGTATACTGCGATGCATCCAATCAAGGTCAAGGTTCAGTGCTTATGTAGAGAGGAAAGGTTATTACCTATGCCTCGAGACAGCTAAATACACACGGGGTCAACTACACCACTCATGATCGTAAGTTGGGAGCAGTAGTATTTGATCTGAACATCTATAGGCACTACCTCTACAGTACAAAGTGCACCATCTTAACCGGTCACAAAATCCTACAACACATACTCAACCAAAAGGAGCTTAACATGAGATAGCGACGATGGGTAGAGGAACTTAATGAATACGAATGTGAAATTCATTATCATCCCGACAAGGTCAATATAGTAGTTGATGCCCTTAGCCAAAAAGAGTACTCAGGTCGTAGAGTGAAGGCACTGACCATAACAATCCATTCACATATGTCCACACAAATCAAAAAGGCTCAACGGGAAGCTTTAAAGCCAGAAAATGTGGTGGATGAAGCCCTAATAGGAATGGAGAAGAACTTAGAGATCAAGGGAGACGGAGTTCGTTATTTCATGAACCCGATCTGGACTCCAAAGTTCGGTGGTTACAGGGACGTGGTCATGAATGAAGCACACAAGACTCAATACTCTATTCACCCACGTTTAAACAATATGTATATGGACCTGAAGAAACTTTATTGGTGGTATCCAGACATTCATACAAAGGTATTCATATAGTACACTACTATACATTATAGCTGGTGGTATCCAAGCATTCATACATAGGTTTCATACATTACACTACTATAAATTACAACTGGTGATATCCAGGCATTCATACAAAGGTTTTTATACAGTACACCACTATACATTATAGCTGGTGGTATCCATGAATTCATATAAAGGTTTTCATATAGTACACTGCGATACATTACAACTGGTGGTATCCAGGCATTCATACAAAGGTTTTCATACACTACACTACTATACATTACAACTGGTGGTAACCAAGCATTCATACAAGAATTTTCATACAAACACTACTACGATACACTACTTTCCTAGTATAGAGTACACTACTACGACATACAGTTAGGAAAACATACATGATATGGTTTTATTCGTTAATAAGACTACATATACTATTACAGAGCACAGTAGAAAGCATATATTTTGGTTTTAAGGCCTAAGACTATTTTTCATTACCAAAGAAAATATTGGATTTTCTAGAGGAACATGTTAACGCTTTTCAAGGAACAATAGCAAGTTTTCCATTACAAAACCATACTTATGAACTCACCAACTTAAATGTTGATACACTTTCAAAATCACTTGTATTCTCAGGAAACCGATAAACAGGTACACTACAGGTTTTTGAGAAGATAGAGCATTCACGGTGTCTCGGCTATATTTTGATATACATTTGATGTTATACAAATAATGTTGCAAATACAATGTAAACAATTTATTATCAATGCAATGGTTGTCGTTTACTTTGCTTATTATTATAAAATTGTTGTGATACTGTACATGACGTCCTCCGCCCCCGAACGGTTCTGCCGTTCCGATTTGGGTTTGTGATAGATTGGTATCAGAGCATTGTTTATAGTGAACTAAGTATATCAAACCTTGTAAGATATACAACTATAAATAAAATGGGGCCGGAGTGCTCTGACTAAAAGTATACTTTTAAAATATAAGTATTTTATAAGAAGTATACAAACATGCATACATACTAGAACAAGTATCACAAGAAGAACAAAACAGAAGTATCTAGATATTGGACACTACGATTAAACCTGGACAGTTATGTAATCATATCTAGGATAAATATCGTCTGATCAAATATATTTATTTGATATATGACCAACATGTGTTTGGGAGTGATTGTGGTGTTGCAAGAAGTTTAAAACTTACCAACCCTATCCAAAGGAACACTAGAACCAAACATAAAATTTAAAATACTATAGGAGTATTTTATAGCACTATATTATTAGAGCCAAACATGTAAAGACAACGAACCCTTGCTGATAGATCTGTAATTGCTAAGTGTATGCATATAGGTTATATATAATTAAGATTTTATAGACCTAGAGTAGGTGATTTAGCTTTACTACATGTTCCTTGTTTGGTTGTGGACTTAGAGTAGGATCACTTATTCGAAGGCCTATTTAGTTTTAGTTATATGTAATTTGTGTACACTTTGTGATTATAGGGAGATCAGGCACGAATCACACTATACAAATTCAATTTAGAGTGTTTAGTTATATTAGTAGACTACCACTATAAATCTCTTAATAGAACACTACAATAGTCAAGATAAGATATATCTTGTCAATGTCTCCTAACTCATGACCACTATAGAGGACTTATCATCATTTTCTCTTAAATCATTATAGAGAAAGATGCCTCCAAAGAATTCCAACAGAAAGAATAACAATCCACCAACGAATCCACTGTTGGATTAATGTCTAAGTCCATAACTATAATTGGTAAGACTTGACCCGACCCGGCATGGTCCGTTTGGGTTGCATGGCATCATGCACTTGGATAGACTATAATGAGAGAAATAAGACACTTATGGTTATTAATATATTATAAGTTCTAGTATATTAATAATAAGAATAATGAGATTATTTAATTAGTAGTGATCAAGAATTAATCTAGGATTAATTAAGTGATCAAAAGAAGACTAATTAAATATATGGCTTGATTGCGTAAATCATCCATACTTGTATATTGGGCTAATGCTCCATGGATAATCAAGTTGGGCTAAAACCCATAGGATGGTCCATGGATGCTCCATGGTGTATTTGAACCCATGGATCCAAGGAAATGGAAAGTCATGACAATTAGGGTTTACCCTAATTGTAACACTATATAAAGATCTTATTCTTGACAAAATCGGCACTACTATTATTCAAGAAAGAGCTAGCCGATTTCATGAAGTGTAGAATTCTCTCTAAGTTATTCCAAGTGCTTATGGTGTTGTGTGAACCATTTGAGGTCTCACACTTGGGGCACTAGGCACTCAAGCTTCATGAAGACAAGCACTAACAAAAGGTATGTATTCTATCTTGTTATATTGATAGTTTTTGTATGCTAGATTAGGATAATACCTTGGATGTTCATATTTTCATGTATAATAGATAAAACATAGATCCAAGGTATTTAGGGTTGCATGTACACTTAGGAGTGTTAGAATGCTCATAACCCAACAGTGGTATCTGAGCCTAGGCTTGTTTTCTTGTTATACTTGCAAATGGAGCTAAAAAATCAAGTTTTGATGTTGTCTGCCCAGTTGACTCGCCGAGTCCATGAAGGGACTCGACGAGTCCAAGGCAAAAAGCATCCAACTCACCAAGTTGGTTAGTGCACTCGACGAGTTGGAACCCCAGACAGCATAAATTCGACTTTTTTGGCTGGAATTGGACTAGGAACATTACCCTAAGATGGTTTTGAACTTATAAACATGTTTTGATGTGGTAATGTTCATGCTAATCCAATTTTAAAGATAATTGTCACTAGATTCATGTTTTGTATTAGTTTAAAGGTTAGACTAATTACATGAAAAAGTTTGATTTGAATTATCTTGTTCTTATGAGTTGCTTAGATTAATAGAAAAGATGAGTGAAATAGTTGTTTTCAATCCAAATTAATCTAAGAGTTGATTCTATAATGTGTTTTTCTAACTTGTCCTCAAGTTATATGAAAAGTCACATTTAAGTTTCATAAAACTCATAAAAGTTGGCAAAGGTTACAAAATGAAGAGTCTAGTTCTAATTAATTGGAGTTATGACTCCATAATTTGTCCACAAGTTATGGAGGACCAAGAGTCTCTTCATTAAATAATAAATAAAATAAAGAAAAGTTAATTCTTTTATTAGTTTAAAGTTTTCCATAACTTGTCCTCAAGTTATGGAACTTGAAGAGTTTTTGGATTAAAACTACTTTAAACACATAAGTTATGGAATTAATTAGTTTTGAATAGTTTCAAAACTTGCCGTCAAGTTTTGGAATTTGTAAAGTTTTCTCTTATGAATACTTTAATTCCAAGTTAGCCCTTAGAATTTTAAGAGTTCAAATTCAACCCTTATACTTTATAATATTATAAGTTAATAATATATATATGTATAAGAGTAAAGTCAGTCTTACCGCTAGTATGCCTCATTCACGAAGTCGGTCTATAAGGTGGGTATAAGGTTGTTGCCTATAAAATGAAAACTTAAGGGGTGTCCACTCTCACCCACCGCTTGCTTGACTGGTGGAGGGTCGTTAGCCGAACGGGTTTGACAGGACTATAATTCTCCCTTCATTAAAAGTATTAATGATAAATACTAAGTAACTAAAACTCTTAATAATACCCAATCTTAGTTACTTAGGAAAATGTGAATAAGGTGCTAATCCATGAAATAACACTTTGCACTTTGTTTAAGTCGGTTAGTGGAGCGTGTGTGGTTAACCGGCACACTAACTCGTATTTAACAAGGTAGGAAAAGGGTAACTTAATGTTTATCATAGTATCGAGGGAGCGTGTGTGGTTAACCGGCACATCGATTGAGGGGTAAACACTTAAGGGTACCAAGTAATTTGCATTGGTTACTTCACACCTTGTTTTGTGATCCTCGGCATCCCAGTCACAAAACCTGAAGGGCACACTCGAGATTGAAACATGCCATTGAACAGTTCAATGAATCTCAAAGATCTAGGAGTTTCAAACCCAATTAAAAACCTAATTATCATTTCGTTTTTCATGGTGGAAATTGGTGAATCGTCATTCACCTACCTTTAAATATTTTATAGCTTGGATTACGGCATCCCTCTTCTAAGTTATAAAATAGTTTGTTGGGTCCTAGCCTTAATATTTCATATTGGGTGTCATATTAAGGACTTAAGATCAACTATCTTGAATATCTCCTAAAACATGTCTGGTTTAGACATTTATGATCTTCCCAAATCTCTTGAAACAAGCTTTCCTAAATGAAGATGATGTCCCATGGAAATCATACTTCTTTCACCTCCTCCAATTATTCTCCCTAACCCACAAGTTCTTGAAAAGTTTAAGGTCACTCAAGCCCTATTGGCAAGTAAAGGTCTAGGTGTGGTAACATCTAGGAGATGTAGTCACATATTGACAAGCCACGAGAGTTGGGTGTCAAAGTCTTGAGAAAGTTGGTGGTTCAATCACTTTCTAAGTCACATGGTGAGTTCTTTTGGAACACCTATGAAACAAACTATGACAAGACCCTTAATTATCTTATCTATTTGTTAAGATCAACTTCCTCAAAATTTGATGGACATTGACAATAGTGACACAGGAAATCCAGAAAAGCATTCTCTTCCCAATGGAAAGGGATCGGCCATAGTCAACTCGGTTGAACAAATGGTAAAGAGAAAAGCTAAGTCTGTGATAGTCCTGTGTACCATTATCAAAGGGTCCATATCTTTATATTGCCAAAGGAAGGGTCATTAGTTGCGAAGCTGCCAAATTTACCTAACGATGTTAAAGTCAATAAGGTTGACTCTACTTTAGGTAAAGTCCACTAATCTAACTCTGTTAAGTTTCTATTCTGAGATTCCTGATACATGATGTGACTGGGTCCCATGGTAATGTTTTAAGAATCAAAGAAAAGTAAAGGAACTTAAAGAAAGAATATGATGAATCTGATCGCGTAGATGGATTTCTATCGCGTAGTTTGAAGATCGGATTCTTGAGCTACTTCTTAGGAGTTATGAGGTATTGCTTAGGAATAGATAACAACAAGTTTTCATATGGTTTGTAAGGATAAGTTTTTCCGCATAGTTTTAAAATAAAAGAAAATTTTTTGATTTTATTTATTTTAAAATATCCTTACAATGGCATTTGAGGAAAAATTGTTGCTTATATGATTCCATTAATAGCAAGAGTGGAAATATGAAATTGATTCCTTCATTTGTGGTAATATCTAAATTTACCAAATAAGGAAAGATTCTCATCATCCAAAGTCTCAATTGGACCGGGACTTGGAATCATGCAACTTGTATAGCATGATGAATGAGAACTTTCAAGTATTGGAAAATTAAGACTAATTACTTGTTCACATGGATGTGTGAGTAATGTGAAGGACTAAGGGATTGAGTACACATTCTTGTGCACTGGTCAAGTCCACCACAAAAGATATAAGGCTATTCGTCATAGTTTACTAAAGCTCAGTAAATATGATTATACTTACAAGCTTAAGTGTAACTCTGAGACATTGGAAAAGGTTTCAATGCATGGCAGAGCGGATAAAAAGAATCAAATTAGGAAGAAGGATAAAAGTTTCTCAAATCTGAAAAGATGGGAGAGTACTTTAGTATCAGTTTTGTGATCATCTTAATGATCAAGAAACCATATCAAAATTAGTTCTCTAAGGAAGTCTTAGTGCATTCTTATGACTAAGAAGAAGGGATCTTGAATTGTTGAAATGGTTAAATCAAGAAGATGAGTCATACTTCATTCCAATACAAGTCTTAGAGTCATACTCCAAGATTGTAATTTGAGTGACATGTCTTAAAGAAGGTTTAAAACACTTGTCAAATGTAAGAGTAAAAGTTTTCTACTCTTGTACATTTGAAATTGGTAAGTTGTGATGTTTTGGATAAAACAAAGACCAACTTAGGCCAATTGTGTGAAGTGTTTGTCTTGATTAGAATCCACACTATCTCTTGGATGTTTGACAAGGAAGTCTTATAGGTTAAGAGGATAGTGAAAGTCTTAAAGGTCTTGAAAGTCTCAAGAACTAATCAAGAATAAAACCTAAAGTTCTTCACTAGCACACGACTTGAGGTTTATAACCTATCGTGTTGACATAGTCTGTGCCCATTCCAGTTAAAGTTGAGTTCTTAGAGTTCTCAATTGGTTGCACAACAACTTGGAAGCAATGGCTGGCCCTTGAGCTGCCAGGTGGCAAGAAGTTAAGATTGAGTTCAGTCCATATGAGTTCGGATTTATCATTATCCTTGTCTTGTGACTATGGTTTTTACAATTCACATAGATAAGAACACATACACCATTAAATCTAAGTGTCATAAGGTTTCTCTCCGATTCATGAAAATGTTGGTGAGGAAACACTTTCACTAAGTAGATTTTAGCTAGATAGCAATTGTGATATTTGCATTCTCAAAGTCGTTAGTGGAGCGTGTGTGGTTTACCGACACACTAACTTGGACTTGTGAGAAGTGGCAAAAAGGTCCAACCATTATGATTACGGCATCCCTCTTCATAATTGTGTAGACACGCAAGTGTGCTATCTAAGGGAAGGTGTATGATTTTGATAAAGTTTTATCAAAACAATCTAGTATCAGAAATCTGAACTTTGGTAAGAAAGTTAGTTGATTTCTGAGTACATGTCAAAGCTAGTGGGAGCATAAGTGTTATGCTAATAATCATCATGTTAGTAGGAGCATGATAATTATGATAAAGATTGCAAGTTAGCAATGTTAATTATAGAAAACAAAAGGTTTCAATTGGGAAAGAGTTGTTTTGCTATAATTAAGGGAGAGGAAATTATACTTCATCTCAAATCTATAAGCTTAGATCGTGAGGCTTTAATCATTTAGTCAAGGAGATATATATGAATATCATGTTGGAATGGTTCAACATAAGGAAATTTTGTATATAGGTCCATTATTTGCGTTCTTAAATTCGATTATGATTACGACATCCCTTTTCATAATCTAAATTATGAGAACTTGGCAAATAGAAATGGAAATGTTATAGCAAAAGACTGGTTTAGTCTTTATGTGAGACATCATGAATCGTGTCCCATATGCTTCGGATATAGGATCGATTACATGTGCTATATTCATCCTTTCTAAAATTTTCCAAATGCCTAGGGCATTAAGAAGGGAAAAGGTTTAGAACTGGATATGACTAAAAGGATTAAACAATTGTCGAGGACAATCTAAGGTTTACCAAAGATTGGTTGCTCAAGGACAGTTGGAAGTATAGTGATAATTCTGGAAGGACCATATTGACATAATCTGTAAGGAGGCAACTCTTGTTCATAAGTGATAGTCAAAATGGAATCTCGAAATGTTTCAAAGTTAGAATTTTCAATCTGTGTAAGATTAAGGAAACTTAATGCAAGAAGGATGTTTCCAAGGATTTGATCTCCTTTGGAATGCTCTGTAATGTTTTTTGTCAAGTCTTTATGACTTTGTGCATAATCATTACAAGAGGATTAATGCATATAAGTTTAGAATCTAACAGATTCCAGTAAATGGCATGAATTTGGAATTCTTGCATTTGCAGTAAGGATTTGGGAGTGTGAAAAGAGAATCATTGAAGTTATGTTCAATTGATCTAGTTCACAAAGTAAAGATCATAGACAAACATAGTATGCATATTTGGTGTGTGGCATGACTAGTGTTTAAAAAAAAAACATAGTGTACATGCTTGGAGCATGGGACAACTATTGTTTTAAATTCAAGAATAAAGTTGATAATTGAATCAGTATACAATGAATAATGTGTAATCATATGGTGATAAATAAAAGGTGTTTTATTTATGTTCATAGGTTTTGATACCATATTGGATTCAATTATTCTTGTGTTTCACTTTGCATGTTTTGACTTCCCGAATAAACTAGGTTATTCTTCCGGAATGACTAAGTTATTCAAACCATCCACAGTCGGTCATATGTTGGAAGTAGATATGAATTAAGACTGTCATGGGTTGGCTTGTAGAGGTCTAAGGTGTTGGACAAAGGGCTACAACACTCATGAGTGCTCATAAGTTCTGAGTATTGGATTCAACCCGCGCTCATTGGAATCACTTCATGGATTTTATCACGAGTGATCATGAGATGATAATATCTTATATTCTTCAAACCTAGAGATATGAGTTGTTACTATGAGTTGATAGTACATTGATTGCACGAAAACGCATTGGTAACTCAATGTTATAAAACTTGTCTTTGTGTATGATTCAACAAGTAGTAGAACAAGCCATATGAGTCGAAGTTTATCCATTCCTTTTACCTTTGGGATAAAAGTGATATCTGTGGGCCCCTCGATGATTTGATGATGATAAATGGAAGTGCTCGGTCGGGCCAGGACTGATTTGATTTCTTCAATTAGTCAGTCGTCATAAATCGGAAATCGGGAAACAACAAATGGACAGAGAGAATGATTATAATCCATGTCTCAGTCCATATGATATATATAATGGAGGAATATATGATCCTTTATCTAATGGACAAGTCATTGACAAAGGTCAGAGTTTATCGACAAGGTCAGAGTTCGACAGAAGCTTTTGTGAGCTACGATTACCAGTTGTTTCCTGAAGTCATACGCAATAATAGTTTTAGACTTATCCAAGTAGGAGACTGTTGGATTAATTTCTAAGTCCATAACTATAATTGGTAAGACTTGACCCGACCCGGCATGCTCCATTTGGGTTGCATGGCATCATGAACTTGGATAGACTATAATGAGAGAAATAAGACACTTATGGTTATTAATATATTATAAGTTCTAGTATATTAATAATAAGAATAATGAGATTATTTAATTAGTATTGATCAAGAATTAATCTAGGATTAATTAAGTGATCAAAAGAAGACTAATTAAATATATGGGTTGATTGTGTAAATCATCCATACTTGTATAGTGGGATAATGCTCCATGGATAATCAAGTTGGGCTAAAACCCATAGGATGGTCCATGGATGCTCCATGGTGTATTTGAACTCATGGATCCAAGGAAATGGAAATTCATGACAATTAGGGTTTACCCTAATTGTAACACTATATAAAGATCTTATTCTTGACAAAATCGGCACTAGTATTATTCAAGAAAGGGCTAGTCGATTTCATGAAGTGTAGAATTCTCTCTAAGTTATTCCAAGTGCTTATGGTGTTGTGTGAACCATTTAAGGTGTCACACTTGGGGCACTAGGCACTCAAGATGCATGAAGACAAGCACTAACAAAAGGTATGTATTCTATCTTGTTATATTGATAGTTTTTGTATGCTAGATTAGGATAATACCTTGGATGTTCATATTTGCATGTATAATAGAGAAAACATAGATCCAAGGTATTTAGGGTTGCATGTACACTTAGGAGTGTTAGAATGCTCATAGCCCAACATCCACCACTATCGTCACCTCCTCAGTGTGACCCTGATGTGTTCCAAGCAGTAGTAATCGTTACTGTGGCAGCAGCCATGATGCAGATCAATGCAAGCGACACTAGTGGGGCGGGTAGTGGTGCCAACCCTTTTAACCATGGTGATAGTCACAGACACCCTTGGGAGTGTTCATATAAAGACTTCACAAATGCTAAACCTAGATCCTTTGATGGCATCGGAGGTTTCATTGCTTTAACATGCTGGTTCGAGAAAACCGAATCAATATTCAAAATTTACGCATGCCCTGAAACTAGCAAAGTGACATTTGCAGCATGTACTTTCATAGATAGAGCTCTCTCTTGGTAGAACAGCCAAGTCAAGCTATTGACCCTCCCAATAACTGATTCCATGAGCTGGGATGCCTTAAAGGAGCTAATTCTAGCAGAATATTGCTCGAGGGGCAAGGTGCCAAAACTAGATTAGGAGCTCTAGCGTCTGACGATGAATGACTCCAATATTGGTACGTACACTGCCAGATTTAGTGACCTGGCTACACTGTGACCCGAGATGGTCACCCCAGAAAGCAAGAAAGTAGAAAGATATATCTAGGGACTCTCTCCTCAGATCTAAGGGAATGTAATCTCTCCAAACCCACTTACTTTCGACAACGCAAAGTGTCTAGCACAGACCTTAGTAGATCATGGTATTCGTCAAGGCTTCATGACAGCCACCCCTGAGCAACCAAAACAAAGTGGTGGAAAGAAGAAATTCTGGAACAAAAGAAAATGGTATGCATCGTAAGAGCCCTCAAAGAAGCAACAAATAGTGGCAACTCACGCTACTACTGTACTTTTTGTTGGTCCTACTGCTCAAGCACCTCCCAGTCGATATGCTGGGAATCTCCCAAGGTGCAACCAATGCAATTTCCGCCACCATGGACCTTGCCATGAGATGGAGTGCAACAACTGCAACAGGAAGGGGCACACAGCTCGTTTCTGTGAAGCACCGGCACAATCGAACACCAAGACCCTCGGAACTAGAGTAAACCAAGCCTGCTATGGGTGTGGTGAAGCTTGGCACTATGATTTCAAGAGAGTGATGTTCCTAAGACAACATTTTGAACTCATTATGGTCACTACGATTTTGTAGTGATGCCCTTCAGTGTGACAAATACACCCACCGTGTTCATGGACTTAATAAATCAGGTGTACCGTCCTTTCCTATACAAATTTGTGATAATATGCATAGATGATATACTTATCTATTCACGAAGCAAGGAAGAACATAGTTAGGACTTGAGACAAGTTCTAGAAACATTAAGGGCAGAGAAGCTATACGTAAAATTCTCAAAGTACAAGTTTTGGATTAGGAAGGTAACTTTCCTAGGTCATGTGGTTAGCGAGGAAGGCATATACGTGGACCCTTCCAAAATAAAGGCAATCAATAATTGGTCGGCACCAAGAATGACCACAGAAATCCACCAATTCTTTGGTCTTGCTGGCTACTATCGCAGATTCATACAAAACTACTCCAGAATCGCTAAACTGCTTACTACTCTGACTCACAAGGGTGTAACTTTTAGTTGGGGAGAAAAACAGGACACTGCATTCCAAACATTAAAGCAATCCCTGTGCAGAGCACCTATCTTGTCCCTTCCGGAAGGAAAAGAAGATTTTGTTGTATACTGTGATGCATCTAATCAAGGGCTAGGTTGTGTGCTTATGGAACGAGGAAACGTTATTGCATATGCCTCGAGATAGCTAAAGACACACAAGGTCAAGTACACCACTCATGATCTCAAGTTAGGAGTAGTAGTATTTGCTCTGAATATATGGAGGCACTACCTCTACGGTACAAAGTGCACCATCTTCACCGGTCACAAAAGCCTATATCAGATACTAGACCAAAAGGAGCTTAACATGAGACATCAACGATGGGTAGAGCTACTTAATGACTACGAATGTGAAATTCATTATCATCCCGGCAAGGTCAATGTATGTCACACCCCGAAAACCGAAGGCGGAAACATTTCCAGGGTTGACTCCACGTTGAGTATCAAATCCAATGCACATAGTAAGTAAAGTAAAACAACCGTTACATTACATAAGAAAGTTTTACAGTTGTTTCAAAAGTAAAGTTTGTACAGTTGTGATACATAGTATATATAAACAAAATGAAACGGGTCTTCATGTACTCCGTCACCTCTGATCTCAAGTTTCTTTTCCATTCCTCTCAAAACTTCATTTGACATGTTCTCGGGTTTGAGGGCTGTTATCTGAGCTTCTCGGATTTGCATGGGTAAGTTGGAATGGATGGTCTTCGTCTGGTTCTTCACTTTGTGACCTGCACTATCCTTTCGGCTAAGGGCATCTGCTACCACATTGGCCTTGCCGGGGTGGTAACGGATTTCACACTCATAATCACTGAGTAATTCTACACATCGCCGTTGCCTCATGTTTAAGTCTTTCTGATTAAAGATGTGTTGCAGGCTCTTGTGATTAGTGAAGATTGTGCACTTGGTTCCGTAGAGATAATGTCTCCAAATCTTCAATGCGAAGACTACTGCTCCTAATTCCAAGTCATGTGTGGTATAGTTGACCTCGTGTGCTTTCAACTGTCTTGAGGCATAGGCAATCACCTTTCCTCTTTGCATAAGCACACAGCCTAAACCTTGATTAGACGCATCGCAGTAGACAACGAAATCCTCTGTCCCTTCAGGCAGAGACAGAACAGGCGCGCTGCATAAGGCTCTCTTTAATGTTTGGAATGCGGTTTCCTATTTATCACTCCAACAAAAGGGTACACCTTTCTGTGTTAGAGTGGTTAAAGGTTTGGCGATTTTGGAAAAGTTCTGAATGAATCGTCGATAGTAGCCGGCGAGACCCAAGAATTGACAAATTTCTGTGGGTGTTTTCGGTGCCGACCAATTCTCTATCGCTTTAATCTTGGAAGGATCTACATGAATACCTTCCTCGCTTACTACGCGACTGAGGAAAGTTACCTTCCGTATCCAGAATTCACATTTGGAAAATTTCGCGTATAGCTTTTCGGATCTAAGGGTCTCCAACACTAGCCTCAAGTGTTGCTTGTGGTCTTCTTCACTTCGGGAGTATACGAGGATGTCGTCAATGAACACGATGACGAATTTGTCTAAGAAGGGACAGCACACCCGGTTCATCAGGTCCATGAACACAGCCGGTGCATTGGTTAGACCGAAGGGCATCACTACGAACTCGTAGTGTCCATACCAAGTCCTAAAAGTTGTTTTGGAAACATCATTTTCCTGGACTCGTAATTGATGGTACCCTGACCGAAGGTCTATTTTTGAAAAGTAGCTGGCTCCCTGGAGTTGATCGAAGAGGTCATCTATTCGTGGAAAAGGGTGTTGGTTCTTATCGGTCAACTTGTTCAGTTCACGATAGTCGATACACATCCGAAAGGATCCATCTTTCTTCCTGACAAACAGAACCGGAGCTCCCCAGGGTGAGGAACTCACCCTAATGAATCCTTTACTGAGAAACTCATTGAGTTGACTGGATAACTCCTGCATTTCTGCCGGAGCTAAGTGATACGGAGATTTTGCTACAGGAGTAGCTCCAGGAATTAGGTCAATACGGAACTCGACCTGACGTTCAGGAGGAATTCCTGGAAGTTCTTCGGGAAACACATAGGGAAAGTTACAGACTTCGGGGATGTTCGCAAGGTCTCTAACTTCATGTTTCTCGTTGATCACATGAGCTAAGAATGCAATGCACTCCTTTCGAAGGAGCTTTCGAGCTTTGATGCAAGAAATGATATGAAGATTGGAACTGGGTTTATCGCCATAGATTACGAGAGTTTGATCCGAAGGAAGATTGAGACGGATAGCTTTTTCGTAACAAAGAATGTCAGCATGACTGGGACTCAACCAATCCATGCCAATGATAACATCAAAGCTCTTAATGGAAACGGGCATGAGATCTATAGGAAATGAGTGATCGTTTAAGGTAAGCGCACAACCTATGAATACATCGTTAGCGCTTTCTTTCTCACCGTTAGCCATCTCGATGGTAAACGTTTCGGTTAGGGGTCGAGGATTAGGTTTTAGATTATGTTTGAATGCATGAGTAACAAAACTCCTTTCAGCACCCGAATCAAAAATAATACTAGCATATGAGTTGTCGAGAAGGAACGTACCCGAAACAACAGTGGGATCAGCAACTGCTTCCTCCCGTCCCATGGTTAGAACCCTTCCAGTGTTATCAGCAGTTGACTTCTTGGGACAGTTCCTTTTAAAGTGCCCAACTTCTCCACAGTTGTAGCGGGCTTGACTAACACCTGCTCCCGATGATTGGTTGGCTGATTGGGTAGGAGTTCTACAGAATCGAACTGTGTGCCCTTTCTTACCACAGTTGGTGCAAGACAATTCTCGACAGGGACCGGGATGATGATGGTATTTACACTTGTCACACAGAGGGAGGTTACCAGCATATTCACTGGTAGGAGTTGAGGCTGTGGATCCCATGAGCGAAACTGCAGCAACAGGGGTAGTAGTAGCAGCATGGAATGCTACCGTCTGTTGTTTCTTGGAAGATCCTTGAGAAGATTGACCCTTCTTCTTCCAGAATTTCCTCTTTTCACCACTCCTTTGAGTCTGCTCAGAAGTGGTAGTGATTTCCTTAACATCGTCGCTGTGATCAATCAGAATTTGAGCTAAAGTCTCGGCACTATCATAGGTATCCGGGCAAGCAGCCAAAACATGACTCTTTGTTGGTTGAGATAACCCCCAAACGAACCTTTCGATCTTTTTGTTTTCAGGAGTGACTAGTCCAGGGCAAAGAAGTGCGAGATCATTAAATCGGGAAGTATATGCAGCAATGTCGAAACCTTTCATCTTCAGGTTCCAGAGCTCGGAAATGAGAAGTTCTTTCATGGCCTCCCAGCCCATGGCATTAGCTACGGGTAAGGTCAGAGATTTGACTCGGCCATTCCACCAAGTCAAGGCTTTATCAACGAAGGTACAGGCTGCGAACTTGACTTTATCGGACTCCGCACAAGCACAGATTTCAAAAATGGACTCTATTTTCTCGAACCATCGAGATAAGGAAATGACACCTCCAGCGCCATTAAAGGATGTTGGTTTTGCGTTCATGAAATCCTTGTAGGAACTCCCTCTTTGGTGTCCCTAAATACCTTCAGGGTTTTGAGATTGAGGACCACCACTTGAACCACTAGGGTTCATTTGTGACATAGCTGCTACCATCGCAGCTGTCATCATTGTCTGGAGCGATGCTAGGTCAAACTGGGGAGGGGGTGGCGGCGAAGAAGGATTGTTGTCGTTCTTTGAGCTAGGTCTCTTTCGGGGAGACATCTTGATCTAATAAGATCAAGAAAGAGAGGATGGTAAGTCATCTACATTGAATCGATAGATATGGCAGTTATATGATTTGAATAAGTGATAAAGCAGGAAAGAGTTATCAAAACAAATAATTTATCGCTAAGAATAATCACGGAAAGCCATTCGAACAAGGATTTCTACAGAGGATTGGGATTGAGAAATACTCCCATAGTATTTCATGAATTGTTTACGATAATGATTCGATGTTTGGGATTTTAGGGTAAGTTTTAGGCATGCCGCATACCACAGTCACTCCCAAGCACATGTTGGCCGTGTCTCGAATGAATATAGTTGGCCAGGCCATATTGACCCTAGACACCACTACATAACTGCCCAGGTTTAACCAAAGTACACAACACCCAATTACTTATGTTCGGTCCTACTTGTGGTTACGGATGACGACGGTTCGGTATACTTGTATACTTTTGAAAATACTTGTAGTTTGAAGAAACTTTTAATTCAGAGCACTTAGGCCCTTTAGTGTTTATAGTTTTATACCATGTAAGGTTTGGTATACTTCATTCACTATAAACAAGGGCTCTGATACCAATCTGTCACACCCCGAAAACCGAAGGCGGAAACATTTCCGGGGTTGACTCCAGGTTGAGTATCAAATCCAGTGCACATAGTAAGTAAAGTAAAACAACCGTTACATTACATAAGAAAGTTTTACAGTTGTTTCAAAAGTAAAGTTTGTACAATTGTGATACATAGTATATATAAACAAAATGAAACGGATCTTCATGTACTCCGTCTTCAAGCAAAAGGATCTTCGGGTACCTGTTCTAACGCTGACCTGAGAACACAAGCAGTTTGAAAATCAGCATAAAGATGGTGAGTTCATAAGCGGTTTTTGTTTGTGAAAATGTTTTGAGTTTCCTTTCTGTTTCTGAAATGTTATGTACACCAAGAAAATCCCGTATTTTCTTAAAAGTTGGTTATTGTTTCACAAATGTAAAGTATAGTAAGTTTGTACACTGAAAACATATCTACTCATATGAAAATGTATAGTTGGTTATCTGACTTGTTAAACTGTTCTGTTTACTTATCATGTGTTACCAGGAAAGTCCCATACTTTCCTTATTGTATGTTACAAATTGTAAAAGATGTAATGTTATCCAGTTTGTTACTCTTTCTAGTTATGTAAGTGTTACCCAGGAAAGCCCCATGCTTTCCTGCATGTTGGTTTCAAATGTAAACGATGTTAAAGATGTAAAAGATGTAAAAGATGTAATCATGTTTATGTTCCATGTTTTCCCCAGGAAAGTCCCGTACTTTCCTGATTAATAGTCACTGTAAGTGAAAGATGTAAAAGATGTAAAAGATGTATAAGGTGGTTCATTATTACTATAAGTAAATCTCTGTTATCCTAATTGCAAGTTCCATAACCATACAATAGACTAAAACCTGTGGCAATAAGTAGTCCACATGTGGCAATAAGTCGTCCACATACTTATGACTTTCGTCACCCTTGAACCATTTCAGTTCGGCTGTAGCTAGCAGCCAGGTGTGGGGTAGTCAGCCCCGTATAGATCTATACACTCAAGTCACGCTCTCTAAATACCAGAGATTTTGGTTATGGGTGTAGTCCTCCACTCGCGTATCTCGGTGGAGTGTTCTCTGAGGACGTATCTCCAATCATACAGGATTAACAAATTTACTAGTAATAATATGATAGTCCTCCACTCGTGTATGTGTGTGGAGTGTTACCGAGGACAAAACAGTGTACAGGTATTATGTTCAAATGTCTAATGCCATGCTTTTAACTGATAAATTGTGGAAAGCCATTTGTGAAATATATGTAAAACATAACAGTTTAAGGACCTATTTCACAAATATATGTTATGTGATCTGCATGTTTAAATGGTTATCAGTTGTGGTAATCAGTTATAAAAGCATATGAAATATGAAACACACATTTGAAAACATGATTTGAGTACAAGAATTTCCTTGTACTTTGCTTGTGTTCCCCCCCCCCCCCCCCTGAAAACAGTGAAAACAGTGAAAAAGGGTAGGGGTATGAACTCACCGGACTCGGAAACGTGTCGGTTTTGAATGCTAGACGTTGGTTCGGGGTTTGATTACTCGCGATGACCCTATGTAAAATGAAATAATGTCCATATATATACAATTAGGGATACATTCACTAACCATATGGATCATTACACTCCAATGAGGTTAAATACCTCAAAACGAGCGTTTGGGGTGACCCGGGTGACATCTTCGGACGTGTAATGGCACTAGGGACTTGGGACTTGAGTTTACTCCCCAAGAGTAAACATTTTAAGGAGTTTACAACTATTGAACACACACATACATGAGTTTACGGCCGTAAACTCATGTGGGTGTGGTTTTGATGGTTTAAGGGCTCAAATGGACATGGGGATTGCTAGAATGGATTATCTAAAATGCCTTGGAACACTTGGAATGAATTTACATCATTTAAAACATGAGTTTACAGCCACACTCTTAGAGTTTACGGCCGTAAACTCACCCATGGCTAAGAATGGTTAATTTGAACTATATAGGACAATCACATGTGATTCTAACTAATTTTCTAAGCATTGTTATGAATTTAGGTTACCATTTTACAAACTTTTAGGAGTTTACGGCCTAGTGGCATGTTCTATGGCCGTAAACTCTCCTTATGCTCTTTAAAAATTATTTTTTGATGTTTAAAACACTAACATGCAATTCTAGAAATCTTTCCAAGCTTTTAGGGTGGTTTAAGACATCATTAGCCACACTTATAGGAGTTTATGGCCTAGGAGGAGTTCTTTGGCCGTAAACTCACTTATGTAGGGTATATGTTGTGTTTAAGGTCTCCAAATCATTTTTAGATGAATCTAGGATTTACCACAAGGCCATTGGTTGAGTTTGAAAGCATTTTGACATGTTTTAAGGCACTAAATCACCATTTAAGAGGAGTTTACGGCCCAAGAGTATGTCTTGGCCATAAACTCACTTTTATTACCCAAAAATCATTTTTAAAGTGTTCCAAGTCTAGATTAGCAAGCCCAAATGTCATATCTAAGTCCCAACTATGATTTGGAAGGGTTAATTGGCTCAAAAACCCTTTGAATATGAGTTTACGGCCCAAGAATGTGTCTTGGCCGTAAACTCACTTTTGCCCCTCAAAATCAATGTTTTACATGTTATAAGTCCTTTCCATTAAGCCATTAAGTCATATCTAATGTCCAACCATGCTAAGGAAGGGTTTTTAGGGCTTAAAAACCCCATTTCTTGGAGTTTACGGCCCAAGCTAGTTCCTTGGCCGTAAACTCATGCTCTTGGTCCCAAAACACAAATTTAAAGGCTAAAGAGGTTGAATAACAAGTTAGAGGTGTTACCTCTTTGATTTCAAGCCTTAAATCTTTGTTTTGGACCTTGATTTTGGGTTGAGGAGAGAGGTTGTGAGTGTTAATTGAGAAATTGACCAAAGGCTTCAATTGGAGTCTTAAACACGTTTATATAGTGTTTAAGTTTTGGACACAGTGGAATTCTACCCGATACCGGCGTTAGACGAGGCTTTTGGTCGTACCCGATTGAGTTACCGTAACCCGATACGGTAATTTCTAGAATTATTCCGATCACTAAAGTTGGGTGCTAATATGATTTCTAAATGTATTAAGACACCCATTAAGTCATTTTAAATGTGTACTAGATAATGACTTAATTAAACGGAAGATCGGAAATCGAAATCGGAAACGATGATTGGTTGCGCGAATTATACTACGAAAGAGTTACAATAAATGATACGGAAATTTCGGGTTGTTACAATGTAGTAGCTAATGCCCTTAGTCAAAAGGAGTACTTAGGCCGCCGTGTAAAGGCACTGACCATAACAATTCATTCATATTTGTCCACACAAATCAAAGAGGCTCAGCAGGAAGCCTTAAAGCCATAAAATGTGGTATGTGAAGCCCTAAGAGGAATGGAGAAGAACATAGAGATCAAGGGAGACGGAGTTTGTTATTTCATGAACCGGGTCTGGACTCCAAAGTTCGGTGGTTACATGTCACACCCCCAAACAGAACGGTGGAAACGTTCGGGGTGGATGACTTCATATGTAGTATCATAACAATTGCATCATAGTAATCAAAGTAAACACAACATCTGCTTGATTCATTGTTTGTGTACATCAAAAGTATGACAAAATATGTAAAAAAATGTTTCTCTAAATGCTCCGTCTTCTCAAAATGTTGTGGGAGTACCTGTCTACTAATTTCCTAATGATACAAGTGATTTTGAAAGATATCAGCATAAAGCTGGTGAGTTCATAACATGTTTTGGTAATGTAAATGTGTCGATGAATCTGTCAAATGTATGTATGTTTCCCAAGAAAATCCAATATTTTCATACATATATGCTTATTACTGTGTTCTGAGTTGTGTATCAAGAAATGGTTTGTATGCCTGGTTACTACCAGTAAGCATCGTATGTTCTGACTGAAAACCCTGGTCACCACCAGTAAGTATAGTAGTTTTATTATTTAAAATAAACCGAGTATTGTATCCCTAGAATCCTCCAATGTATTGTATAGTAGTTCTATTAATTAAAATAAAACTCATGAAGAATGAAATCTCGTAAACAAAGGTTAGTTTATACCATTATGAGTCGTATAACCATGATTGATATGATTGATGACCTCACTGACGTTCTTCAGGCGTCGTACGGTATTATATTTGTCACCCTAGGCATGGCTGCCTAACTATAGCTAGTAGTTTAGATGTGGAATTGTGAGTCCCGAATACATTTATTCACAAATCTTACGCTCTCCCTCCAGGCGACTTTGGTTACACTAAACGTTGAGGATTTTACTTGTAACCTAAAGGCTACAAATGAAGAGTTGTCTCACAATCATGTATTAACTAGTTTACGTGTAGTATTGTATTGTCTTTTCGTATTTGAAACTGTTTGTATACTTGGTAGAGTATTAATAATTATACTTAAATAATTATTTATTGTTATACTCTTGTTATCTGAATGTAGTAAATAATATCGTAAACCTAAGTTATCATAGCTTGATGTTTCCCATGTATATAGTCTGAATTGGTAAAAACTGTGTAATAAATTCCCCAAACTATACCCATTATAGTTTGCCTAAAATGTTATGTACTTGGTTCGTGAATTGTTCTGAAAACTCTGTAATTATGTTTTTATGTTGAAAGTGTTCTTATGCTCAGGATGTTACAAATGGGATAAAATATCTAAGTATTTTTTTAAAATGTGGAAATCATTTGACTATATCAATTGCATGAGTTTTAAACTTGTTGAAATTCTTTTTTTTTTAGTTCACAAAATCATTTGTGCTTGGCTTGTATTCCCCCTGAAAACGTTTAAAACCCATAAAAGCGTAGGGTTATGAACTCAATGTTAGTTGTGTGCAAGCGTCGAATCAACAAAACTATAAATGATGACCCTTGGTTTGATGTATGCGGCACTTAACAGAATCCTAATAATAATTAAATACATATATGTATTTTATTAGTGAAACCATTATCTAAAGTGTTGGAAAAACATTTGCTTTTGGTTTAGGAATGTTACAGGGACTTAATTGAATCGATGAAAACGGGTTTTTTAGTCAAGTTCACCACTTGAGGAGGGTTTGCGGTCGTGAAGAAGTTTACGGTCGTGAACCATTCTCAGCCATGAACAGCCTCTTGAAGGGTTTACGGCCGTGAACTGTGTTCTTGAAGGAATTATGAATTTTTGAAGGGTTTACGGCCGTGAACGGTTTGCGACCCTTGAAGGTTTGAAGATTTGAAGGCCTTACAGTCGTGAACTCAAGAACAACAATGCTTGATCCGATGAAAACAAATTTTAGATGTTCCACAATAACACCTAAAGGTGACTCTTGATGATTTTTGGAAGAAAAGATGGTATTTTGGTGTTTGCGGTTGAGAGGTTAGAGAGAGAATGAAGAAGTTTTCGGCCAGAAAAGTGTAAATGAGGGTAGGAATCAAGTATATATATATGGGGTTCATGGTCGTTGGTGGGGTCCACCAGTCGTGAACTAGTTTACGGTCGTGATCGGGTCCACGGCAGTGAACACCAGTCAGGCCGGAAACTGATGATTTTTGAAGGAAATTCGGGTTTTTGTGCGATTTTTGGCTCCGACTCATATATAAATTTAATTATATAAAACTTAAATGATTTTCCAAACCATAGAAATTTAACGGAACAAATAAAAATGTCAAATTTATTTACTGGGAAACAGCTAACTTAAACAGAAAAAGGTTCAGGTTGCCACATCAACCCCCCGATAGAGGGAATTTCGCCCCGAAATTCAAACATAGAATACAAATCATGGACTCGGAAAAAGATGAGGATGCTTATATTTCATTTGATCTTCGCGCCCCCAAGTGAATTCATGTCCTCGCTTGGCATTCCAACGTACCTTCACTATCGGTATACGACTTTGTTTCATTTGTTTGATTCCCCGATCCATGATTTCGAGTTGTTCTTCCACGAAGTTAAGGTTCTTGTTGATCGCGATCTCATCAAGAGGGATCACAAGGGTTTTATCGGATAAACATTTTTTAAGGTTTGGGACGTGGAAGATTGGATGAATATTTTTAAGCTCTTGGGGTAAACGAAGTTTGTATGCTACGGGATCAATCCTAGAAAGGATCTCGAATGCTCCTATGTATCTCGAATTCATCTTTCCACTTTTTCCAAAGCGTATCATGCCTTTCCAGGTTGAGACACTCAATAGAGCATGGTCACCAACCTTGTACTCCAAGGGTTTTCGTCTCTTATAAGCGTAGCTCTTTTGTCTATCTCTCGAAGCCTTTAGTCGTTCCTAGATTTGTATGATCTTTTATGTGGTTTCACGGATGATTTATGGGCCTGTGAGAGTGTCATTGGGGACTTGTCCCTTAGCTAGCTGCATGTCACCCACCTCAACCCAGCATAGAGGGGATCTGCACTTACAGCCATAAAGGGCTTCAAATGACACATCCTTGATACTGGCATGATAACTGTTGTTGTAGGAGAATTCGACCAAGGGAAAATGGGTATCCCACGACTTACCAAAATCTATAACACATGCTCTCAACATATCTTCCAAGGTCTAAATGGTTCTCTCACTCTGCCTATCGGTTTGTGAATGGTAAGTTGTGCTCATATCCAGCTTAGTTCCAATAGCCTTCTACAGTGACTGCCAAAATCTCGAGGTGAATCTGATATCCAGATCGGAGATAATGGACACAGGTACACCATGAAGACGGACTATCTCTTGAATGTATATCCGAGTCAGTCTCTCCATCTTGAAGGTTTCTTTGATTGGCAGGAAGTGGGCGGATTTTGTCAATCGATTGACAATTACCCATATGGTAACGTACCCACTCGAAGATTTGGGTGATTTAGTGATAAATTTTATCGTAATCCTTTCCCACTTCCATTTAGGTATTTCTGGATGCTGAAGTTGACCTAAGGGATTTTGATATTCCACTTTCACCTTGGTGCAAGTTAGGCACTTACTTACGAAAGTAGCGATCTCTGCTTTCATGTTTGGCCACCAATAGAGCTTTTTGGGATCCAGATACATCTTATCCAAACCTGGGTGAATGGAGTATCGAGTCCTATAAGCTTCACTCATAACAACCTCTTTGTAACCACCGAACTTTGGGGTTCAGATCTGGTTCATTAAATAATAGACTCCGTCTCCCTTAATCTCTAAGTTCTTTTCCATTCCCCTTAAGGCTTCATTTGACCTGTTCTCTAGTTTCAAGGCTTCCAACTAAGCCTCTTTGATTTGAACGGGTAAATGGGAATGGATGGTCATTGCCAGTGCCTTCACTCTACGACCTAAATACTCTTTCCAGCTGAGGGCGTCGGCTACCACATTGGCCTTGCCTCGATGATAGCGTATCTCACACTCATAATCATTGAGTAGATCCACCCATCGTCGTTGTCTCGTGTTCAGCTCTTTCTGATCGCAAATATGTTGCAGGCTCTTATGGTCGGTGAATATAGTGCACTTACTTTCGTACAAATAATGTCTCCATATATTTAATGCGAAGACCACTGCTCCCAACTCCAGGTCGTGAGTTGTATAAATGACTCCATGTGCTTTCAGTTGTCTTGAGGCATAAGCAATGACCTTTCCTTGCTGCATGAGTACACAACCTATGCCCTGACTAGATGCATCACAATAGACAATGAAGTCCTATGTCCCTTCGGGAAAAGACAGGATAGGTGCGGTGCACAAGGCATGTTTCAATGTTTGGAACGCAGCGTCTTGCTTTACTCCCCAACTAAAGGGTACACCTTTCTGAGTCAGGGTGGTTAGGGGTTAGCAGTTTTGGAAATTTTTTTAATAAACCCGCGATAGTAGCCAGTGAGGCCCAAGAATTGACGGATTTCTATAGGCGTCTTCGGTGCCGACCTATTCTCTATCGCTCTGATCTTGGAAGGGTCCATGTGTATGTCTTCCTCACTAACCATGTGACTGAGAAAAGTTACCTTTCGGATCCAAAATTCGCACTTAGAGAATTTCGCATACAGCTTCTCCGCCCTTAGAGTTTCTAGCACTAACCTCAAGTGATGTCTATGATCTTCCTTGCTTCGGGAATAGACAAGTATATCATCAATGAACACTATCACGAACTTGTCTAGGAAAGGGTGGCACACCCGATTCATCAAATCCATGAATGTCGTCAGTGTGTTGGTTAGACCAAAGGGCATTACCACAAACTCATAGTGACCATATCGAGTCTGAAATGTTGTCTTAGGAACATCACTCTCATGGACTCATAGCTGATGGTATCTTGATCTTAAGTCTATTTTCGAGAAGTAGCTGGCTCCCTAAAGTTGATCGAAGAGTTCGTCGATTCAAAGAAGAGGATAGCGATTCTTGATGGTAAGCTTGTTCAGTTCGCGATAATCAATGCACATCCGAAAAGATTCATCCTTCTTTTTCACAAATAAGACCAGGGTTCCCCAAGGTGAGCAACTCGGTCTGATGAATCCCTTATTGAGTAGCTCATTGAGTTGGCTGGATAACTCTTTCATTTCTACTGATTCTAGACGGTATGGGGATTTAGCTATGGGGTAGCTCCGAGGATTAAGTCGATTTGAAACTCGACTTGGTGCTCAGGAGGGATTCCAGGAAGCTCTTCGGGAAAGACATCAGGAAAGTTGCAGATTTCGGGGATGTTCTTGAGGTCTTTAACTTTCTGCTTCTCATTAACAACATGGGCTAGGAATGCATGGCACTCCTTTCATAGATTTTTCTGGGCTTTGATGCAGGAAATGATACGGAGGTTTGAGCTGAGTTTATCACCATAAATAATGAGGACTTTGCCAGAGGGAAGATTGAGGCGAATGGATTTTTCATAACGAAGGATATCAGCACGATTGGGGCTCAACCAATCCATACCAATGATGACGTCGAAGCTTTTTTATGGAAAACCAGCATAAGGTCGATTGGAAAGGAATGGTCGTTTAGGGTAAGGGTGCAGCCGATGAATATGTCGTTAGTGCTCTCTTTCTTTTCGTTTGCTATCTCAATGGTGAATGTTTCGGTTAAAGGTTGTTGTTTATGCTTGAGTAAATGCTTGAATGCATGACTAACAAAACTTCTCTCCGCATCATAATCGAAAAGAATGCATGCATAAGAGTTGTCAAGGAGGAACGTACCCGTAATAATGGTCGGATCGGCAACTGCTTCCTCCTAGCCCATAGTTAGCACTCTCCCTATGCTGCCAGTTGTTGTTGCCTTGGGACAATTCCTCTTGAAGTGCCTGATCTCCCCATAGCCATAACAGGATTGACCAACACTCGCTCCAATAGCCTGATTGGTTGGTTGGGTTGGTGTCTTGAAAAATCGAGTTGTGTGCCCCTTCTTTCCACAACTGTTGCACAACATTTCAAGGCATGGCCCGTGATGATGATAGTTGCACTTGTCGCATCGAGGAAGGGTACTAGCATATCTACTGGTAGGTGCCTAAGCTGTAGGGACGACGGTGGGACTGGTAGCAGCATGAACTGCCACTACTTGTTGTTTCTTGGAGGGCTCCTATGAAGACTGGACCTTGCACTTATTCCAAAACTTTTCTTCCCACCACTCACCTTCTGTGGTTTGGGAACGACTGTTACGAGTTCATGATCAGATCCGTGATCTATCAAAGTTTGCGCCAGGCTCCTGGCGTTGTCAAATATGAGAGGTTTAGTAGCCAAAACATTTCATTGAGTTGGGGGTGTCAATCCCCAAATGTACCTCTCTATTTTCTTGCTTTACGGGGTGACCATTCTCGGACGTAGAAGGCCTAGATCGCAAAATCTAGCTATAAAGGTGGTGTCGTGTAACGACCAAAAATTTCAACATAATTTAAACTTTTCAAAACAATCCATTTTAATAACATTATTACAAAAAGGTTTTCAATACATTATTTCTCAGAGTATTCCCAGGTCCATTTCATAAAACATAAACGCGAGGAACGGTACGATCACACCTTTGCCTTGCCACAGTCTCCTGAAGAACCTGAAAAACATTAAACCACAACTGTAAGCCTGAAAGCTTAGTGATATACGCCCAAAATACCAACCACATATACGCCCTTCCAGGCTACGACCTTCTGGTCCAAAAACATATTGCCTTCCGGCCCATAACATATTGCCTTCCGGCCCATAACATATATAACATACATAACATATCAAAACATAGAATAGCCATGCATATCGGGTCTACTGTGTGACTGGTCTACCGTATCGGGCCTTTAGTCCACCGGGTCCACCCTCCGAGTCTAGTTATGTCCTTTGAGTCTACAGTGTGGTTGGTCCGTCCGCACCGGGCCTTCAACCCACCTGGTCCACTCTCTGAGTCTACAGTACGACTGGTCCGCCCGCATCGGGCCTTCGGTTGGTCTGGTCCACTCTCCGAGCCTCGGCACGTCTGGTCCGCCCTCGTGGGGCCTACAGCCTATCCGGACCGCTCGTTTGGCCTTCGGAACAACCGGTCCGCCCTGGGTATCTTAGCCTACAGCACAAAGCAGGACCCACCTCAACCCATCTCCAGTCCATGTGCACATAACATACAATCATATAACAATCATAGTCAACGAAACGATCAAGCAGATCACATAACATATCATTACCCTAACCAGGTTACCGACCTAACCGGTCACTAGCATAGCATCACTCTACATATCTGGAACCAACCTTAACCAAGTGTCTAGCATATACCATCCTAGCTACCAGGATGCAGACATATCAAGCAATAACATAATAACCATATTCGAATCTTAATCCAATAAAGGTCCGGCCATGGTGCCTTAGACCCTGTCGATATAGTGAGGATAACTCACCTCGCGAATGCTGATACTCTGAACTGAAAAAGCAGACTCCCGAACCACCAACTGACCGCAAATCCCGGACTAACCAACATAACAAGCATAAGCATTAGGTCAAACATACTTCCACTTATCGGGCCAAGACCAAAGTCCAAATCCCATATAAGGTCCAACATTGGCCCAATTTACCAAATTGGGCCCACCTCACCAAATGGGCCTAGATCCAATATCCATAATATTAGTTGGGCCCAAAATACTCAATTCATAATTTCCAGACTTTGCCCAAACACCAACAACCCACAAATGGCCCAACACAAAAGCCCAAAAGAAAGTCCACAGGAGGAGTACGTTGGGCGTACTCTCCTTGGTACGCTGGGCGTACTGCAATGATCGCCAAAATGAAACGGGGCACTGGCCAACTACGCGGGGCGTACTCGAAGGTTACGCGGGGCGTAACTGCGAGATCCATTAAGTCCTTTTAACATCTTAATGGCTTAAGCTCTTAAGCCCAAACTTCAGATCCATAGGCCAAATATGATTAGAAATCATAAAGTCTCAGACTTTATCACTTTGGACGTCCTTAAGCTCTTAATTCAAGGTCCTAATCCATTAAGACCTATATATCTCATACATGGAACAACTACAGCCCTTGGGACCTCATTTTTATCATTCAAGACCTCTCCAAAGGACTGAAAGGACAAATACACTTAACCAAAACGAACTATGCAACAAGATGAAGACTTTTGGGACAAGAATGATAACAAAGCTTCAAAATACATAGATCTATGAAATATGAAGGTCAAGCAAGAAGCTTTATACCTCAAACAAGCTCCAAAGGGTGGTATTTCTTCAGATCTACAAGCTCCACACGTTCTTCTTCTTCTTTGACAACTTCCCTTTTCTCCTTCAAGCCTTTCTTTTGCCAACAATAGCTTTCCAAGGTCAAACACACCCAAATATGAGAGGATACGAGATCTAGGGTTTCTCTGAGGTTGAAGACGAGCATAATGGGGCTGAGGGGTGAACCAACATGTTCCTTATATAGTGGTTGACCCTAAAAATAGGGTTTGGGGTTTGTGAGAGTATGCTGGGCGTACCTCCCTGGTATGCTGGCCGTACTCACCTGGCCACCCGCAACCTTTTGTCCCATTACGCTGGGCATACGTCCAGCTTACGTTGGGCGTACCCAGCCACCTTCCAAAATTTACATGCATGGGATCCTTTTTCCACTTATACCACAAAAAGCTATAAATAATGATCAACTTCGAAGCACCGCAACTCCTCTAATCTAAACCCACTCTCAAATAACTTTACATTCATACGAGGGTGACGAGAAGCCCAAAACTTCTACACATACACCCGCCCGAAACCTACTCGGATGAAGCTCATTTCTCGAAATGGACCAGAATTACCTTTCCTCTTAAATCTCAGGGTCTCATAATTAAACACTTGAAGAACGGGGTGTTACATGTCGGATCCCTTCATCTTCAGGTTCGAAAGCTCGTGTGCTCCAACTTATGCATTTCTCCTCTTGGGCAGTACTCATCAAGCATAAGTTCCTTTAAACTCTCCCAACCCATGGCATTGGCTACTGGTAGAGTTAGGGATTTGACTCATTTATTCCACCAAGTCAAGGCTTTATCGGTGAAGGTGCAGGTAGCGAACTTCACTTTATTTGCCTCAGAGCATGCACAGATCTCGAAGACTGATTTGATCTTCTCAATCCATCGGGTTAGGGCAATGACACCTCCATTGTCGTCAAAAGATTTATGCTTTGCATTTGAACGGAAAAAGGTTCGGGTTGCCACATTATAGGGATGTGATCATGAATGAAGCACACAAGACTCAATACTCCATTCACCCAGGTTCAGACAAGATGTATATGGACCTCAAGAAACTTTATTGGTGTTATCCAGACATTCATACAAAGGTTTTCATAAAGTACACTACTATACATTACAGCTGGTGGTATCCAGGCATTCATACAAAGCTTTTCATACAGTACACTACTACACATTACAGCTGGTGGTATCTAGGCATTCATACAAAGGTTTTCATACATTACATTACTATACATTACAGCTGGTGGTATCCAGGAACTCATACAAAGGTTTTCATACAGTACACTACTATACATTACAGCTGGTGGTATCCAGGCATTCATACAAAGGTTTTCATACAATACACTACTATACATTACAATTGGTGGTAACCACGCATTCATACAAGGATTTTCATACAAACGCTACTACGATACACTACTTTCCTAATATAGAGTACACTAGTACGATATACAGTTAGGGAAAACATACATGATATGGTTTTATTCATTAATAAGACTACATATACTATTACAGAGCACAGTAACAAGCATACATTTTGGTCTTAAGGCCTAAGACTACTTTTCATTACTAAAGAAAATATTCGATTTTCTGGAGGAACATGTTAACGCTTTTCAAGGAACAATAACAAGTTTTCCATCGCAAAAAAGATACTTATGAACTCACCAACTTAAATGTTGATACACTTTCAAAATAACTTGTAGTCTCAGGAAACCGGTAGACAGGTACACTACAGGTTTTTGAGAAGACGGAGCATCCACGGTGTCTTTGATGGGTTTTAGCCATAAGAACTTTCCTATGTGCGCATGCAAAACCCTAATGCTTGGATCTAGGCTTTCTAATAAACATGCTTTTGAATCCAAGACTTATAATGGCTAATTAGGTTAAATAACAATATTGAAACAGATCTAGAATCATACCTTTGAATTCCTTGTTGATCTTGTTTGTCTTGGAGCTTCTAGAGTCACAATTGTCACTCCTCTAGTGGCTTACAAACACCAATAGCAAGCAAGATGATTTAGGAGAGAGGAGAGGGGAGGAATTCGGCCAGAGGTTCCTTGCTTAAGGTTGTGTGTTGAACTCCCTCATCCATAGGGTCTATTTATACTATTAGACTCCTTAAGGGTTTCACCCTAAACCCTAATTGGATAATCTTCTCTTAAGGCTATCCAAATCCATTCCATAGATAACCCTATGGACGATTTGAGCTATCCTAAAGCTCTTAGAATCCGTCCAAGGTATATCCTAATGGATTTATAGTCTAAAGTCTAACTATCAAACAATTGATAGTTTATACCCTCTTATTTAATTAATCTCTTTAAGTCACCAAATTAATACCAATTAATTTATGACTTATATTAATCAAATAGCCAAATATTATTCCTTATAATATTTACTCTCTCTTAACAAATCATCCTTCAAGTTGCTATGGTGAAGGCAACCCAAAAGGACCATGCACCACCGAATATAGTTATAGCCTTAGACACTATTCCAACAGTCTCCCACTTGGATAAGTCTAGTAACTATACAAGTTCAATACGGTTTGCAATCGTAGCTCTCAAAGACGCTGTCAACTCTGATCTAATCAATCTTGTCCTTTATATAAGGGATCGTACAGTCCTCTGTTAGATATCATGCTGACAATCCTATGGAATGGTTAGTCTAGCATTTAGATTTCTCGATCTCCGATTTATTTGACATAGAACTTAATCGAACACATCAATTCAGTTCTGACCGGGCCCGGCACATAAGTCAAATCAAATCATCGAGTGGCCAAGATATCTCTTCTACCCTCTTAGGATAAAATTTACAGATAAACTTCGACTTATATGCCTTTACTTATTCATTAACCAACTATACACAACAATGCATTTTATGACATCAAGTTACTGATGCGTTTTCGCATTATCAATGCACAATAAATTAACAAATAATAAACCATATATCTAGGTTTTAAGACCATATGATATTATCGTCTCGCGATCACCTTTTATATCGTATTCCATAAAGTGATTCCAGCAAGCGCGGGTTTATTCCAATGCTCAAAACCAGTTCATAAGCACTCATGAACGTTGCAGCAACCCTTGCTATGTCTAACACCATTTAGACATTCTACACACCAATTCATGACAATCTTCATTCATATCTACTCCCAACATATGAACGATTGTGGACCATTTGAATAATTCGATTATTCCTAATAAACTCAATTATTCTGGAAGTCAAAACATGCAAAGTGAAACAATAGTAAAACAATTAACATGTGACAGTAACTTTACTCATAAATAAAACTCCTTTATTTAATCATCAAATGTTAATTACATTTATCTATTATACGTTTCTAATACTATCTAATCTATGCTAATATCATCCTTCAGCCCAATACTCCTAGCATGCTGCAAGTGCTTAACCCTACTCAGTCCCTTCGTAAGCGGATCTGCTGGGTTATCTTCTGATGATATCCTCTTCACTACGAGTTGTCCTTCTTCTACACGATGTCTAATGAAGTGATATTTTCTGTCGATATGTCGAGATCTACCATGATCCCTCGGTTCCTTGGTCAAGGCAACCGCACCTTCGTTATCACAGAAAATCTCCATGGGCTCCTTTATGGCCGGCACAACTCCAAGATCACCGATGAAGTTCTTCAGCCATATTGCCTCCTTCGATGCTTCGCTCGCTGCGATGTACTCTGATTCGCACGTTGAATCAGCTACGGTTTCCTGTTTGGAACTTTTCCATGTCACTGCTCCTCCATTTAGGGTAAAGACCCAGCCCGACTGCGAACGGTAGTTGTCCCTGTCGGTCTGAAAGCTAGCATCACTATACCCTCGCACCTTCAAGTCATCACTCCCTCCAAGGACTAAGAACCATTCTTTCGTCCTCCGAAGGTACTTAAGGATGTTCTTCACCGCAATCCAATGTGCTTTGCCAGGGTTCCCTTGATATCTGCTAACCATGCTCATAGCGAAGGCTACATCAGGGCGAGTACAAGTCATAGCGTACATGATTGAGCCAACTGCGGAAGCGTATGGTACTCGGCTCATTTCTGCTATCTCAGCTTCGGTACTCGGACTTTGAGTCTTACTCAACTTGGCATTTCCTTGTATCGGTAATTCTCCCTTCTTTGAGTTTTCCATACTAAAACGTTTTAGTACCTTCTCCAAGTAAGTATTCTGACTAAGTCCAATTAGTCTCTTACTTCTTTCTCTTACTATCCTTACTCCCAAAATGTAAGAAGCCTCTCCGAGGTCCTTCATAGCGAAGCACTTCCCGAGCCAGGACTTTACCTCCTGCAGAGTCGGGATGTCGTTTCCTATGAGCAATATGTCATCGACATATAGAACGAGGAAGCTTACTATACTCCCACTGGCTTTGACATATACACAAGATTCGTCTTCGCTTCGTACAAATCCAAACTCTTTGACTTTCTCATCGAAGCAAAGATTCCATCTGCGAGACGCTTGCTTAAGTCCATAAATGGACTTCTCAAGCTTACACACTCTATTCGGATGCTTTGGATCCACAAACCCCTCTGGCTGAGCCATGTAAACATCCTTAGCCAACTTTCCGTTAAGGAAAGCGGTCTTGACATCCATTTGCCAAATCTCATAATCATGAAATGCGGCAATTGCTAGCATCACTCTAATAGATTTAATCTTCGCAACTGGTGAGAAGGTCTCATCATAGTCAACTCCGGGAGTTTGAGTAAAGCCCTTCGCGATCAATCGCGCTTTATATGTGTGTACGTTCCCATCCACGTCGGTTTTCTTCTTGAAGATCCACTTGCACCCTACGGTCTTACGTTCGGGCACGTAATCAACCAAATTCCAAACTTGGTTATCGTACATGGATTGGATCTCGCTATCCATCGCCTCTTTCCATTTCGCAGACTCCGGGCCTGCCATGGCTTCCTTATAGCTATTAGGTTCATCAAGATTTACTAGTGTACCATCACTAATATACGTGTCCCCTTCGGTAGTAATATGAAAACCATAAAACTGGGGATGAACTCTAACTCTATCGGAACGTCTAAGAGGTAAGGATTCGTCAATCGGTTCAACCGGAGTTTCCTCCTCGGGTTGAATGCTAGCGGTAGAGGTTCCTTCATCTATCGATTCTTGAATCTCCTCAAGTTCGATTTGCCTCCCACTGTCTCCTTGGCTTATGAGTTCTCGCTCTCGGAAAACTCCTCTCCTCGCAACAAAGATAACATTATCTTTCGGTCTATAGAAGAGATATCCAAAGGAAGTTTGCGGGTAGCCGATGAAAATACATCGCTCACTTCGAGGTTCAAGCTTGTCGTGAGTATCTCGTCTTACGAGAGCCTCGCAACCCCAAACCTTGATATGTGCCAACGAGGGAGCTTTCCCTGTCCACATCTCGTGAGGTGTTTTGGCAACCTTCTTAGTAGGGACTCGGTTAAGGATATGGGCGGCAGTCTCTAAGGCATACCCCCAAAAGAAGATAGGTAGTGAAGCACGACTCATCATAGAGCGAACCATATCCAATAAGGTTCGATTACGCCTTTCTGCCACACCATTCAACTGTGGTGTCCTAGGAGGCGTCAATTGCGAAACTATTCCACACTCCTTGAGATAATCGTGGAATTCAAGACTTAGGTACTCTCCTCCTCGATCGGATCGAAGCATCTTGATTTTCCTGCCCAATTGATTCTCCACTTCATTCTTGAACTCTTTGAACTTTTCAAAGGTTTCTGACTTTTGCTTGATTAAATAGATATACCCATATCTACTATAATCATCGGTAAAAGTCACATAGAAGCAGTTCCCATCCTTCGTGGTTGATCTGAAAGGTCCACATACATCGGTATGTATTAGGTCTAATAGTCCCTCACCCCTTTCACAAGTACTCGTGAAGGGTGACTTAGTCATCTTTCCAAGTAAACAAGACTCGCATGTGTCATCTTCCCTAAGGTCGAATGACTCCATCACTCCATCCTTTTGGAGTTGGGCTATGCGTTTCTTGTTGACATGTCCAAGACGACAATGCCACAAGGATGCTTTATCCATACTAGTGGAAGAATCAATATTCAAAACATCATTTCCTAAGTTATCAACAATCATAACAGTTTCATATATTCCATTACATGGTATAGCTTCAAAGTAAAAGACACCATTTAGATAAGCCAAAATAGAACCATTCTCATTATTAAAAGAAAATCTAAATCCTTGTCTATATAAACCATGAAATGAAATGATGTTTCTAGCCATTTCTGGCGAATAGCAACAATTGTTCAAATCCAAAACTAAACTATTCTTAAGCACTAAAGAATACACTCCAATCTTGGTCACAGGCGACGATCTTCTGTTCCCCATGATTAGATTGATCCTTCCTTGCTCCACATCCCTACTTCTTCTTAGTCCCTGCACATTAGAACAAATGTGATAACCACAACCGGTGTCAAGAACCCAAGAAATAGCATGATTAGAATCGTTAGATTTGATTGCATATATACCTGCGAAAGATGGCTTGATCTTTCCTTCCTTGATGGCTTGCAGGTAATCCGGGCAGCTTCTCTTCCAATGTCCTATCTTGTGGCAGTGGTGGCACTCTGCCTCCTTCGGGTTAGAGCAGGGCTTAGAGGGATCAACTTTGGTCCCACTAGAAGAGGAACCATCTCGGGCTTTCACCTTGCGATAGTTGTTCGAAGAAGCTTTCCTCTTCTTTCCCTTCCCTTGACCAATAGCCAAGACAGGAGCAGCGGATGGATTGGGAGTTGGTGCAACAGACTTGTCCTTGAAATTGCTCTCAGCAACCCTCAAGAGACCTTGGAGTTTGCTTAGAGTGACCTCCTCTTTGTTCATGTGGTAGGTCATCCTAAATTGGTTGTACATCGGAGGCAAAGAGTGAAGCACCATGTCGATCGCCAAGTCTTCGCCGAAGTCAACATTTAACTTGCGAAGGCGGTCGACATACCTTTGCATCTTTTTCAAGTGCACGGTAAGAGATTCTCCATGACCCATCTTAGCGGAAATCATGTTAGTGAAAATCTCGTAACGCTCTTGTCTCGCGTTTTGGTGGTACCTCTCCAACAAGTCTTGATGCATCTCGTATGGATACATGTCCTCGTAGGACTTTTGGAATTCGGAGTTCATGGTAGCGATCATGATGCAATGTACTTTCGTTTCATCTCGCTCATGAGTTTCAAAGGCGGTGATTTCGGCGGGAGTAGCAACTTCGGGGTTGATTTTCTCGAGCTTCTCGTCGAGGACATACTCTTTATCCTCATAGCGAGCAATGGTGCGAATGTATCTTATCCATTCGCTAAAGTTCGTTCCATCGAAGGTGACCTTTTGGCAAAGGCTCATCAACGTGAAAGAACTAGCAGCAGCGTTGTTTGCGTTTGAAATCTATAGAAAGGACAAAGATAGATTAGAACAAGAATCCCTAATTATCACCCAATAAGAAAAATTAGGGCTAGGATCCAACAATAACATTTACATACTAGAAAAGGGATGCCGTAATCCAATATGCAAATAAATTGAAGGTAAGTGAATGACGATTCACTAATTCTCCATTATAAAACTTAAACTTTTAGTCCTAAGTGTTTTTTGAGAATTCCTAGATTCGGATGAGATTCATTGAACTATTCAATGGCATGTTTAAATCTCGATATGCCTCTCTTGTTTGTGACTGGGATGCCGAGGATCACAAAGCGGGTGTGAATTACCATGCAAATTCACATGGTGCCTTCATTGTAACGATCACCTATTCGATGTGCCGGTAAACCACACACGCTCCATCGAGCTATGATGAACAATGAATCACCCTTTGCCACCTTCGCTTAGAACCAATTAGTGTGCCGGTAAACCACACACGCTCCACTAACATCTTAGCAAGGTGCAAAGTGTAATTTCATGGGATTGCATCAATTCACTTTTCCTAAAGTAACTAAGATTGGGAAATTTTAAAAAAATTTAGTTACTTCGTATTTCTTATTATACTTTTAATGAGAGGATGAGGTTGCCCTATCCTACCCGTTCGGCTAACGACCCTCCACCAATCAAGCAAGCGGTGGGTGTGAGTGTACACCCATTAAGCGCCATTTTATAGGCCGCAACCTTATACCCACCTTATAGATCGGCTTCATGAATGAGGCCTACTAGCGGTAAGACTAGCATTTAGTTATACATATATATATTAATCTAGTAATATCATATAAGTATAGGGTTGCATTTTAAACTTTTCAAAATCTAGGGTTTGAAAGTTGTCTAAATTAAAACTTTTAATCACAAATATAAATTTCAAAACTTTAGGGTAGGTTTTAAACATTTAAAACATGAAGGATCAAATAACAAATAATTCCAATTAACAATTAATATTCTAATTATCTTTATTTGATTTATCTTGATTTCTTTGAAGATAATTACCAAAATAATTAATTATTATCATATAAGGAAATTAAATATTTTATTAGATGATAAATATCTTTAATTAGATCAAGATAATAGTCATATTTATCAAAAAATCGGATTTACATTGATCTAATATGATTAAGGTAAGTTTCCATAAGATAATTATGAAAAAATCCCGAATCTGGCCATTCCTGATGCCTGGACTCGCCGAGTGCACAAGGGGACTCGCCGAGTCAGGCCTACTCGACGAGTCCACCTTGGAACTCGCCGAGTCAGTGACTCAAAACCCAAAAAATCGAATTTTGCAGGTTTGTTTCAGTTATTCAAGCAACAATTTAAAGAAAACCAATCTAGGCTCTGATACCACTAATGGGTTTTAGCCATAAAAACTTTCCTATGTGCGCATGCAAAACCCTAATGCTTGGATCTAGGCTTTCTAATAAACATGCTTTTGAATCCAAGACTTATAATGGCTAATTAGGTTAAATAACAATATTGAAACAAATCTAGAATCATACCTTTGAATTCCTTGTTGATCTTGTTTGTCTTGGAGCTTCTAGAGTCACAATTGTCACTCCTCTAATGGCTTACAAACACCAATAGCAAGCAAGATGATTTAGGAGAGAGGAGAGTGGAGGAATTCGGCTAGAGGTTCCTTGCTTAAGGTTGTGTGTTGAACTCCCTCATCCATAGGGTCTATTTATACTATTAGACTCCTTAAGGGTTTCACCCTAAACCCTAATTGGATAATCTTCTCTTAAGGCTATCCAAATCCATTCCATAGATAACCCTATGGACGATTTGAGCTATCCTAAAGCTCTTAGAATCCGTCCAAGGTATATCCTAATGGATTTATAGTCTAAAGTCTAACTATCAAACAATTGACAGTTTATACCCTCTTATTTAATTAATCTCTTTAAGTCACCAAATTAATACCAATTAATTTATGACTTATATTAATCAAATAGCCAAATATTATTCCTTATAATATTTACTCTCTCTTAACAAATCATCCTTCAAGTTGCTATGGTGAAGGCAACCCAAAAGGACCATGCACCACCGAATATAGTTATAGCCTTAGACACTATTCCAACAGTCTTGTCTATATTTTGATATACATTTTGATGTTATACAAAAAATGTTGCAAATACAATGTAAACAATTTATTATCAATGCAATCATTGTCGTTTACGTTGCTTACTATTATAAAATTGTGATACTGTACATGACGTCCTCCATTTCCGAATGTTTCCATCGTTCCGGTTTGGGTTCTGACACTGTTGCAGCTACCGCGGCTGTTGTTGCGTCAGGGATTGGCGTTGGGAGAGCTTTCCAGTATTGGGAATTCGATAATAAGAAGCCCCATGTGTTTGACGGGGTTCTGTATCCGATCATTGACATGAGGTGTCTATCAGATGTTGAAGTATATTTCTTTACTCGCTCTTGCCCAGCTGACCAAAAGATGAAGTCTAAACAAGAAAAACATCAAACTAGAAACAAATTACATGAACTAACACCCAAAAGGTCTAAACATTTACCAAAAGAAAACAAATGGATGCAACTCCGTGGCTCGGCCTTTTCTTTTTTATTTTTTTGTTATTATTATTATTATTTTATTTTATATTTTTTTCGACAACAAAACCCTAAAGACACAATTACAAATACAAAAACTTAAGCTACTAAAAAGAAAAAAACACAATGAATGAAACACTAAAAATATTTAACTTTATACGCATTTTATGATTTTGATAATATCTAAATTTTCAAAACAATTATATATATATATATATATATATATATATATATATATATATATATATATATATATATATATATATATATATAACTAAAATCAACAAAAATAACATTCAAACTTCACAAAAGATCAAAACTTGACTTCTCCAAACAAATTAAACACATATGAAACTTCACATACACATTCTAAATACTAGACTTCTACTTTTTTTTTTTTTTGAAAATCAGTGAAAATATTTTCGAATGACATTTTAAAACAACTTGGTTTTGATTTACGAAACACAAAACAAAACAAGAAAAAGCAGGTAGTTCACACACACACACACTCTATCTCTCTCTCTCTCTCTCTCTCTCACTGTTTTAGTTTACCACGGGAGTTTACAAATATAGCCTGAAAATAAAAATACAAAACATAACTATATACAAACTATAAGTGGCATCTAGATCTAACCCAAACAAGAGGCCAAACGAGTGAATCTAAAGGAACTAAGTGCAAATGTTTAGCACGACTACTCTAAGGCTAATTTGAGATCAAGTGGGAAAAATATGTATAAATCATAAAGTGATGAAATATGATGTGAAATGTAGCAGTTAGACACTAAAGACATCAAAATAGCAAAATCTAGTTTTTATGCCTTTATTTGGGGTTTGATTGTGGCTTGTAAGGAAAATGCAAGTGAGGAACTAGTCGGCACGAAGCTAAGTTGTCACCCTACTTATGCCACACCTGCCATGAGTCGATTCATATGTATAACTACTTGCACTCTCTCCCCACGTATATATAAGACAAGATGAAACAACTGAAAATCCCTAAGAGCGATTCTTATTTGTTATGTGCGTTTCGAAAAGAATTGTATTTAAGGTGTGTCAAGTCTTTCAAGTAAAGATGTTCGTAGATGAGAATGAAAAGATAAAAAAAATGCATGAATTTTAATGCCCTAAGCTAAATGTCATGCAAAAATAAAAAGTGAAACAGAAGAAAATAAAATCTTTTTGGAGTTTTATAAAATAAAAAAAAATAATGCAAATTAAGGCTAAAATGTTATGCAACCTAAGCTAAAATGCATGAGCAAGCAAAAAGAAAAGGGAATGCCCCACCACAAGCTTAGAAATAAGCATTGTCCTCAATGCTTGGGGCGAGGCAAAAGTACCTAAACCGGGGGATTGGGAGGAAGATATGGGTATTGAGGGTAAGGGTAAGGGTAAGGTGGGGGCGGATAAGGGTGAGTGGGTGGAGGGTATGGATATGGAGGAGGAAGTGGGACGTTGTGACAACCTGTAAATTCCTATATGTAAAGACAAGCCAATCAATCAAAAGTCAGACTTGTTTCTACTATCTTTTAGCATAGTTAAGGGTCTATTTGAGTGTTCTAAGCCTAGTACATTCAAGGATTGTGTGTAGGGATGTGTTAGCTAAAGTTCATTGAGTTGCAAAAGAACAAGAAACTCCATCACAAGGAGTTTAGGTCTGTAAACTCTTAGCAGTCGTGAACCCCTCCCCTTATGTATAAATTTCCTTCATTTCTTCATAATTCTTCATATCTTCAAGGTTGAAACTCATTTCTCTCTCAAGTATCATGAAGAACACTTCCATTTTTCTTCAATATTGTAAGTGATTCTTCCATTGTTTCTTGATATCCTTCTTGAATTCAACTCTTTTGGGTTAGATCTTCAAATCATCATCCTTTTTGCCAAGAACACCAAGAACAAATACTTGTTTCTTGGGCCGCAAACACCCTAAAGACCTCCAAAGTGTGAGTATACCTTCTATCATCTAGTTATCCATAAGAAACACTTGATTCCTAACCTTGAAACAAACAATAAGTGCATGATCTTCAAGAGTTTACGGTCGTAAACTCTTCCTTTGGCCGTCAACCCTTCATAAGATCATGATTTTGGTCGTGAACCTTCTTAAAGCCAAGCTTGGGTCGTAAAAACTTCAAGCACTCTTGGTCGTAAACAAACTTTGTGTGGCCATGAACTCCTTTTAATCAATCACATGTGATTGTAACACTTCATTGCAAGTGTTTCCTAGTCCTTAAGGTTGTTTCCCTTTATGTTAGTTGTTCTAGAAACTAATTATATACATATATGTATCAATATACGTCAATTAGGACTCGTTTGTGCCTCGAGACTTCATTCATGGAACTTCTCATCCTTACTCGAATCTTCAATTAAATCACCCACATAAGGTGAGTTCAAACCCCTATAATCAATCTTTTAAATGTTTTAAATGCTTTTAAGGGAGGGGGGGTACAAGTTGAACGCAATGATATTGTGTAAATGTTTATCTGTGATAACCATCACATTAAAGGAATTCTTATGCTTTTATAAGTGATCAAATCAATTCAAAAACTCTTTTTAATTTATGTTACTTAGTTGTTTATAAAACTCTATTTTTAAAGTACAATCATAACTTAGTAGACAATCGTGTCTTTTTTACAAATCAAGGATAGTACAAAACAAACATACTAGTAAACTATAATAGGTATAGTTTAGAGGTTTAGAACATGCCATAACTAGAATACGGATGAACATACAATAACAAGAACAGAAGGAACATACGATAACAAGAAAAAGATAACAATAATGTGAAACCACTACTTCACGGCATAACAATATACTTGTTATATCGTGTTTTGTAACCAGAGTCTCCTGGAGGGAGAGCATGAGTTTGTGTATAGATCTATACGGGATTGACACCCCACACCTTGCTGCTAACTACAGTGAGACTTGAAGGTCTACGGGTGACAAATGCCACATCAGTTTTGGTGCTAGTAGGTCGTCGTGTTAAACCACTAGTCAATCAGTATGGTTATGACCACATCACATTTTAACCTTAATTAACAAACTGGTTTTAAGGTAGTTAGTGCTCCAGTTGTTACATTATACAACATTTGTTGAAGATAATAGAGTTGCGTCTTGGGCCCTTTTGTTTTACAACCGGATTGGGCTTGTCAATCCGTGTTCAGCTAGATTAGCCTTCTTTTTCTTAGAAAAACTGTTAGGGTTTCATTATAAATATATGCATGCATGTATGCGTATTGTAACGGTCGTCACTCTCATTGAATATTGTAAACCCTAAAATCATCTACAGTTGACGTTCTTTATCGAGCTCTTCTGAGGATTGTTTATTGAATCATTCAACACCTTTTGATTCATTAGCTTGTTCTTTATTGTTTATTTAGTCATTTATCTACCTGTTTCATAGATCTAATCAATCTTTAAGTTTGTTTTAAACACATCAATTGGTATCAGAGCAGGAGGCTGTGTAATCCATACACTTCTTTTCTGTGAAAAAGCTTCGATTAGGGTTATTCTGCATTCATTGATATTTATTGAGCCGTCATCTCATAATTGACGTATCTCAATATTTATTATCTCTTCCCTAATTCGATATATTACAAGTCTGATCTTTGAATAGGTTATTCGATCAATTATGGACGAGTCACAATCCAATCCCATCAATATTTCAAACAGTATTGGATCAACAACAAAGATTCCCATCCTGTACACCCATGATTATGAAGTCTGGGCGAATCACTTTGAAGATTATGTCATAGGATCTGAGGACAATGGATACCTCATCTAGGAAGCAATTATCTCTGGACCGTTTTCTCATTCAGCAACTTCAAGGATTATTAAAACTCAAAAGGAGTATAATGATCTCCTGAAAGATGTTAAAGATGTAGCGCAAGATGAAAAAGTTAAATTTCAGTGTAATATCAAAGCGCTAAGATTGATTAGATTTGCTCTTCAATCCGATACCTTTAGGCTGGTAAGTTCATGCACAACTGCTAAAGAGATATGGGACAGGCTACGTGAATCGTACTCTACAGATGAAGATCTTGAACACTCCATTCAAACCTTACTCTTGTCTGAGTTTGGTGAGTTCAAGCAAGGAGCAGAAGAAACAGTGACTCAAACGTTTGATCGCTTCAATCATCTTCTTAGCAAGATGATCAAACATGACATCGAAAGGAAGCTTATTGAACAGAAGGTTACTTTTTTAAATGGACTCAGGTCTGAGTGGAGAGCAATTGTGTCCACAGTCAAAGCACACGAGCAATTCAAATCCTATTCTTTGGCCAAACTGGTGGGTATCTTAAAATCTCAGGAAAAGATTGTGCTGCAGGAGAAGACCATGGTTTCAAGTCTGGGTTCATTAGCACTCCTGTCGAAAAGCAAAGCTGTGATAGAGGACGAAGATCTCAACTTGGATGATTATGATCTCACATCTGAAGACTATGCTATGATGGTGTCAAACCCTAAGAGATTCATCAAGAAGAGATTCCCCACCAATAAGAACCGAAACTGGCAAGGAAGCTATAGCACTGAAAAAGTCAAAGACGAACCGAAAGCTGAAGAAGCAAAGAAGGAACAGAAGGCTGAAGGAGATTCTGGAGTGAGCTGCTATTATTGTGGGGGAAAGAACCACTATGCAAAAGATTGCATCCTCAAAAAGATGGCAGAAAAGAACGAAGAAAATGATGAAGAAGCTGTGTTGATGAAAAAGCTTGATGAGTTAAGGAAGAAGAAATCTGCTGCTAACCCTTCCATGAATGCTTTAATTGTGCAGGGCTCGGTAGCTGATGATGAGTTCGGTGGCGTGGAGGTTTGGTCAACCGACTCTGAAGATGATGAAGTGAGGAAGCCTTCACATGGAAAGGCCTATGTAGCGAAAGAAGAGAGCAGTGGAGGAAGATGCTTGATGGTGTCTGACGTTTCTCAGATGAGAGGATACAACACTAATGGTGGGAATGATGACAAAGAACAGCAGAATCTATGCTTTACCGCCAAACCACTCAGCGAGCAGTTCAGCGAACTTGATGAACTGATCAAGAAGGTACAATCAGTTTTTGTCTCATTTAAAGTCCCACAATGCTCATATGAAAAGGAATTAAAAAGTGTTAATTCAAGAATCTCTCATCTAGATAGTAGTTTAACTCAAACTCGGGTCACCAACTCTAACCTAACTGATCAATTAAGCAGGGTGTCTTCGAAGAGTGAGGAACGGCGGATGTGGATCGAACTGAAGGAGTCAGAGTTAATCAAAATAAAAGATGAAAACATTTATTTGCAAAGAGACAATTTGAAGCTTTTGAAACAGCGAAATGTTTTTTGTCTGATTGCCAAACGTCTTTATACTAATATTACTCAACTTCATTTAAATTGTGAAATAGGGCAAAAGATTCATCGCATGATTTTACCCTTTCTTGAGTTTAAGGAAGATGAAATTGATGCTGATGCATTTACTTGTGAGAGTATTATTTCGTCTGAGGATGTTAATCCAACATATTTATATGGACTGGACAAAATTGAATCTTTCATAAAATCCAAGGACCACAAGAATATGCTCAAAAATCTTTTGGATGAAAATGATAAACTGAAGCTTAGAACCGAAACTATACAAAAATTTGACTCACTGAATGTCAACTTAAGCTCGGAAAATAAAATTGATGTTGAAAATGCATCTGAGCTTAATGAGGACGATAACATGATTGAAATCTCTATAGAGGACACAGTTGATTGCTCAGAATTTGTCAAAAATGAACCCGAGAACCACAAAAATCTCATCTCAGAAAATTCTGTGGAATTCGCTCGGTTGTCCCAACAAAAGTCCCCGATTCTTGTAGAGAAGGCAGTTGTATACCAAAAAGTTAGGACCACTCCGAATCAGGTATACAAAGTCACAGGTGTAACCGAACATCAGACTGCTAAACTAACAGCTATTGTGAACGAAGACAATGCTGATGGTTGTGATGAGTTCTTCTGGTCGGCTCCCATTGACAATACTGATGAAACGGTAGGTCTGTCTGAAAGGACTTCATGGAAAAGCAAAGGCAGATACGTTCCAGAACCTTTAAATAAACCTGATTGCTTCAACGTGGCAAGTTCCAGTGGAACAAAAGATGTCCCTCAAGAGAAAGAAATTCCTGCAAAAGAAGTCGCATCTCCAAGCAAAACAACATCGGTTCAGAGTGGTTCAACCAATGAAAATCAAAAACATAAAGCTAACATCCATCATCGACCGAAGCAGATGAGAAATCAAAAACGGGAAAGGAATCAGAGATACATGAAAAATCTCTCCGAAAGAAAACAGTTTTGGCGATCGCAAAATGCCTATTTCTCACATCAAGATAGGAATTTAAAACCAGCGAACAATCCTGATGGATCGACGGAGAGAAACAACAACCGAACGCAGAGTCTCAGTTCTGAGCAGAACAACAACCGAAAGCAGAGGTTCGGTTCTGAGCAGAACAACAACCAAAAGCATAGGTTCGGCTCAGAGCACAACAACAACCGAACGTATAGATTCGGTTCAGAGAATGATTTCAACCAAAAGCATAGGTTCGGTTCGGGAATTAAAAGAGGTCAAAACTCTAAAGTTGGTCCTTCCGTTAATCAAAAGCAAAAGAGTCACCCAGAATCTTCAATCAAGAAGTCATATCGTTCTAAGTCATCTCATTCTAACTCTTCTAACTATTCAAAATCCTCTGTCTCTTCTCGTCCTAGAGTCCACTCTGTTTCTTCTCAAAAATCTCAGTCATCAGCTGATCAAAAAGGGAAACAGAAGGTTTCAAATACTGAATCAAAATCAATTCCAAAACCATTAAATCCAAATAAAATCAAAGTTTTCACCATCAAAAGAAAAGATGATACAACACTAATAAAAAGAACATATGTTGTTGACATCTCTCTTACTATTCCCGCAAACAACTCACAAGGACCCAAAAAGCTCTGGGTTCCTAAATCTGCTTAATTTTTGCAGGTTATCAGTGACGAGCAGTATGACGAAGAATGGTACATTGATAGTGGCTGCTCGCTTCACATGACAGGGAGGGAGGAAGAACTTAGGGAATTCAGATCTCTTTCCAATGGTGGAAATGTCAAATTTGGGAACAATTCCTTCGGAACAATCAAAGGCTACGGGATGATTACAAACGGTGATTTCTCAATTAGGAAAGTTGCATATGTAGAGGGATTACAACACAATCTCATCAGTGTATCTCAGCTTGTTGGAGGTACTGGTCTCAAAGTCTCATTCGATGATGAAGGTTCGGAAATTATTGAGAAGAAGACGAACAAAGTTATTCTCCAATCAGAGCGCAAAGGTGAAATGTTTCCCCTAAATCTCAAACCAATCAAAGGAAACCCAGCCATCAGTCTGTTATCCAAGGCACCATCTGACGAAAGCTGGTTGTGGCACAGAAGACTCTCTCATCTCAACTTCAAAGATATCAACAAACTTGTCACTGGAAGTCATGTGAGGGGTCTCCCATTGCTCAAATATGATAGAGATCATCTGTGTGCTGCATGTGAAATGGGAAAGCAGAGTCGTCAAAATCATCCATCCATAATAAACACTAAAGTCGTTGAACCACTGGAATTACTTCATATTGATTTATGTGGTCCATCTTCTATAGAAAGCATTGGTGGTAGCAAGTATATTCTTGTTATTGTTGATGACTTTTCACGTTTCACATGGGTGTTCTTTCTGAAGCTTAAATCTGAAGCGACTCACAAGCTAAAAGTGTTCATCAAGCAGATTGAAGTACAGCTGAAGAAGGTCGTTCGCAACATCAGAAGTGACAATGGGTTGGAATTCAAAAATAAAGAATTTGAAGAATTCCTGGAAGAAAAAGGGATCAGTCACAACTTCTCAGCTCCCTACACACCTCAACAAAACGGAATTGTCGAAAGATGAAACCGATCCTTATGTGAAGCTGCCCGAACAATGCTATGTTTTGCTTCCTTACCTTTATATTTTTGGGCTGATGCTATTTCTGCTGCTTGTTTTACACAGAACAGGTCATATCTTAACAAACGCTTCACTCTCACTCCTTATGAGATCATCAACAACAGGAAGCCAAATGTGAAGTTTTTCCATGTGTTCGGTTCCAGATGCTTCATTTTCAATTCCAAAGAACACCGCAACAAGTTTGATGTCAAAGCTGACGAAGGGATATTTCTGGGTTATTCTCTTACTTCCAAAGCATACAGAGTGTTAAACAAGAGTTCAAGGAAGATCGAAGAAACTTACTACGTGACTTTTGATGATAGCTATGTTAAGAAGCTAAAGGCCAACGAAGACACAGCTGGAGAAATCTTTCCTCAAATTGGCCAAGTCACAGCCTCGGTCGCTAATCTATTCGAGAAATTCATGGAGCTTTTTGATGAACCAGAGAAGGCCACTCTTTCTGAAGCCAGTGCAGCAGACAACAGGGTAGATAACTTGAAGCAACTTATTGACGATGCTGCAAGAAGAATGAATGAAGAATAATCAAGTTCACAAGACCCTCCCCAACACAATGCAACAGTAGAGGGGGAGGATCCACCTGCATCCCAGCCAAGTTCACAAGTTGAGGGGGAGCCAAGGTCTCAACCTCCAACCGAGAGTGCTTCACCAACCGAGAGTGCTTCACCAACCGAGAGTGTCTCACCAACCGAAAATGCCCCACCAACCATAGGTTCATCAACACCCGAACAATCATCACCTCAAGAAACAACTATAGCTCAAGATTCACAAGACATTCCTGCAAGATCACATGTCAAGGGGGAGCATGCTGATATGTCATACAACTTCGACAGTCTGTCCGAACCAGAAGAAATGATAAATGTTGAATTGGATCCATCCTTTGATCCAAACTTCCCTCCTCTCACCAAATGGACCAGAAATCATCCTATTTCTCAAGTTTTCGGTGATATCTCAGAAACAGTTCTGACTCGATCACAACTCAAGGAAAAACAAGCATCCTTGTACTCAAAAGTCGAATTCTGCATGTTTAACTCATTCGTATCCAAAGTTGAACCAAAGACAGTTAAAACTGCTCTTGATCACTCTGATTGGGTTCAAGCAATGCAAGACGAACTGAATGAATTTGAAAGGAACAAGGTCTGGCATCTTATTCCAACTCCTCCACATGCCTCGGTTGTTGGTCTCAAATGGGTCTTTAAGAACAAACTCGACAAGGAAGGGAATGTTATCAGAAACAAAGCTTGTCTGGTCGTCAAAGGATACTGTCAGGAGGAAGGCATTGACTATGAAGAGACTTTCGCTCCGGTAGCTAGGCTGGAATCAGTGAGAATATTTCTTGCTTATGCTGCTCACAAAAACTTTGAAGTCTTTCAAATGGACGTCAAGTGTGCCTTTCTCAATGGAGATCTCGAAGAGACTGTGTATGTGGAGCAACCTCCTGGATTCGTGAATGAAAAGCATCCTGATCACTGTTACATTTTGGATAAAGCCGTGTATGGTCTGAAACAAGCACCGAGGGCCTGGTATGAAACGTTGACTAAATTTTTAAAGATGTCCAAATTCAAACAAGGTTCGGTTGACCCAACCTTCTTTCGCAAAAAGGAAGGTAACCACCTTATGATAGTTCAAATTTACGTCGATGATATCATCTTTGGCTCCACGAATCCAAGCCTAACAGCTGAATTCAGAAAGTTGATGGAGACTAAATTTGAAATGAGCTCAATGGGTCCCATTAACTTTTTTCTTGGTTTAAATATCAGACAGGGACCTAAAGGTATCTTTATCAACCAGGAAGCTTACACAAAGAATCTCTTAGCAAAATTTGGCATGATGGGAGATTCAAAGGTCAAAGTCCCAATGGCATTCGGCACTAAGCTCACTCCATCCCTGGACAAACCAGTTGTTGATCTTACACTTTATCGTCAAATGATAGGCTCTCTAATGTATCTTACTGCTAGCAGACCTGACATAATGTTTTCTGTTTGTTACTGTGCTCGGTTTCAGGAAAATCCAAGGGAACCTCATATGCTTGCAGTGAAAAACATATTCCGTTATCTCAAGCGAACTACCTCTTTAGGTCTATGGTACCCTTCTAACTCAGGCTTCTTCCTTCAAGCCTACTCAGATGCAGACCTTGGTGGTTGTGGTCTCGACAGGAAAAGCACCACTGGCGGTTGCCAATTCCTCGATGGGAAGTTGGTTAGCTGGCAGTCAAAGAAACAAACCTGTGTGTCTCCGTCTACTGCTGAAGCAGAATACATTGCCGCTGCTTCCTGTACCTCTCAAGTGATTTGGATCCAGAGTCAACTCCGAGACTATGGACTCAATATGAAAAAGATCCCATTATATTGTGACTCTGAAAGTGCAATTAGGATCTGTCATAACCCAGTGCAACATTCCAAGACCAAGCACATCGCACTGAGGTATCACTTCATCAAAGATCACGTGGAAGACGGAAACGTTGAAGTACACTTTGTTAGAACCACTGATCAATTGGCCGATGTCTTTACCAAAGCTCTTCCTGAAACGACTTTCAACAAAATTCTACAAGGCTTGGGTATGATGGTTGGAGAGTCGGTCCCAAATCCTCAAATCTCCATCTAAGAATCAAGAACCGAAAGAGACAGACCGCTCGGTTGCTCTCTGCTCTGGAGATTTAAAGGAACCGAAGCAAACAGACCGATCGGTCTCTCTCTGCTCAGGACATTTAAAGGAACCGAAGCAAACAGACCGCTCGGTCTCTCTCTGCTCTGGAGATTTAAAGGAACCGAAGCAAACAGACCGCTCGGTCTCTCTCTGCTCTAATGATTTACTGAACCGAACTAGACAGACCGCTCGGTTCATCTCTGTTCTGAAATTGTCACCGAAATACACAGATCGCTTGGTCTATCTCTGCTTCATCATTTTTTTATGTTGTACAATTTTATCTTTCTGTTTTATTTATTTTTCAGAAAATCCCAAAATTACAAAAACATTTTATCTTTCTGTTTTTATTTATTTTTCAGAAAAATCCCAAAATTACAAAAACATTTTATCTTTCTGTTTTTATTTATTTTTCAGAAAAATCCCAAAATTACAAAAACATTTTATCTTTCTGTTTTTATTTATTTTTCAGAAAAATCCCAAAATTACAAAAACATTTTATTCTTCTGTTTTGTTCCGTTTTCTTACTTACTTCCACTACTTGCAAGTCCTGGTCGGTGTACGTTTTGCACAGGTGAATACAAGCATCACCTTCTGTAGTGTTTACCCAGGTATGTTTTATCTTTCTCAGACTAGTTAGACGTCCTTAGAAGCATGCTGTTGTATGTTGTCGCAAGCCTCTATGACCTCGAGCACGCCTTAATGATTCGATCAATACCTATCGTCTCTTCCCAATCAGGCTATTCTCTCACACTCGGTCTAGAGCTACCTTACTCTACTCATTTGATACATGAGTTGCTCTGCTTTGTCCCACTTCTTTAGCAGAAGGTACGTTCGGTCTCTTAACCACCTCCTCAAATTCTACATTTACCTTCGATTCCCCAAAGTAACCCTTGATGCTTTCGGTCTTTACCACTGAGGCTTATGGTTACACAACCTCTGTGTTTATGATCTTGGATTCGATTACCACGTTCTAAGTGAAACCCAAAATCCAATACCTGCAATGAATTGACGGTGAGTGATATACTCAAGATATTACTTGGAAATCTCATTTTTTTTTTGTGTGATCTTTTATGAAATCGTCTCCACCTAAGACATTTCTTCCCAAAGAGGTCCAGTTTATTTTTCTTTGAGATTTCTGTCTATCCCATGCTTGTCACGCGATAATTCCCACCTACCTGTTCAACAGATCACATCGGTCTCACAGGTATCTCTGCCAACACTCAGTTTTATGTTAAGACTTGATGTTCGGTTAGAGGTCAGCCACCCTTCAGCCCATGATCAAAAGATGCCTTTCATTGTTTATTAATAGACAACTGATCGTATTTCCCAGGAAACCACATAAGCACTTCAAGTCTCTCTTGGCTTTGAAGGAAGCGATTCTTGCCCGGAATCTTCCGCTTTCTGTCTTCTTAATAGACAACACTCACATCCCAAACACCTTTGATTTATTTCTTTATCTTTCACACTCTTATGCACGAAAATTAATTTTTTCCAACATTCTGATTGCTGTTTGGTATATGGTTTTAAGTTTCAGTTGTAACCAAACAAGGGCACAAGGAATTTCAAACGGTACAAAAATGATTTGGACGCGTGCAATTGATTCGTTTCACACCCACGTGTGCTGACGTATTCCTGGGATACACCATAACTTCCAATCGCGCTTTTTCAGGCGACGTTTTGGTTTCCTCATCATCACGATTTTCTCTCTCCAGTGAACGGTATAAATAAGGGGTGATCGTGTTCTTTGGCATTTACCTCCCACGAATTCTCTCTCTCTGAAAAGTTTCCACTGTTCATCTTCTTCCACAACTCAACAATGGCGACTTCTTCTTCTGCACAAGATCAAACTGCATCTTCATCTTTGCTCTCCATCAAACCTAATCAAAATATGATTATAGAGATGACCCCGTTCTTATATGATTCATACATGCTACACGTGGTGGAATGCCTAAAATATTCCCCATTGCTGTTGGCACTCACGCAGGTGGAAGCCATTCCAATGTCCCTGCTCTCTCAAGTCTACACTACGGTAAACTACGACAAACACAAAGATCGCATCTACTTCACCATCCACGACAAGAAAACCTCTGTGTCCAAAACAAGGTTTTGCTCTCTTCTAGGGCTTGCAGTTGATTCTTCCGTCATCTCACCGGATTTTATCACCACTACTCAACTCTTCTCAATGATGTACGAAATGGGGTATACGGATGTTCTTACTACTATCGCGAAGGTCAAGAAATCTTGTCTTCTGTCTCAGTGGAGCGGATTGCTTACCCTTTTGATCAAGGGTTTAGCGGAGAGGTGTGGTGGTTCTGACACCATGAGTAAAGGGTTTCTCACCATCCTGTATGGTCTTTACAACGGCATCAATCTAGATTATGGCTCCATAATCTGGTCTCAAGTCGTTCAAAGTCTCAACACAACTACACGGTACTCTGAGATATCATGTGGCCGTTTCTGGACGCTTATTACAAAAAAGGCCATGGATTCCCTTGAAATCCCGGTGATGAAGGATGCTCTTATGGCTTCAATTGCCTCTTACCACACCAAGAAGATCATCGTCTCTGATCCAAGTAAGTTTCTCCATTATGGATTGATCCCTGAATCCATGTATAGGTGTGTCACGCCTCACAGCAAAATCATGGCTGACTATAGCACCAAAACACCCTTGCCTCCAAGGGTTCTATCCGATGAACAGAGAGCTACACTAGACGCCCTTGATCAACCTGCCAACCGTGGGAAGAGGGCCAGCAAAAAGGAGAAACCAGAGAAGAAAGAATCTGAACCGAAAAAGGAGAGAAAGCGAAGATCCTCCAAACGCAAATCTGATGCAGAGGAACCTTCTCAGTCCAAATCCAAGAAGGTCAAGAAGATGGCTAAAAGAGCCAAAGGGTCTCCTTCTCCTAGCTCTGCTCCTAATGACCCATCCGACACAGAGGCTGCTGCTCCTCCAACCGAGACAACCATTGCTCAGTCTCCTCAACAACCATCTTCTCCTGCAGGCACTCATCTTCCCTCTCCACCAGCATCTCCTAAAATTACCAAATCACCCACTCCTCCCACTTCCCCTAAAATTCCTACCCCACCCCAATCACCAACACAGGAGGTCCCACTTTCTGTTCCTATAACCATCCCTCCCACTACAACAGAACCAATCATTCCACTCTCTGTTACTCAACCTTCATCCTCTATTCCCACACCAATTATCACTGAATCAGTTACTATCACCTCTTCCCAACCACCAGTAACAGTCAATGTATCTGATACAGGGGCTACTACTATGGTTGAAACCCCTGTCATCAACATTCCCCCATCTCCTTCTCCATCCTCCAACTCCGGTGCTACCTGGGGCGGTGATGATGAAGAGTACGACTCTCTTTATTATAGCCCATACCGGATTCCCACAGACACTGATGCCGATACCCCTGTTACTAGTCAACAGATTCAAGAAATTCACGACAAACTCGATAGTCTGCTGGCTGATAATAAAGCCTACGGGGGTGTCGTGCTGAAAGCCTTCATTGAGTCTGCGATCAAGACGTACACTGACGCTCTGGATCGTTCAACTGATGCCATCGACAACTCAACTGCTTCATGCTCCAAAGCCACAAAGGAAGTTTCTGAGGTTGTTCACACAACTCAGATCTTTCTTGATTCTCTAAAAGCACATGCTGATTCCAGTGCGGCCAAGTTTCAGACGTCCGTCGACTCTTTCTCGGCTACCCTTCAAGGTGAAACCTCCAAGTTTGAGGCTCTGCGTGCTGACCTCAAAACTGAATCCACCTCCTTTCTCAAATCTTTGGATTCACGTTTTGCTTCTCTAGCAGCAGAGAGCACCCTAAAGGAAGATCTTGTCAAGCATCAGGCAACTATCGAACTACAAAAGATACAACTGGCCCAGGCACAACAAGAAATTTCTTTGCTAAAGACTCAGCGGGCAGTTCTTCAAGGTTATGCTGGTGATGTCAAGAATATGTTGACAAATATTCTTGACACTCATGATCCCTTCCTTACCCTTACTATCAGACAGCATCTCCAGGCTAAACTCCTTCCTGCAATTAACATCTTGAGCGAAATGAAGGGTGTCTCGGAGAAGCTTGTTCTTCCGCGACAAGGGGGAGAGGAAGGTGTATCAAAGACAGAACCGAAGGTTAATGTAGCTTCGGGTTCTGGGAAACAGTTCCTTGTTGAGAGCGAGTCAGATACAGATGAAACTATCACTGAAGCTCTTCAACGGAAGAAAAGGGACAAAGAGCTAGATGAAACTCTTAAAATAGCTCGAGAGGCCGAGGCTAGGGAAAGAAAGATCAAGGAGGATGACGATGCTATACAAGCCAAGAAGACTCTGTTCCCAGAATGGGACAGAGACACACTCATCAATCAAGCGATTGAGTTTCCCTCCATATATTGGTTGGAACCGATTGCATCCTTCGAGTCTGAAAATACCAAAGACTCGCAGTTTGACATGCCAATCACGCGAAAAGCTTTTACATTTCATTGCTTTGATGTCACTACTGATGTCCCTCATCCAAACTTGAAGGTTGACAGAGAGTTAATAGATTTCTATCTGAAGTATGGTCAACCGCAGTACTTGACATGGAGTGCTCAGAAGATAATTAAAGTCAAGGTACTGAAACCGACACAGGCTGGGAAATTTGTGAACGTTAATTTCAAAATCAACAGAGGAACAGCCAACACAGAACATCTCATTTCTCTGGCAGATCTTCCCAGCCTGAATCCGCATGATTGGATTCTGCTATACAACATTCTTCTCTCCAATCATAGAGAGTATGAACCGATTCTTAAACATCTCAAAAGAATGTTGGCTTCCTACATCCATGAGCTCACCACTATGGATCAGGAAATAGCAAAGATTATGAACAAGAAACCGACCGTCAAGCCTACTTCCAAGACAGGAAACGTTCATAAAATGAAGGTAGGGCAAATTGATTCTTCCAATCTGACGGTCATGTTCACAAGAGGCGACAAGCACAAGTTTCTGTTTGCTTTGGTAGACAAACATCTGTTTTCAACAGATTGTCTGGAGCATATTATAAATATCATTCACCGATGCAAGCAGAACTCAACAGCAGACAAGAAGAACTTCACTGATATGCTTCGTTGGTATATCACCTTCAGGCATCACATTTTGGCTATAATACCGAGGATTTTTGAGACGGTAAAGAAGCCTTCTGCTGTTAAAAGAGAATGAAGATTTTGTGCCAAAGACGCAAAGGGGGAGATTGTTGAAGATAATAGAGTTGCGTCTTGGGCCCTTTTTTTTTACAACCAGATTGGGCTTTTCAATCCGTGTTCAGCTAGATTAGCCTTCTTTTTCTTAGAAAAATTGTTAGGGTTTCATTATAAATATATGCATGCATGTATGCGTATTGTAACGGTCGTCACTCTCATTGAATATTGTAAACCCTAAAATCCTCTACAGTTGACGTTCTTTTACTATACACTTTCATTTTCCCATTACATTCGTATAGTGATCTTCTCACATAAAAGGTAATGCAAACTATTTTCTAGTAAAGATAGTCTTAAACTTAGGAAAACTTACATCATTACAAAAGACAAACAGAACAGTCGAGTCTTAGTACACTCAAATAGAAGGGGGCCTATAATGCTAACTTTATGATTCCTTGTGACATCCCCAAAATCACGGCCAGAAAAGACCGATTTTGTTTATGCTTTATAAAAATCAGAGTACTTCATTTTATAAAAAGGTTGCGGAATTTGTTCCCAGAAAAACATGGTAAATACGTTATTAAAACATTTTTGAAGAAACGTATTTATTTCATTTTAAAACGTTTGGGATGTCATCGTTAATACAGGAACATAAGCATAAACAGAACTTACAATTATTCACACTAGTGGTCTACATCTCTTTAAATCTCTCAGTGTAATGTCACTTCATATCAACACATGTGATATAAATAAACTGAGTGGGTCAGGTTGGGAAACCTGGTGAGCACATAGGGATTTCAATCCCATAATGTTATACCATATATATAGTTTAAAATTCACAAAATATACAATTTCACCATACATATATATAAACAACTCTTATCCCACCCCGTCGATCCTCGCAACGAGGCTATCCATACTCTCGGACCTAAGATTAGTCGTTTTACCTACTCCATACTCTCGGATCAGAAATGAACGAATTTACCAAATCCATACTCTCGGACTAGGGACGAATGACTAATCCATACTCTCGGATTAAAGATGAATGATTATACCTAATCCATACTCTCGGACTAGGGACAATAGCTAATCCATACTCTCGGATTAACGACGAATGATTATGCCTAATCCATATTCTCGGACTAGGGACAATGACTATGTCTAATCCATACTCCCGGATAAGTGACATATACTAACTTCTATTCTCTGAGTTTTACTCACTTGTACTCGTAAGAATATACTACCCAATATTCCTCATTTTTAATTTAGGTCTACTCTTTATCCTAAATTATCAAATATAATCAGGTATGTTCTTTAACACGAATTTCAAGCAACATCAATTAACTCGCACATAAACATATAATTAATACTTCAATCAATACTTGTATTAAAATCATGTTCATGAAAGGGACTATGCACTCACCTGAGAAGGTGGTGACTCGGTACTCGGACAGCGCTTCGTTTACTTTAAAATAATTTCCTTCGACGAAACCTAGTATTATCACCAATAGATTTTAGTCTATTATTCGCCGAGACTAATTAATAGTCTAGCTATTATTACTATTATATAAGCGTTAAAAAAATACTTACATAACCCATAATAATAGCCCAAGTATTTATTATATGTTCTTAATAACGTTAATATAATTAAATAAAAACTATATTAAAAATAGCATAGGCGTAGCTCACTTACAGCGGGTTTTATAGAAAACCAGGCTTTGCTTGGAGCAGCGTTTCCGAGCCGAAAAGCTCTTCTTCTTGGAGCCGTCGAGCACTCCGGGGCTTCCGCCTCGTGCTAGGGAGGTTCCCTAGGCTTTTCGGGGGATTTCGAGGCTAGAGAGAGGTTCTAGAGAGAGAGTAAAGAGAAGAAAGAATGGGAAAGGTGTGAAGAAAATGAGGGTGGGAGAGGTGGTATTTATAGGGTGAAAATGGCTGAACTTGGTGCCACATGTCACCATCTAGTGGCAAGACTTGGGGAGAAAGCAATGGCCAAGATTGTGCCACATCACCCATTTTCGCACAACACACTTCCGACTTCTAAAATCCGTAACTTTCACATACGACCTCCGTTTTTGACGTTCTTTATATCCACGCGTAGGTAAAAATAATATCTACAACTTTCATTTGGACTCCGTCGGCTAATTCTCGACCGATCTTAAATTTAACAGTACGAGGCGATTAGACTGTTAAATGACCGCGAAGAATTCGTAACTCCTTCATACGGACTCCGTTTTCGTCTGTCTTTTTACCGTTGAGTTCCTATTAATGAGATCTTCAACTCTCATTTATTTCACGTAAGCCAAAAACCGCTCGAACTAAAATTCGAGTTTCGGGCTGTACACTGCTAAGCCGAATCTTAGAAAAATCATAACTTCCTCATACGAAGTCAGATTTGGGCGTTCTTTTTATCGACGCTCTTAGTTTAACATATTCTACGACTTTTGTTTAGATTGCTAAGGCTAAAAAGTCTTCTATCGTAAATTCACTATTTACGTCTTCCGGTGCCGTGCCGATTTTGCCGTAAAACTTCGACGGGCCATAACTTCTTCGTTATAACTCGGATTTCGGCGTTCTTTATATGTACGGAAACCTTGTGACATATTCTAAAACTTGGTTAAGACTATTCATTCTAAATAATCTTTTGTCGAAAAGTCATTTTTGACCCCTATTGCCTCTAAATTGACTAGCCCGGATCTGCGGGCGTTACATTCCTCAGTAGATACATCAGGGATATATATTAATCGGGTCCGGTAGACAGTAGAATGTGTGCTTTCTGCTTCATTTCTTGTTCCTTGTTTGGTTGTGGGCTTAGAGCATATTCATCCAGTTTACTATCTATTAAATCTAGCTATATATATATATATATATATATATATATATATATATATATATATATATATATATATATATCTTATACACACCAAGAAATCATAAGGAGTATCAGGTATGGGTCATGTCATAACATATAAATTCAATATACCATTTTCTAGTAAAAAAACATACTTTTCAGATAGACCATTTAGTAGGCTAAACTAGAAACTTATCAGTAAAAGGGTTTAATTCATTTTATTAAACCAATATAAGTTAAAGAACCTTTAGTGGTTAATTCTATAATACCTTAGTTTATACATCAGGGTTATATATAATTAATATCAGGTAGGCACTTGGATGTGTGTTTTTTGCCTTACTTCTTGTTCCTTGTTTTGTTGTGGGCTTAGGGCAGGTACACCCATTTAACTGTTAGTTCGATATTAGATTATATATAGCTAGTATAAACTAAGTGATCATAGAAGGAACTATTGTGGTTACCATTTTTACTAAAGGAAATATATGATTTTCTTAAAGAATGTTTTCATCAAATATAAAGAGTTATTACAGTTAACTCTGTAAGTACCAAATGAATACGCCAAGGTTATATACAGTGAAGATCTAACAAAGAACGGAATGTGTGACTTCTGCCTCATTCCTTGTTCCCTGTTTGGTTGTGGGCTTAGGGCAGATTCACACAATCGATTGTCTGTTTACTTTAAATTGTATATAGCTTGTATCCATTTAGTACTCATAGAAGGTATTGTAAAGTCAGTTTTACTTTCATTCATCATATCAGAAAATGCAGGATTTTTCCAGAAGGAACAGGAGAACTTTTATAAAAAAACTTACAACTTACTTTTCATCACTTAAATACTTATGAACTCACCAGCTTAAATGCTTATCTACTCTTTCAAAATAACTTGTATTCTCAGGAGAATAGTAGACAGGTGCGCGCACTAGGATTCAGAAGATGGAGCATAGTAGCCTCATGTCTTGTTTTGTTATTTACTTTTGGAGTCTATCTTATGTGAATCACATACTTTGTAAACACTTTCATATTAATGCAATGGTTGTTTGTTACTTTGATTACTATGATGCATATGTTGTGATACTAAACATGATGTCCTCCACCCCCGAACATTTCCTTCGTTCCGGTTTGGGGGTGTGACAGACGTTCTCAAAATGGTTTTTTGATTGGTGTCATCCCCACCTATGGTGCATTTTTTGTGACATGATTTGGTTGGAGACTGTCACACCCCAAAACCACGAACGGCGGAAACGTTCAGGGGTGGAGGACGTCATGTACAGTATCACAACAGTGTAATATAATAAACAAGCAACAACATCATCCATTGCATTATAAGTAAAGTTTTAATACATGTGTGTTCTTCATTGCAATAAGACACCAAAAATATATAATCAAAATAAAAGACGAGACTTGTCTGCTCCGTCTTCTCAAAACCTGGCCTCCGTGCCTGTCTACTGATGACTTGAGAATACAAGTTATTTCGAAAGCGAGTATTAGCTTTAAAGCTGGTGAATTCATAAGTATTTAAGTGTCATTGTCTTGTTTGTGAAAAATATGTTATGAAGGCCATGTAAATCGTTAAATGAAAATGTTGATGTAAGTATGAAAAACCCTAGAAAATCCCTTATTTTCTATCAGTTTGAGATGTAGTCTTCTACCAAGACCCGAATGTTTTGTAAGTAAAATGATAGTTTTTCCTTCTATTGACTAGTACTAAAGTACTTAGTCTACTCATCGTTTATGTGAAAGTATCACAAAATAAAGTAAATAGTAAATGTATACTAAATTAAATATTATCCCGAGGTACTAGGGCTAACACGACGTATGTAACTGTTAACCTGAGGTACTAGGGCTAACACAACATTTATAACCTAATGAACATCCGAAGATTCTCCAATTGTCCTCTGTAGCAGCAGCAGGGTGGAGGAAGGGTTAGTCCCGTAAAGGTACTCCTAGTATAAGTAATAACTGTAGGCATCCGTAGATGTTCATCACCCACTGTTGCTAACAGATGGGTTCCGGAATGGTTAGTCCCGTCCGTATATCCCGAGGTACTAGGGATAGGGGACCATCTAGGTATCCCGAGGTAATAGGGATAGAGTCCTGTCTAGATATCCTGAGGTACTAGGGATATGCAGGAAGATTTACACAAAAGGTACTAATAAATAATCCTCGCAATTCAAGATACAAGTATTCATGTTAATGTACACAATTAAGTGTATCTACGTAAAGGTACTCATGTAATGCGTTCACGTAAGCGTGTTCATGTATCATGTAATTATATGTAAACGTACTCATGTATCATGTAATCAGATGTAAATGTACTCATGTATCAGGTAATGTACTGGTATAGACTCATGAATGAACTGACTCTTGTGTGATTCCTTGTAATAGGAATTATGTTTGATATCTCCAAATTATCCCTATGATAATTTACTGGAAGGTAATTGGTTGCTCAAGTAGGTTTATACACTCTTACTACTCAAGGGTGTAAGAAACTAAATGAAAGTTGTAAACTATAACATCAATACATATATAAGAATATAAGTGCACATGCATAGTTTAGTTCAAGAATGAAAAATGGTTTTGTAAGACATCTTATGGGTTTTGAACAATAATTAACAATGACTTGATGTCATTTTTAATATACATTTCAAAGGTAAAACATTTGATAACAATGTGTTTTTAAGATTTAAAACCATTTCATGCATCACATTTTGTAGTATGTGAAATCTGTTAAATGACAAACACAGTTATAAAATACATATCAATGATTTAATAACATGTTTTTGTTTCTACTTGTATTCCCCCCCCCCCCCCCCCCTTTAAAGCATTTAAAATCATTTAAAACATTGATTAGGGGTATGAACTCACCTATAGTTGGTGATTGGGATGAACGGAACGGTATAGGATTGCTAGGTGTCAAGCGAGGACTTGTACACACACTACGATCCGAATGAACATATAATCACACATGTATGCATTCAATTAGACTTAAATCACTAATTGATAATGTTAAGACATCCTAGACAAAACAAACACTTTATATAAGTGTTTTAAGCCCTAAGGATTGCATCTAACCTATTGTGGGACAAAGCACTTGTGTTTAGGGTTCCAAAGGATCCTATATGTGAGTTTACTCCCCATATACCATCACACATGGAGTCTATGGTTGTAAACTCTTGAGTTTATGGCCGTAAACTCCCAACCAAGGGTGTATGGTGTGTTTTGAAGTCCCAACTGATTCCTAGAGTTATTCCAACTTGGTGGTTAAGTACTCTGAAGGGTTTAAGGTTTAGAATTGCTCCAATTAGGAGTTTACGGCCCTAACGCCATTCCCCTTAGAGTTTACGGCCGTAAACTCTAAGTATTGTGTGTTTTTGATGCTTTCAAGTCTCTTGCACATGTGGTATAGGTTCTAGGCTTTTGTTCCAAGTATATTAAGACATTAGGCACACTTTGGTGTCATTCTTTCATGTTTACGGCCCAAGAGGAAAGCCTTGGCTGTAAACTCACTTTGATAAGTGATCTTGATGTGATTTGGTCCTTAGATTAAGTGGGAACAATTCCATGTAAAGGTCTAGGGCTTTAGGTGTCTTAAAAACACCCTTTTTTCCATTACAATGGAGTTTACGGCCAAAGATTGCTCTTGGGCCGTGAACTCCCATGTGTTTGTGTTTCTTGATTGTTTTCTTGTCCTAAATACATATACCAAGGAGTCTAGGGCAGTAGCATAACACAAGGAACAAGCTAGACTAGGTTTCGTCTTTGTTTCGGGAGTTTACCGCCCAAGAACACCTTGGGGAGTAAACTCCTAGATCTAATGATTTAGCCATCTAAATCATGTTATAAGCACATATAAAGCTTTCTAACATTACTATAAAAGGTTACTAACGTTTTGGTATAAAAACCCGAAGATCTGTGAGAGAGAAAATGGCTTTTCTCTAGTTGGAAATGTGAATAATGAATGAATTTGGTTCAGAATTCTATTTATAGTCCTGAGATATTTTTGGTAGAAAATATTTTTATTCCTGAAATGATCTCTAATAAAATAGAGTGTTGGAATAACAGTGTGGCACAAAACCCTAGTACACCCACTCTCCTGATATTTCCTGAAGTGTAAACCCTGAATTACTCAAACTTATGCGAAAAAAGTATGAAAATTAATTGTGACTGCTATAACTTCTATTGAAGTGATATAGTTTGTACAGAATGGAAATCTCGGGTTGTCACATCATCCCCCCCGTTAGAAGGAATTTCGTCCCGAAATTAGAATTTAAGCAAATAAGAAGTTACAAATAACTAAGCGAGAAGGTGAGGGTATTTCAGTTTCATCTGATCCTCACGTTCCCAAGTGAATTCCGGTCCACACTTTGTGTTCCAGTGCACCTTCACTATCGGGATATGGCTCTGCTTTGATTGCTTGACCTCTCGGTCCATGATCTCTACTGGTTCCTCCACAAAGTTGAGGCTCTCGTTGATCTCGATCTCGTCGAGTGGAATAACAAGAGTCTCGTCGGATAGACACTTTTTCAAGTTCGAGACGTGGAAGGTAGGATGTACTTTACTGAGTTCGTGCGGTAGATTGAGTTTGTAAGCTACAGGGTCGATTCTTGCGAGAATCTTGAAAGGCCCTATGTATCTTGGATTGAGCTTCCCACGCTTTCGAAAGCGTATCAATCCCTTCCAGGGTGAGACCTTCAGTAGGACTCAGTCGCCCACCTGGAACTCCAAAGGTTTCCTACGCTTGTCAGCGTAGCTTTTTTGTCGGTCTCTAGAGGATTTCAATCGTTCACAAATTTGAACGATCTTCTCTGTCGTTTCCCGAATGATCTCCGGACCCGTGAGAGTGCTTTCGGGAACTCGTCCCTTAGCTAACTGGGTATCACCCACTTCAGCCCAGCACAGAGGGGATCTGCACTTTCGGCCATAGAGGGCCTCGAATGGAGCTGCCTTTATGCTCGTGTGATAACTGTTGTTGTAGGAAAATTCGACAAGGGGTAAATGAGTATCCCAAGCTTTTCCAAAGTCAATCACACAGGCACGCAACATATCTTCTAAGGTTTGGATAGTTCTCTCACTTTGCCCGTCGGTCTGTGGATGGTAGGCTGTACTCATGTCCAGCCTAGTTCCTAGGGAATTTTGTAATGATTGCTAGAACCTCGAAGTGAATCTACTATCTCTGTCTGAGATGATAGATAAAGGAACACCATGTAGCCTTACAATCTCCCTAATGTAAGTTCGGATAAATTTCTCCATCTTGTCTGTTTCTTTGATCGGTAGGAAGTGTGCAGACTTGGTCAGTCCATAGTGATCCGCTCCCACTTCCATTCTGGTATCTCCGGTTGTTGTAGAAGACCGGAGGGTTTCTGGTATTCGACCTTGTCCTTTGCGCAAGTAAGGCATTTACTCACGAAGGTAGCAATATTTGCTTTTATGTTAGGCCACCAGTATAGCTTTTTAAGATCCAGATACATCTTATCTGAACCCGGGTAGACGGAATAACGAGTGTTGTGAGCTTCGGTCATGACCAAGTCTCTGAAGCCACCGTGCTTCGGTGTCCAGATCCGATCCATGAGGTATAAGGCTTCGCCACCCTTGGCCTCTAAGTTCTTATCCATCCCTCTAAGGGATTCACCAGCCACATTTTCAGGTTTCAAAGCGTCGAGTTGAGCCTCCTTAATTTGTGTGGACAAGTGTGAATGGATAGTTAGAGTCAAAGATTTCACCCTACGACCAGCATATTCTTTCCAACATAGGGCGTCGGCTACTACATTGGCTTTACCCGGATGATAACGAATTTCACATTCGTAATCGCTGAGTAGCTCGACCCACCGTCGTTGTCTCATGTTGAGCTCTTTCTGTTCGAAAATGTGTTGTAGACTCTTATGGTCTGTAAAGATCGTGCTTTTTGTACCGTACAGGTAATGTCGCCAGATCTTCAGAGTAAACACAACTGCTCCTAGTTCAAGATCGTGGGTTGTGTAGTTAAGCTAATGTATCTTCAGCTGTCTCGAGGCATAGGCGATGACTTTACCTCGCTGCATCAGAACACATTCGAGTCCTTGATTGGATGCATCGCAATAGACAATGAAGTCTTCATCCCTTCGGGAAGGGATAGTATTGGGGCGGTGCACAAGGCTCGTTTGAGCGTTTGGAATGCTCTTTCCTGTTTCTCTTCCCAGTCAAAGGCCACGCCTTTCTGGGTCAGGGTTGTAAGAGGTTTCGCTATGCTGGAGAAGTTCTGAATGAACCTGCGATAGTAGCCAGCCAGACCTAGAAATTGATGAATTTCTGTAGGTGTCTTTGGTGCTGACCAGTTCTCGATGGCCCTAATTTTGGAAGGGTCCACGTGTATTCCCTCTTTGCTAACAACATGGCCCATAAATTCGACTCGTCGAATCCAAAATTCGCACTTGGAGAACTTCGCATAGAGCTTCTCCACTCGCAATGTTTCTAAAATTTTACGGAGATGTTGACTATGCTCCTCCTTACTTCGAGAGTAGATGAGTATGTCATCAATGAACGATGACGAACTGATCCAAGTAAGGACGACACACTCTATTCATCAGATCCATGAATACTGCGGGCGCGTTAGTTAATCCGAATGGAATTACTACAAACTCGTAGTGCCCATAACGAGTTCGGAAGGCTGTCTTGGGAACATCCTCCTCTAACACTCGTAGTTGGTGATATACGGATCGCAGATCTATCTTCGAGATGTAGTTGGCTCCTTGAAGTTGATCAAATAAATCGTCAATGCGGGGCAAGGGATAACAATTTTTTTATGGTAAGTTTGTTGAGTTCTCTATACTCGATGCACATGCGAAACGATCCATCTTTCTTCTTGACGAACAAGACCGATGCTCCCCATGGTGAGAGGCTTGGTCGAATGAATCCCTTCTTGAGAAGTTCGTTAAGTTGACTGGAAAGTTCCTGCATCTCAATCGGTGCCAAACGATAAGGAGATTTGGCTACTGGGGTAGCCCCTGGCACTAAGTCGATTCTGAACTCGACTTGGCGTTGTGGTGGTAAACCAGGAAGTTCTTCTGGGAATCTGTCGGGAAAGTCGCATACTTCTGGGATTTTCTGGATGTCCTTCAGTTCTTGACTTGTATCGACGATGTGTGCTAGGAATGCATGATATTCCTTTCACAAGCACTTCTGGGCTTGAATGCACAAAATGATACGAAGGCTCGTACTAGGTTTGTCGCCGTAGATAATTAAGGTTTCGTTGTTAGGAATGTTAAGATGAACTGCTTTTTCAAAGCACAAGATGTCGGCGCGAAGAAGACGCAACCAATCCATATCGATGAGAACGTCGAAACATTTAATTGTGACTGGCATGAGATCTATCTTGAAAGTATGGCCATCTAAAGTTAAGGTACAACCTACGTATATGCAGTTTGTACTCTCTGTTTTCTGTTAGCCATTTCTGCCATGAATGAATTATCTAATGCACATGGTTTTTGTTTCAGCGGGTGTGCAAATTTGTGACTTACAAAACTTTTCTCGGCTCCACTATCGAAAAGTATGCAAGCATATGAGTTATCGAGGAGGAACATACCAGTAACTATCGTAGGATCAGCTACTGCTTCCATGTGACCTAGGGCCATAACTCTTCCTACTCCTCCAGCCATCCCTGCTTTAGGGCAGTTCCTCTTGTAGTGGCCCACTTCGCCACAACCGTAGCAGGCTTGGCCCATACCGGCATTAGGAACCTGGGCGGCCTGAGCTGTTGGAGTTTGGCAGAAACGGGCTGTGTGCCCCTTCCTGTTGCAGTTGGTGCATTGCATCTCCCTGCAAGGTCCGCGGTGGTGGAAGTTGCATTTGTTGCACTTTGGGAGAGACCCAGCATAAGTTTTTGCTGGTAAGGGGTTCGCAGGGACAATGGGAGTCATTGTGGAAGCATTGATCACCACAAGAAGTTGTTTATTAGAGGATCCTTGTGAAGCCCCTCTTTTCCTCTTATTCCACCCCTTCTTGTTATAGTCGGGGTTGGACTTTTGGGGTACGTGTGTAGGGATTGTTGGGTTCTTGTGTTTCCCGTGGTCTATGAGAGACTATGCCAGCTCCTTGGTGCTATCAAAAGTGACAGGCTTGGAGGCTAACACACTTGACTGGATCTGGGGCGATAGTCCCCAGATATACCTTTCTATCTTCTTGCTCTCGAGAGCAACCATATCAGGGCATAAGTTCGCCAGATCACAGAACCTATTTGTGTAGGTCGTGATGTCGGATCCAACCATTTGAAGACCCCAGAACTCCTGCTCGAGTTTTTGTACTTCGCCACGAGGGCAGTACTCTTTCATTAGCATGTCTTTCAACTTTTCCTAGCTGATGGAATATGCCACCACCAGAGTCAGATAATTAACATGGCTGTTCCACCATGTTAATGCTCTGTCAGAGAAGGTACAAGCTGCGAACTTGACCTTGTTGCCTTCTTGGCATCCGTAGATCTCAAAGACAGATTCCATCTTCTTGATCTACTGCCTTAACACCATAACACCCCCAGTTCCATTGAAGCTGCGGGGATTGTCGTTCGTGAAATCCTTGTAAGTGCATTCCCGAGGGTGTCCATGGCTTTCGCCGTGGTTCGAGGGAGGTGCACCTGTTCCCGATCCACTAGGGACAGGAGTGTTGATTGCTGACACAGCAGCTGCAACTGCTGCTGTGAAAGCTTCCTGGAACATGTTGGCATCAAAGGGGTTAGGTGGTAGAGGAGGTTTAGGTTGTGGTGGTGGTGGAGGTGGTGGTATCGGTGTTTCGTTGTTTGGGTTACGCCTTGTACTTCTGCGGGGCGGCATCTTTAACTATACGTTTTAAAAGATGATGACATGGATAAGTATACATGATTTATGAATGTGTCTCATGGACTAACTCCCCATAGTCCAACAACAGAATGAATAGAATGACTAACTAAAAATAACAGTGGTTGGATAATAATTTCCATAAGATTAGATATCTGTCAATAATACTGGAATTACAGATGTATCAAGTTCGGGAAAATGGCCTAGAAGTAAGCCCTACATCAACCAAGACGGAAAATTTTGACAGAATCAAGACTAGATCAAGACCTAATGGGTCTAAGATTTATACAGATAGGAAATTAGACCAAAGTTTTACATAAACTAGGTTATATCCAAAAGATGAGTCGATGAGATTCTATCGGCGACGAGAGCTGCTTGCATGAGTCCTCGATCCCGACAGTAGACGTTCAATGTCCCTTATATGCCTGTCCGACCTTGCTTGCTAAGCTCGAAGTTCTCTAACTTCATCTCGGGTTTCAGCAAGTTCCCTCTGCAAATTTGCATTGCGGACCAGAGTCCTTTCATGAGCAGACTCTAGTTGGCGAATGTGGATAGTGGTAACACCAGAGTTGGCGTCAACTTCCAAAACTTGATTGATAGTCGCTTGAGCCATTATCGTGTTCCGAGAAATCCTACGCACCATGATTGGTAGGACTCTATCAGTAGAACCTCCTTCAGTGAGGTTGTAGAAACTTCGGTCTCCATTGTAGGTAATGGGCTGACCTTGTTCCTGACTCCATTCAGTCAAGCTAATGGCCCACAAGGGTGTGGGCCCTTGAAACACAGGGCGGGGGTTCAGGTTTGGGTTTTGAGCATTTGGGGGTAGGTTTTTGACTTCTGGCTCTGAGTCAGAACTATCAGAAAAACCCTCAGCATGGTGATCATCTAAAGGGATTTGGTGATCATCTTCTGGTTCTGCCTCTAGCCAACCAGCATTGCCTTGGTTTGGGAAGTACGGATCACCATGGTGAAATCCAACCCTTTTAATCTACGCGAGAAAAGGGATATAAGAAATAGCTAAAATAGACGAACTAACTAAGATAGTTTCAGTAATATCAAATACCCATATGGTATTTCTTTATGGTTGTGTTGGTAAGTTTTTAGACTTGTTGCCACATCACAACCATTCTTGGGCATATGCTAATCACTCCTCGGACTAGCATAGTTGATCAAGCTATGCCATTCCCTAGACTGACCATATATCCCCAGGCTTACTTGTGATATTCAACAATCATAATACTTTTGCTCTTGTCATTGTGACACTGATTTTAGTATGAATGCAGGCACGTATACTTACTTAAATATTTTATTATTTATAAGTATAACTCTTAGACGGACTGTTTTAATCCCATGTATTTATAGTTAGTATATCTTTTATGGGTTGATATACTATATTCACTATAAACAATGCTCTGATACCAATCTGTCACACCCCAAAACCACGAACGGCAGAAACGTTCAGGGGTGGAGGATGTCATGTACAGTATCACAACAGTGTAATATAATAAACAAGCAACAACATCATCCATTGCATTATAAGTAAAGTTTTAATACATGTGTGTTCTTCATTGCAATAACACACCAAAAATATATAATCAAAATAAAAGACGAGACTTGTCTGCTCCGTCTTCTCAAAACCTGGCCTTCGTACCTGTCTACTCATGACCTGAGAATACAAGTTATTTTGAAAGCGAGTATCAGCTTTAAAGATGGTGAATTCATATGTATTTAAGTGTCATTGTCTTGTTTGTGAAAAATCTGTTATGAAGGCCATGTGAATCGTTAAATGAAAATGTTGATGTAAGTATGAAAAACTAGAAAATCCCTTATTTTCTATCAGTTTGAGATGTAGTCTTCTACCAAGACCCGAATGTTCTGTAAGTAAAATGATAGTTTTTCCTTCTATTGACTAGTACTAAAGTACTTAGTCTACGCATCGTTTAAGTGAAAGTATCACAAAATAAAGTAAATAGGAAATGTATACTAAAGTAAATATTATCCCAAGGTACTAGGGCTAACACGACGTATGTAACTGTTAACCTGAGGTACTAGGGCTAACACGACATTTATAACCTAATGAACATCCGAAGATTCTCCAATTTTCCTCTGCAGAAGCAGCAGGGCGGAGGAAGGGTTAGTCCCGTAAAGGTACTCCTAGTATAAGTAATAACTGTAGGCATCCGTAGATGTTCATCACCCACTATTGCTAACAGATGGGTTCCGGAATGGTTAGTCCCATCCGTATATCCCGAACTACTAGGGATAGGGTACCATCTAGGTATCCCGAGGTAATAGGGATAGAGTCCTGTCTAGATATCCCGAGGTACTAGGGATATGCAGGAAGATTTACACAAAAGGTACTAATAAATAATCCTCGCAATTCGAGATACAAGTATTCATGTTAATGTACACAATTAAGTGTATCTACGTAGAGGTACTCATGTAATGCGTTCATGTAAGCGTGTTCGTGTATCATGTAAGTATATGTAAACATACTCATGTATCATGTAATCAAATGTAAATGTACTCATGTATCAGGTAATGTACTGGTATAGACTCATGAATGAACTAACTCTTGTGTGATTCCTTGTAATAGGAATTATGTTTGATATCTCCAAATTATCCCTATGATAATTTACTGGAAGGTAATTGGTTGTTCAAGTAGGTTTATACACTCTTACTACTCAAGGGTGTAAGAAACTAAATGAAAGTTGTAAACTATAACATCAATACATATATACGAATATAAGTGTACATGCATAGTTTAGTTCAAGAATAAAAAATGGTTTTGTAAGACATCTTATGGGTTTTGAACAATAATTAACAATGACTTGATGTCATTTTTAATATACATTTCAAAGGTAAAACATTTGATAACAATGTGTTTTTAAGATTTAAAACCATTTCATGCATCACATTTTGTAGTATGTGAAATCTGTTAAATGACAAACACAGTTATAAAATACATATCAATGATTTAATAACATGTTTTTGTTTCTACTTGTATTCCCCCCCCCCCCCCCCTTTAAAGCATTTAAAATCATTTAAAACATTGATTAGGGGTATGAACTCACCTGTAGTTGGTGATTGGGATGAACGGAACGGTATAGGATTGCTAGGTGTCAAGCGAGGACTTGTACACACACTACGATCCGAATGAACATATAATCACACATGTATGCATTCAATTAGACTTAAATCACTAATTGATAATGTTAAGACATCCTAGACATAACAAACACTTTATATAAGTGTTTTAAGCCTTAAGGATTGCATCTAACCTATTGTGGGACAAATCACTTGTGTTTAGGGTTCCAAAGGATCCTATATGTGAGTTTACTCCCCATATACCATCACACATGGAGTGTATGGTTGTAAACTCTTGAGTTTATGGCCGTAAACTCCCAACCAAGGGTGTATGGTGTGTTTTGAAGTCCCAACTGATTCCTAGAGTTATTCCAACTTGGTGGTTAAGTACTTGGAAAGGTTTAAGGTCTAGAATTGCTCCAATTAGGAGTTTACGGCCCTAACGCCATTCCCCTTAGAGTTTACGGCCGTAAACTCTAAGTATTGTGTGTATTTGATGCTTTCAAGTCTCTTGCACATGTGGTATAGGTTCTAGGCTTTTGTTCCAAGTATATGAAGACATTAGGCACACTTTGGTGCCATTCTTTCATGTTTACGGCCCAAGAGCAAAGCCTTGGCTGTAAACTCACTTTGATAAGTGATCTTGATGTGATTTGGTCCTTAGATTGAGTGGGAACAATTCCGTGTAAAGGTCTAGGGCTTTAGGTGTCTTAAAAACACCCTTTTTCCATTACAATGGAGTTTACGGCCAAAGATTGCTCTTGGGCCGTGAACTCCCATGTGTTTGTGCTTCTTGATTGTTTTCTTGTCCTAAATACATATACCAAGGAGTCTAGGGCAGTAGCATAACACAAGGAACAAGCTAGACTCGGTTTCGGCTTTGTTTCGGGAGTTTACGGCCCAAGAACACCTTGGGGAGTAAACTCCTAGATCTAATGATTTAGCCATCTAAATCATGATATAAGCACATATAAAGCTTTCTAACATTACTATAAAGAGTTACTCACATTTTGGTATAAAAACCCGAAGATCCGTGAGAGAGATAAAATGGCTTTTCTCTAGTTGGAAATGTGAATAATGAATGAATTTGGTTCAGAATTCTATTTATAGTCCTGACATATTTTTGGCAGAAAATATTTTTATTCCTGAAACGATCTCTAATAAAATAGAGTGTTGGAATAACAGTGTTGCAGAAAACCCTAGTACACCCACTCTCGTGATATTTCCTGAAGCGTAAACCCTGAATTACTCAAACTTACGTGAAAAAAGTCTGAAAATTAACTGTGACTGCTATAACTTCTATTGAAGTGATATAGTTTGTACAGAATGGAAATCTCAGGTTGTCACATCATCCCCCCGTTAGAAGGAATTTCGTCCCGAAATTAGAATTTAAGCAAACAAGAAGTTACAAATAACTAAGCGAAAAGGTGAGGGTATTTCAGTTTCATCTGATCCTCACGTTCCCAAGTGAATTCCGGTCCACGCTTTGCGTTCCAGCGCACCTTCACTATCGGGATATGGCTCTGCTTTGTTTGCTTGACCTCTCGGTCCATGATCTCTACTGGTTCCTCCACGAAGTTGAGGCTCTCGTTGATCTCGATCTCGTCGAGTGGAATAACAAGAGTCTCGTCGGATAGACACTTTTTCAAGTTCGAGACGTGGAAGGTAGGATGTACTTTACTGAGTTCGTGCGGTAGATTGAGTTTGTAAGCTACAGGGTCGATTCTCGCGAGAATCTTGAAAGGCCCTATGTATCTTGGATTGAGCTTCCCACGCTTTCGAAAGCATATCAATCCCTTCCAGGGTGAGACCTTCAGTAGGACTCGGTCGCCCACCTGGAACTCCAAAGGTTTCCTACGCTTGTCAGCGTAGCTTTTCTGTCGGTCTCTAGAGGATTTCAATCGTTCACGAATTTGAACGATCTTCTCTGTCGTTTCCCGAATGATCTCCGGACCCGTGAGAGTGCTTTCGGGAACTCGTCCCTTAGCTAACTGGGTATCACCCACTTCAGCCCAGCACAGAGGGGATCTGCACTTTCGGCCATAGAGGGCCTCGAATGGAGCTGCCTTTATGCTCGTGTGATAACTGTTGTTGTAGGAAAATTCGACAAGGGGTAAATGAGTATCCCAAGCTTTTCCAAAGTCAATCACACAGGCACGCAACATATCTTCTAAGGTTTGGATAGTTCTCTCACTTTGCCCGTCGGTCTGTGGATGGTAGGCTGTACTCATGTCCAGCCTAGTTCCTAGGGAATTTTGTAATGACTGCTAGAACCTCGAAGTGAATCTACTATCTCTGTCTGAGATGATAGATAAAGGAACACCGTGTAGCCTTACAATCTCCCTAATGTAAGTTCGGGTAAATTTCTCCATCTTGTCTGTTTCTTTGATCGGTAGGAAGTGTGCAGACTTGGTCAGTCTATCGATGATGACCCATATGGAATCAAGTCCACCCGTCGTCTTGGGCAACTTGGTTATGAAGTCCATAGTGATCCGCTCCCACTTCCATTTTGGTATCTCCGGTTGTTGTAGAAGATAGGAGGGTTTCTGGAATTCGACCTTGACCTTTGCGCAAGTAAGGCATTTACTCACGAAGGTAGCAATATCTGCTTTCATGTTAGGCCACCAGTATAGCTTTTTAAGATCCAGATACATCTTATCTGAACCCGGGTGGACGGAATAACGAGTGTTGTGAGCTTCGGTCATGACCAAGTCTCTGAAGCCACCGTGCTTCGGTGTCCAGATCCGATCCATGAGGTATAAGGCTCCGCCACCCTTGGCTTCTAAGTTCTTATCCATCCCTCTAAGGGATTCACCAGCCACATTTTCAGGTTTCAAAGCGTCGAGCTGAGCCTCCTTAATTTGTGTGGACAAGTGTGAATGGATAGTTAGAGTCAAAGATTTCACCCTACGACCAGCATATTCTTTCCGACTTAGGGAGTCGGCTACTACATTGGCTTTACCCGGATGATAACGAATTTCACATTCGTAATCGCTGAGTAGCTTGACCCACCGTCGTTGTCTCATGTTGAGCTCTTTCTAGTCGAAAATGTGTTGTAGACTCTTATGGTCTGTAAAGATCGTGCTTTTTGTATCGTACAGGTAATGTCGCCAGATCTTCAGAGCAAACACAACAGCTCCTAGTTCAAGATCGTGGGTTGTGTAGTTCACCTCATGTATCTTTAGCTGTCATAGGCGATGACTTTACCTCGCTGCATCAGAACACATTCGAGTCCTTGATTGGATGCATCGCAATAGACAATGAAGTCTTCTATCCCTTCGGGAAGGGATAGTATTGGGGCGGTGCGCAAGGCTCGTTTGAGCGTTTGGAACGCTCTTTCCTGTTTCTCTTCCCAGTCAAAGGCCACGCCTTTCTGGGTCAGGGTTGTAAGAGGTTTCGCTATGCTGGAGAAGTTCTGAATGAACCTGCGATAGTAGCCAGCCAGACCTAGAAATTGACGAATTTCTGTAGGTGTCTTTGGTGCTGACCAGTTCTCGATGGCCTTAATTTTGGAAGGGTCCACGTGTATTCCCTTTTCGCTAACAACATGGCCCAAAAATTTGACTCGTCAAATCCAAAATTCTCACTTGGAGAACTTCGCATAGAGCTTCTCCGCTCGCAATGTTTCTAAAATTTTACGGAGATGTTGACTATGCTCCTCCTTACTTCGAGAGTAGATGAGTATGTCATCAATGAAGACGATGACGAACTGATCCAAGTAAGGACGACACACTCTATTCATCAGATCCATGAATACTGCGGGCGCGTTAGTTAATCCGAATGGCATTACTACAAACTCGTAGTGCCCATAACGAGTTCGGAAGGCTGTCTTGGGAACATCCACCTCTAACACTCGTAGTTGGTGATATCCGGATCACAGATCTATCTTCGAGACGTAGTTGGCTCCTTGAAGTTGATCAAATAAATCGTCAATGCGGGGCAAGGGATAACGATTTTTTTATGGTAAGTTTGTTGAGTTCTCTATAGTCGATACACATGCGAAATGATCCATCTTTCTTCTTGACGAACAAGACCGGTGCTCCCCATGGTGAGAGGCTTGGTCGAATGAATCCCTTCTTGAGAAGTTCGTTAAGTTGACTGCAAAGTTCTTGCGTCTCAGTCGGTGCCAAACGATAAGGAGATTTGGCTACTGGGGTAGCCCCTGGCACTAAGTCGATTCTGAACTCCACTTGGCGTTGTGGTGGTAAACCAGGAAGTTCTTATGGGAATATGTCGGGAAAGTCGCATACTTCTGGGATTTTCTGGATGTCCTTCAGTTCTTGACTTGTATCGACGATGTGTGCTAGGAATGCATGATATTCCTTTCGCAAGCACTTCTGGGCTTGAATGCACAAAATGATACGAAGGCTCGTACTAGGTTTGTCGCCATAGATAATTAAGGTTTTGTTGTTAGGAATGTTAAGACGAACTGCTTTTTCAAAGCACAAGATGTCGGCACGAAGAAGACTCAACCAATCCATACCGATGATAACGTCGAAACATTTAATTGTGACTGGCATGAGATCTATCTTGAAAGTATGGCCATCTAAAGTTAAGGTACAACCTACGTATACGCAGTTTGTACTCTCTGTTTTTCTGTTAGCCATTTCTGCCATGAATGAATTATCTAATGCACATGGTTTTTGTTTCAGCAGGTGTGCAAATTTGTGACTTACAAAACTTTTCTCGGCTCCACTATCGAAAAGTATGCAAGCATACGAGTTATCGAGGAGGAACATACCAGTAACTTTTCCCAGCTGATGGAATACGCCACCACCAGAGTCAGATACTTCACATGGTCGTTCCACCATGTTAATGCTCTGTCAGAGAAGGTACAAGCTGCGACCCGGGTGGCATTTGGGGACACATGAGGTATATAGGGCCGAAAACTCTAGTATGAGTTTACTCTTGAAGAGTAAACTCAATATCCAAGCCTCATGTGTCCCCAAATGCCACCCGGGTCGCTCCAAACACTTGATTTGAGGTGTTTTCGCATCCTAGAGTAAATAATCATATCTAATTAGTGAATTAAAATTTAATGAGATACAAATGTGTATCATTTCACATTTCATAGGAACCACGCGCGTTTTCAAGCCTTGAGCTGACGTTTAGTATCCAAACCGACACATTCCGCGATTTGGTGAGCTCATACCCCTACCTTTTTTTCCGTGTTTTTCAATGTTTTCAGGGTGGAATACAAGCAAAACTATTAATGTTTTCAAAAACCTAATACTGATGTAATTTTATAAATATCTGGCTAACCTTTAAATATCTTTACCCTTATGTATTATGTTGAGCATAAGGAATGTTTTCTCAACTATAACTACGTGAATTTCAGTAAAGGAAACAATCAAACCAATTAAATTATTATGGGAATAATTTGGGATCTTTAGTTCATGTTTTACGAATATAGACTTATATAAAGTTAATAGATAAACTATGTCTGATTCAGTTTATCTCTGTTTAATTTAGATTGTATTTCCAGATCATTTCATTGTATTAAACTGTTTGTATTGTATTATGTTTCTAAATGATTAGTATGCTTGATAACGTTCAAGAACACCATAAATAGTATAATACTAGCTTGTGAGGTTCGTCATCTTTATTAGTAAATCCTCCCCGGAAGTGTAACCAGAGTCTTCTGAAGGGAGAGTGTGGAATTTGTGGATAGATCTATTCAGGACTGACAATCCCACACCTTAACTGCTAGCTACAGTTAGGCGGGCATGCCTGGGGTGACAAATTCTTGGATTTAGGTTCGACGTCTGACAAACATCAAGGAGGTCTCTTTGTTGTATCAGCATGGTTACCCGACTCACAATACGTATTAATATAAGTTTATTCACGGAATTGAATTTCATATCTACCTTCTATCTATAATTCTTATATCTAGTACAGGATAATAATCCTATGGTTTTCAATCTATATTTGGTACGGGACGATAATTCCATGGTTTTGAATCTATAATTAGTACGGGATGATAATCCCATGGTTTTGAATTTATATTTGGTACGGGATGATAATCCCATGGTTTTGAATCTATATTTGGTACGGGATGATAATCCCATGGTTTTGAATCTATAATTAGTACGGGATGATAATCCCATGGTTTTGAATCTCTAATTAGTACTGGATGATAGTCCTATAGCTTTAAATCTACATCTATCTATAGTTTTGTGTATATCAAACTATCTTATATTTGGTACGGGATAGTAATCCCATGATTTTTCAGTGAATAGTTTTATGAGTAAAACTTTACAATGTGGTCTTTAACTAAAACCTTACTTTTGTGAAAATATAGGATTTTCCTGGGATAATAAATATACATAACTAGAATCGTGTAAGCAAACCATTAACTAAACACTACTTTTAAGAAAATATGGGATTTTTTTTATTCGTATCTTTTTCGGAAAACTAAAGGAAACTTAAACATTTTTAGAAAACAAACATCTTATGAACTCACCAGCTTTATGCTGATTTTCAAACTGCTTGTATTCTCAGGTCAGTGTTAGACAGGTACACCGCTATCTTTTGGAGAAGACGGAGCGATCCAAAGACTCGTCCTTTCTTTTGTTCATATGATATATGTATAGAACACTTGTATAACTTTTCTTTCAAACAAATGTAAACAATATTATGTAATGTAATGTTTTGTGTTTACTATTTTACTATGTGCATTTGATTTGATACACAACGTGGAGTCCACCCCGGAAATGTTTCCGCCTTTGGTTTTCGGGGTGTGACAACTGTAAACATTCGTGGATCTTTGCACTTGGGTGGAAGTTTCCTTTGTAAAACCGCGAATGTATTTTCATTCATTAAAATTGTTTCATTCCCCTTCAACTTCCTCTTGTTGGTATAAAGTTCCTTCAAGAATTTTGCATATCTTGGAATTTTTTTGATTGCATCAAGTAAAGAGATGTTTACTTCCACCTTTTAGAAGGTGTCCAAAATTTCTTTATCCTCCATATTCTTCTTTGAAGTTGCAAGTCCGGAGGGGAATGGCGATTGAGTGGCTATTGGTGTCACTAGAGGGGTAGTCTTCTTTCGAACTCCGGTTTGTGTGGCATTCTTGACAATAGGATCCTCAATGGGAGTGATCTCTATTTCTTCCTCATCTTCTATTAACTTCTTCTTTGAACTACTTTCTCCGGTTTGTTTTCCACATCCCAATGTCACCACATTAACATTTGGGTTCTTTTTGGTTTGAGAAGGGAGTTTTCTGTGGGACTCCAACTTGCTTATGGATGTAACTATATCTCCCTTTTTTGCTTCAAGGTTGGAGATACTAGTCCTTGTCTCTTTTTGGAATTGTTGGGTACTAGTGGCTAAGGATTTGACAATCTCTTCAAGTGACATTCCGGGGCCACTTGGTTGGGATAGAGGAGGTTGTTGGTGATGTGGAGGGTGCGGTTTGGGTTGATAGTGTGGTTGTGGATGTTGATAGTAAGATTATTTTGGTGGGTAGGGAGGTCTAACTAATGCATTTTGTGGCAATGGTCTTGGGTTGTAGGTCATGTTGTAATTTGGCTTCCAATTTGAATTATATGCATTTTGGTAACCGGATGGTTTATTGCGGTGATTTTGGAATTCACGTGCTCCGCATCTTCTTCGAGAATGGGACACATATCCGTAGGATGTCTCAATGTTGCACATATTCCACAAACCATCACTTGTGGAGATTGTCCTATGTCTAACTTTTGAACAACGGATGTTAAATCTTTGAGTTAAGACTCAAGATTCGATGTCCCCACTTCATTGACTTTTTGTTGAGTTTCTCTCTTCATATCTTGGCACGGGCCAAAATCTTGTGAATTTTGCGGCTGTGGTGTTGAAGAGTTGTCATGTTTGTTGTGGAGTTTTGCTAAAGACATCTCCACCACTTGAGGTATCAACTAGTCTTCTCTCCATTGGTAATAATCCCTCATGGAAGTGTTGAATGAGGAATTTTTCCAAAATTTGATGTTGTGGACAACTATAGCACAAGTTGTTGAACCTCTCCTAATGTAACATCCGAAAAATACAACCTATTTAAATTTTTCAAAACAACCTGATTTTTCACTAAATTCTTTACAAAAAGGTTTTCAATACAAATCATTTAGAGTATTCCCAGAATCACATTGCTACAAATCATGAGGAGCGGTACGATTGCGCCTTCGCCTTGCCACGGTCTCCTGAAGAACCTGAAAACATTAAACCACAACTGTAAGCCCGAAAGCTTAGTGAGATACCCCCAAAATACCAACCACGTATACGCCCTTCCAGGCTGCGACCTTCCGGTCCAAAACATATTGCCTTCCGGCCCATAACATATAAAACATACATAACATAACAGAACATAGAACAGCCATGCATATCGGGTCTACTGTGTGACTGGTCTGTCGTATCGGGCCTTCAGTCCACCGGATCCATCCTCCAGGTCTAGTCATGTCCTTCGAGTCTACAATGGGGTTGGTCCGCCCGTATCGGGCCTTCAACCCACCTGGTCCACTCTCTGAGTCTACAGTGTGACTGGTCCACCCGCATCGGGCCTTCAGTCGGCCTGGTCCACTCTCCGAGCCTCGGCACGTCTGGTCCGCCCTCGTGGGGCCTATAGCCTATCCGGACCGCTCGCTGGGCCTTCGGAATAACCGGTCCGCCTTGGGTATCTTGGCCTACAGCACAAAGCAGGACCCGCCTCAACCCATCTCCAGTCCAAACAACCATGTGCACGAAACATACAATCATATAATAGTCATAGTCAACAAACCGAGCAAGCAGATCACATAGCATATCATTACCCTAACCGGGTTACCGACCTAACCGGTCACTAGCATAGCATCACTCTATATATCAGGAAACAGAACTTAACAAGGTCTCCTAGCATGTACCATCCTAGCTACCAGGATGCAGACACATCAAACAATAACATAATAACCATATCCGAATCTCAATCCAATAAAGGGCCGGCCTTGGTGCCTTAGAACCTGTTGATATAGTGAGGATAACTCACCTCGAAACTGTCGGCTGAAAGGATAAGATCCCGCCGCTCCGAACTCTGACAGGAACTCCTCCACTGAACATCAAAACATACAAATGAATACCCTTAATTACCAAAATACCCCTAGAAGACAACTGGTCAACCTTAGACAAGTCAAAGTCAACCCCTGACTGACCCTACTCGCCGAGTCAACCCGATGACTCGCCGAGTCCTTATGCTCAGAACTTCCCTCAATCAGCGACCCAACTCGCCGAGTCACCCCAAGACTCGTCGAGTCCAACAACTCTGAGTCCACTCGCACCCAACTCACCGAGTCATCCCTTGACTCGCCGATTCCTCAACTCAACCAGAAATATTGGGACTTCCTCGACAAGACTCGCCGAGTCCAAGAACAGACTCGCCGAGTCAAACGCTATCTTCAACCTACTCGCCGAGTTGTTCTTCCAACTCATCGAGTTCCAGGCCATCTTCAAGCAACTCGTCGAGTCCACCCATGTGACTCGTCGAGTACCACCGGTCTGAATCCATACAGAAGCATCTCAGGCCATGCAATTGATCCAAAACATAGATCCAACCTCCTACAATCCATCCATCACGTAAAGTGGCAAACTTTACGTGAATCTAAAGAGATCTAGGCCTTATTCACCATAGAACCAAGGTTTTAGACATGATAGCTCCATTAACAACACAAGAACAGGGGTTTTAATGCTCTTAAGATCTTCTCCACTCCAGATCTGAGGTAGCAACCTCAGATCCATCCTCCAAACATCAAGATGCCACACAACCAAGCTCCCCACACAACCCCAAAATGAGAAACTAGGAAAACACAGCCCAAGAACGAAAGTATTACCTCTAAAGGATGCCTCAACAGCAATGAAACTCGAATCCAAGCAAAGCCCTTTTAACCAAGCCACTTCTCCTTCAAGATTTCTTCAACCAACACCTCTCCAAGCTCTAATTTGCTCAACAATGGGACTCTCCATGAATTTAGGGTTTCTGGGACTCAAGGGGGGAATAGAGGAGGCTGTGGAGGGGCATAATGCTCTTTATATAGGGCTCAACCCCGAAAATTAGGGTTTTCTCCATACAGCACCTACTCGCCGAGTCCATCTTTGGACTCGCCGAGTAGGCCACTTGATATGCGACCATAGTCGCGACCTGACTCGCCGAGTCTATCCATGGACTCGCCGAGTCACCCTCCGAAACTTACACTTTTAGCCCTTCAACCCTACTCTTGCGATTCTGGGATGTTACAATTCTCCCCCACTTAAATTAGGCTTCGTCCTCGAAGCCTACGGCATCTCATCTTCAAATTACTTCCCACGATGCGCCGCCTGACCTTGACCGAACCCAGTCCCTCAAGGCACAACCATAGAAACCAGAAGCTCACTTTCTCCTTCCATACGGTGCCCCAACCACCTACTCAACCCGGGCACCAGTTGTACCCTCCGATAACCGCACTCAACAACCGAGAATTACCCATGATGCCTTGTTGCTCCAATTCTCATCTTTCACTTGACTCATATGGCTAGAAAACCACGAACCATCGGATCCCCGATCCGAATCCCACTCTATCCATTCCATGACGGCAGAAAGACCCATTCTTCCAGTCCGGAGCAACTCCCCTGAGTTCTCCTCTCGCAATCACACACACATGCTGATCTAGCGCTAGCACCCTCAGGTTTGGAAAACTTGATACACTGATGATATCCTCAAACATCCTTCCAGGATGAACCGCTAATACATACCCAAAACCCTGATCAGAATCTCACTGAGAGTCCAAGACTCTCTCCCTGCATCCCTTCTGAACCCCTCTCCCTGGCTCTACGCCTGCGGAATTCCCTCCGCGCCCTGAGCAGACATCTCAAGTCGAATGAGCTTTTATTCCATTATCGTAACACGCTACTCAAAACCATCGACGGACCACTCCAATGATAACTCTACACTGCCGCTTTCACTTCCGTGAATTCGCACTCCCCTTCAGAATTTCATTCCTCCCTCTTTCCTTACCAAGGAAACCACTCGTCCGCCCTGTCACCATGACAGGCACTATGGTGCTCATCCCACGCTACATTACCTCTTTAAAGCATACCCGACATCCATGCATCACCACTACTCTGACTCTCATCGCAGGGACTCTCAAGCCCATGCACTACCTTCACTGCTCAAGATCACTACCCGGGGCCAGACCTCCCAATGTAATCACACTGCAACATACGCAACCCATAACCTCGAACCGATCCAACAGTACTCGCAGAGTCTTCAGCATGACTGGACCGCCTCCCCAGGCCTTCAGCCAATCTGACTGGACCGTCCTCCGAGCCTTCGGCCTGAGTGGTACGCCTACCGGCCTTCAGTCTATCCGGACCGCTCAACTAGCATTCATCATTCCGAACTATCCCTTCGGGAAATCCTCCCGTGCATACCGTTCTAGCCCTCTAGGGTTTCCGAACTCTATCTCCATCATACATACTCGATCCCGTCCTGCTCCCATGCCTTCCACAATCAATTGCTCTAGGTCTGTATTCCGCCCCGCACGCCTGTTACTCACCCATACGAGCCTGCTCTCGGCTGATAGAAATACCGCTGAATTCCCCAAGCAGCTAAACAACCTCTCAAGCCCAACGATCATCCAGAGAATTTCCAATTCTCCCCCACTTAAGACACTGATAATTAATCACCGGTCGCCATCACCGATCTCCCAAAGCAACCTTGCAGAAAATCAACACTTACACGCAAAATGTTTCTCACCAGCGCTAACAACTTTCATAAAAATCATGTTTCAACACTGAACAACCCGCTCGAAAGGAACCCAATCTTCAAATATCCATTCCTCACACTGCAGAATCTACCCGGTCTTCAAACCAACGCCGCATCCGCCACCAATCCTCACAAAGATAATCAACGATAGCTCGAAGTACTAAACCATAACCATATCGATCCTTCAGGGAACAAAGGATACCAAAATGAAATCTCGATCACAACTCGCCAAACCCTCAAGGAACGACGGATACCACACGAAAACCCGAAACGCAATTTCATAACCGACCAACGAAACTAGCAGATAACAATACTCCACAATAATCATATATAATCAAAAACAACAGAAAGAAACATACCCGCAGCAGCAAGCTGAAAAACACGACCCTAAGTCCTTGGGGGCTCCGCTCCACCCTGACTTCCACCTGTGATCCTCAACATAGCCGGTGTTGGAGCCTGCACTGGTCCTGCAGCAAGCCGTGGATAGTTGACCTTCAAATGTCCAACCTGATGACAATGATAGCATATCCTCAAATCCCGAACCGGCACTGACTGCCGACAATCCCTCGCATAGTGTCCCTCCTTTCCGCACTTGCGGGACGCTTCACCGGACCGACAAACTCCAGCGTGACCCCTTCCACACTTTCCACAGACGTGGCTACCCTGATCTCCCATCCTGGAATCAACGGTCTTAGACCGTTTCGTTGCCAGCTGCGACTGAACCGGAGCTTGCCTCAGCTCACGCATCTGCAACTCAATCTCTAACTCACGCCGCCTGGCGGCCTCCTGCAACTCCAGCAAAGTCTCGCACCTCTGCGCAGACACAAACTGTCTGATGTCCCTCTTTAGCATACTCAGATATCGGGACATCTGAGCCTGCTCCGAAGCGAACTCAGGGCAAAACATCGCCCTCTCAGTAAACATCCTGGTGATTTCCGACACCGATTCCGAATCTTGTTTCAGCTCCAAGAACTCCTGAGCCAACCTCTCCCTATCGACCTGCGAAACATAACGAGTGTTGAACATCTCTCTGAACCGATCCCATGAAATCGCATCCCTCTGCACATCCGAGTACGACCCCGTGGTCAATCTCCACCAATCCTTTGCCCCGAGCCTTAACAGGTTCAGAGCACACCTCACCCTCTGATCCGCAGGGCATGAACACGTGAAGAAACATCCCTCCACATCTGATAACCATCTCATAGCAACGATCAGATCCTGAACTCCATCAAAAGTGGGAGGCTTCGTATTGTCGAAGTCCCGATACTGAAAACCTCTACTAGCTCCTCCCCCTGCCGCTGCTACAGCTGCTGTAGCCGCCGCGGCAGCCGTCTCCGTGAGAGCCGCATAGCGCTCATCAAAATACTCCACCATGGCGGTCTTGATCGACCCAAACAACTCCGACAGCTCAGCCCGAAACAATGCAGCAACCTCATCATGCAGGATCTCACGAATCCTCGCATCCAACTCGTGCGTACTCATCTGACTGACAACCTCGGGCTGTACAGACCCACCCGGAACTCCCTCTCCTGCTCCTGATCCTGACCCGGATCCACTCCCAGCGTGCCCTGAAATCTCCATACTTAAAATAAAACACCAAAATCTCAGACATATTCCACTATCCCAGGAACCAGCTCTCAACCCAACCCTAGAGGTCATGGTTTCCCTAATACGCGTATGAGTCCGTGCTTTCAGTAGTACGGGCCCATACTACCTTCCACACCTACCCATATTTGTATTAAGTACTTCCACAACACTCTAGCGACATACATAACAACACTCTATCCTCACAACCAGAGGAACACTAGAAATCTCTCACAAGGAACCCTAGGCTAGCAGGCATCATAAATCAGGCAACTCATCAAGAAATCCTAAAGATCCCTAGCCTAACTCTAGCATGCTGTTCTATCAAAGCTCAATAAAACAATTGTCATGTATCGTACTTTGGGGTTACTTACTGGCTCCGGCTGATCGTACCTCCGCATCCTCCTTTACTTATTTTGAAAACCATTTTAAATTTTCTTTTGAAACCCTCCTCGATTTGAGACTGGAGTCACACAAGTGTTCCTCCAATTCACTCAAACCAAGGCTCTGATACCAACTTGTAACATCCGAAAAATACAACCAATTTAAATTTTTCAAAACAACCCGATTTTTCATTAAATTGTTTACAAAAAGATTTTCAATACAAATCATTTAGAGTATTCCCAGAATCACATTGCTACAAATCATGAGGAGCGGTACGATCGCACCTTCGCCTTGCCACGGTCTCCTGAAGAACCTGAAAACATTAAACCACAACTGTAAGCCCGAAAGCTTAGTGAGATACCCCCAAAATACCAACCACGTATACGCCCTTCCAGGCTGCGACCTTCCGGTCCAAAACATATTGCCTTCCGGTCCATAACATATAAAACATACATAACATAACAGAACATAGAACAGCCATCCATATCGGGTCTACTGTGTGACTGGTCTGCCGTATCGGGCCTTCAGTCCACCGGATCCATCCTCCAGGTCTAGTCATGTCCTTCGAGTCTACAGTGGGGTTGGTCCGCCCGTATCGGGCCTTCAACCCACCTGGTCCACTCTCTGAGTCTACAGTGTGACTGGTCCGCCCGCATCGGGCCTTCAGTCGGCCTGGTCCACTCTCCGAGCCTCGGCACATCTGGTCCGCCCTCGTGGGGCCTATAGCCTATCCGGACCGCTCGCTGGGCCTTCGGAATAACCGGTCCGCCCTGGGTATCTTGGCCTACAGCACAAAGCAGGACCCGCCTCAACCCATCTCCAGTCCAAACAACCATGTGCACGAAACATACAATCATATAATAGTCATAGTCAACAAACCGAGCAAGCAGATCACATAGCATATCATTACCCTAACCGGGTTACCAACCTAACCGGTCACTAGCATAGCATCACTCTATATATCAGGAAACTGAACTTAACAAGGTCTCCTAGCATGTACCATCCTAGCTACCAGGATGCAAACACATCAAACAATAACATAATAACCATATCCGAATCTCAATCCAATAAAGGGCCGGCCTTGGTGCCTTAGAACCTATTGATATAGTGAGGATAACTCACCTCGAAACTGCCGGCTGAAAGGATAAGATCCCGCTGCTCCGAACTCTGACACGAACTCCTCCACTGAACATCAAAACATACAACTCAATAAATACCCTTAATTACCAAAATACCCCTGGAAGACAACTGGTCAACCTTGGACAAGTCAAAGTCAACCCCTGACTGACCCTACTCGCCGAGTCAACCCGATGACTCGCCGAGTCCTTATGCTCAGGACTTCCCTCAATCAGCGACCCAACTCGCCGAGTCACCCCAAGACTCGTCGAGTCCAACAACTCTAAGTCCACTCGCACCCAACTCACCGAGTCATCCCTTGACTCGCCGATTCCTCGACTCAACCAGAAATATGGGGACTTCCTCGACAAGACTCGCCGAGTCCAAGAACAGACTCGCCGAGTTAAAGGCTATCTTCAACCTACTCGCCGAGTTGTTCTTCCAACTCGTCGAGTTCCAGGCCATCTTCAAGCAACTCGTCGAGTCCACCCATGTGACTCGTCGAGTACCACCGGTCTGAATCCATACAGAAGCATCTCAGGCCATGCAATTGATCCAAAACATAGATCCAACCTCCTACAATCCATCCATCACGTAAAGTGGCAAACTTTACGTGAATCTAAAGAGATCTAGGCCTTATTCACCTTAGAACCAAGGTTTGGGACATGATAGCTCCATTAACAACACAAGAACAGGGGCTTTAATGCTCTTAAGATCTTCTCCACTCCAGATCTGAGGTAGCAACCTCAGATCCATCCTCCAAACATCAAGATGCCACACAACCAAGCTCCCCACACAACCCCAAAATGAGAAACTAGGAAAACACAGCCCAAGAACGAAAGTATTACCTCCAAAGGATGCCTCAACAGCAATGAAACTCGAATCCAAGCAAAGCCCTTTGATCCAAGCCACTTCTCCTTCAAGATTTCTTCAACCAACACCTCTCCAAGCTCTAATTTGCTCAACAATGGGACTCTCCACGAATTTAGGGTTTCTGGGACTCAAGAGGGGAATAGAGGAGGCTGTGGAGGGGCATAATGCTCTTTATATATGGCTCAACCCCGAAAATTAGGGTTTTCTCCATACAGCACCTACTCGCCGAGTCCATCTTTGGACTCGCCGAGTAGGCCACTTGATACGCGACCATAGTCGCGACCTGACTCGCCGAGTCTATCCATGGACTCGCCGAGTCACCCTCCGAAACTTACACTTTTAGCCCTTCAACCCTACTCTTGCGATTCCGGGATGTTACACCTAATAATCATTGAAAGTCTCATTTTGACATTGGCGGATTCCACAAGTCTCATTTCTAAGACGTGAGACTCTTGAAGCGGGATAGAACTTGTCATGAAAAGCTCTTGCCATGTCGGTCCATGAGTTGATTGACCCCGGGGGAAGATAGAATAATCAATCATTTGCTCTATCGGCCAATGAAAAGGGGAATGCCCTTAATTTGATTTGGTCATCGGTTGACCCTTTTGGCCTCATACTAGTGCAAATAATGTGGAATATCTCTAAGTGCTTATGAGGGTCTTCATTCTCTAATCCATGAAAAGTTGGAAGGTGATGGACTAAACTTGACTTCAATTCCGAACCTCCTTCTAAAATGGGGTTATTAATATCGGTTGGACTTTGTGTAACATTGGTTTCCATCATTTTCCTCAATGTTCTTTCGGGAGCTTCCCCGTCGTCCCCCATTGCAATTGGTTCTATGATAGGTGGATTTTATTGCAAGGGTGGTGTTTCGGGAATTTCTTGGCGAGGATCGGGGCTAGAATCGGGTTCCGTATCACTTGATGAAGTGGTTTCAACCTCCGGATCCCCATGAGTATTTGAAGTTTGACAACGTTCTATTCTTTTTTCCTTCGCCAAACAACTCCTAGAGGCATCCCTCCAAACAACCATGTCCAATAGAGAACTTAAAACTAATAATTACATCATTGTATCCATAGTAAAACTATAGCCAACATTCACTAACTTGGATACAAATAATTAGTTTTAAGTTATATTTGATACGTATAGAGTTGCATTAAGACTTAAACAATAACCACTTTCTACAAAAAATAATGTATGTGGGTCAACTACTTCTATGTTTAAGTTTTCATCATTCCCCGCTTTATTTGCTAATTGATTTTATTCCAACTTTCAGATTATATGGAATTACTAACATATAAGTCATGGAAGTGATAATAAATCCATCATGTATTTATATTGACGTTATGTTCAATGAACTTATAAATCATAAATGCATATAACTTACCTTTCTTTCCAAGCCATTATTTCCTTTTATGGAAATCACATTAAGTATGCCCTTTGGTATGGAAAATTTTGCAACAAGGTTTCCTTGAGGCTTACTTGTGTCCGTATTTTAGACCTTATTATAATTATCATTATTACTTAATACGTGCCATTTTTAATTGATATTAAAATGATTTCATGGGATGACATAATAAAACATATCAATATAGCTATTTTTAACACCAAAATAATAGTTCATGAAAACACCTTACTCAATTATCAGTTTCGCTTTGGCTAGACCTGCAATTGAATATAATGGCGTCCTAAAATTATGCTACGCCACATAAATATTGCAATCATCTTTGGGCAGAAATACAATATTTATGCATATTATGCTAAAAGTTCATTGTTTGAATTATTAGCTAATTAGCCTTTGGGTTCCTTGAAAAATAATCCAATCAACTGCTTAATGTGGTGTTTAATTAAATCCAATATCGAAAACTTTGAGTAACTTTTCTTTGGTCCAGTCACTTAAGTCTAACATCAAAGTTACCACTTATCGTTTAATATTAAGATATATTTAACGACGTTTATTTATGAATGCATAGTAAAACACATACATTTCTATGTGAATATGATATGTAATATGTTTAAATCAGATTGTATATGAATGTCATATTGAGATTAAAATTAAAATTACATGTTTTATTGGTCATGTGTATTCAAAGAAAAGAAACCATCATAGGCATTCAAACGAAGGTTTGAAGTCTAATATACGTATGATGATAATAATCCTTGCAACCATTACTTCAAATAACACCAAAATGAAAGAATCCTCGACATATTATAAAACATTATTAAGTGACAATATTGACTTTTGATATTGCTAGGATATTGTAAAGATTAATCATATTATAATCTATTGGGGTGTCTATAATTCAATTTGTTAGAAAATCATTGGACCATTCTATAAATGAACATATATATATTGTTATCATTTAAATCTAAAATATTATGGCAAGCGTATAAGATTGTTGATGGACCGATATTCACTTACCATTTGTAGCTTGAGTTTCCGGTTTGACTCAAGATCCTCAAGATCCCTTCCATCTCTCACATTAGGGTTTATCTCCATCTATAAGTATATGTGATGATGAGCAAATCAGAGAGGACGAAACTAATTCACAAATTCGTTTTTCTTGAGTGCAAAGGGTTCTTAGAGTTGTCTTGAGATCAACTGGAAAACCAAGCTTGTTCTTCAGATCCAAAAGCTTCAATGGAAGCAGGTACACTATCTCCTTCTACTATTTTCTTTTATCCAGATTCGAGTATGAAGGTCCGACCTTGAAAACTTCCGCATACATATATAGACTAAGTTATTAAAATACTTACAATTGGTATCAGAGCCTTCTCGAATTTGATAATAGAAATTTTCTGTTGGTTTAAGATCTCTAACATTATATTTGAAACATACCTGTTCTTCGTTACGTCTAGAACTATTTATTTCATCAGATGCTTGATTCTTCTTTGACTGTTGATGAATAACGAAGGATGTAATATATATTTGTTTTTTTTCTACTGAGATTGCTTCTTGCTCCAAAAGAAAAGTAAAACTTCAAATATTATACGATTATCGATATTAAAGGCACTGTATCTTTACTGTTGGCTTTTACCTTTTGTTAATGACATTGCTTTACAATTGTCCAAACAAATGTTTGACTAATAAGTTTGATAGTGACTATTAAAGTCTGTCATGCCAATGCTATGTATTATGTTTTATATATATAATTTTTGTCTTTTGTGAATGGCTATTGATATTTTTGCTTATGTACATATTAGATAACATTAATAAGTATTATTTGTGTCAATACAACTTTAAATTAACATGCAAATATTTGTGGATTGTAATTTGTCTTGAAGTCCTAAGTTGTTTTGGAGACCACATATACATGCACTTTGTTAAAATAAATAAATGTCTTTAGCCTTTGTGTTTATATTATCTCTCGTTTTGATCTGTACATATAATGCACATATATTCTCTAAGCTTTTATTATTATTTGACTTTGCCGTGTATATGATTTAACAAAGCAGTTTTTTTTTATATGATAATGTTTACTGTTGTCAGCATGTCTGCAATTTAATTACGTTAGTGTGCATGCAATTTAATTAAAGAGCTACATTTTTATTCGATAAGCATTGTTAATGATATTTGAATTTATTATCAGTTTTTTTTTATGAAATTATTTTGCTCGTCAATAAATTCAGTTATGACATTATTTATTTTCTTGGCAAATTTATTGACGCAAAGTGATGTTTTTTTTTTGGTGAAAATTAATTTTTTAAGAATCTAAATATTACGGTTTATGTGTTTATTATTGCGGATATCAATCGATCCAAAGGTAGGTTGATATTTTGCCGAATAAAAACGAATATGATAATGAATATGCGACAATTATTTTTGGTTACATGTCGTTAACAAGTCAATCCAAAGAGGAGTTTGTTAAACGGGATGAATTATTGTCAAATATTATTATTAAATTTTATGGTTTATGTGTTTGTCAATGCGGATATTAATCGACCCAAAGGTATGTTAATATTTGGTCGGATAAACATACATATATATAGTGGTAAATATATGATAATTTTTGGGTTTCATGTAATTAATTAGTCAATCCAAAGAGGGGCTTATTGATTAACATGTTTTATTGTCAATATTTTTACTACTTAAACAAGATATCTCTTAAAAGTTAATATTGTTGTTCATAGACTTGATATTAATGTTGTGTTCAGTGGCGGATCTAGAATAAAAAAATAGGGTATGCACATAATAAACTTTGATTAATAATTAAAAAAAAAAACATTTAATATCACAACAAAATTTTACAAATGTTGTCGTCGATTGCTTATATTTTGGTAGTGAGTAACAATAATTTCATCACTAACTTTTGAAAACACATCTTTCTCTATATAAGTTACTAAACAATCATTTAATAATTGATCACCCATACTCTTGCGTAACTTATTCTTCACAAAAGTCATTACCGAAAATGCTCTTTCTACACTAGTTGTCGCCACCGGGAGGATCAACACCAACTTAATAAGTAAATAGACATGATCAAAAACTTTATCTTTATTAGATCTCACCATCTCCTTAGAGAGTTCTTTAAGATCCTTCAATCCTTGAAATCTGTCGTCTTTTTTCATATCGTAGATGTAGTTATCAAGCTGATCACCTAGACGAACTAATTCAACACTTGAAAACTCACTAGGATAAAGTTTTGCAAGTGCAATAACTTTTTCTTTATCAAAATATTTAAAATCATCAACAGGGCTTAAACTAGCCATATTAACAAGTAATTCCATACTAACCTCGTCAAATCGGTTCTTCAACTCTTGAAGTTGCAAATCAATGATCGCAACAAAGACTTCAACTCGAAAATGATGAAGATTCGTGGTGTGTAATTTGCCACGTTTTTTTCTACCAGTCGGGACATATACATCTTCCATATTAGGAGCTTCGATGCAATTTTTTTCACAAAAGGATATGACTGAACTTAAGAGAGGTTCCCACCCATTATCTCTTACTTGTTGTAGTCGTTTTTTGGTCAATGTCACCAACGCCATAGCATTAACTATGTCTTGATCTTTTCTTTGTAAAGCTTTGTTCAAATCATTTGCCACACCAAAAATAATCTTCATCAAATGTATCATGAATATAAAATCAAAACACTCAAGTGAATAACCAACAACATCCGCTTTTAGCCGGTCATCCGAACTTGAAGATACATCTCCAATCTTATCAAGAACCTTGCATATCACAGGATATAAGGAAATAACATTCACAATCAGTTTATAGTGGGATCCCCAACGAGTATCACCCGGCCTTCCCAAACTTAACTCTTGATTCAATCCTTTGCCACTTTCAAGTTTACCATCATCAAATGCTTGTGCAACCTTTTGAGCTTGAGCTTCTCGCAACATTTCTTTTCTCTTACAAGAAACTCCAATGACATTCAATAAGTTTGTAAGTATCTCAAAGAGCCAACCACAATCTATGCTCTTTTTTGAAACTGCAACTAATGTTAGTTGAAGTTGATGAGCAAAACAATGGACATAGTATGCGGATGTGGTTTCTTTTAAGATTAGGGTTTTAAGGCCATTACTTTCACCCTTCATATTGCTAGCTCCGTCATATCCTTGACCTCGAATTTTAGATGGACTTAATGAATACTCCGCAAGCATAGAATAAATTGCCTTTTTAAGAGATAAAGTTGTGGTATCGACGACATGTACAACACCGAGAAAACTTTCAACTATGTCTCCTTTCTTATCTACATACCGCAAGCACAAAGACATTTGCTCATTATGAGTTACATCAGCCGATTCATCCACCAATATTGCAAAGTAATCTTCACCAAGTTCTCTAATAATGTGTTTAGTTGTTTCTTTTGCACAAGCATGTATGATATCTTTTTGAATGGAAGGGGATGTTACTTGTAAGTTCTTTGGAGCATTTTTCAATACAACTTTATCAACTTCCTCATTATGTTTTGCTAACCATTCAAGAAGTTCGAGAAAGTTTCCTTTATTACTTGATTCTTGACTTTCATCATGACCCCGGGTTGGCAATCCTTGATGTAAAAGATACCTTATACATTGTAACGAAGCAAGCAAACGAGTGTGATAATCTTTTTGGGCTTTTGTAGATTGTTGCTCAAAAGCACTTTGTATCGACTTTTTGGGTTTGGTAAGCATCTCAAATTTTTCTCTAGCTCGATTATGGATACTATTAACAGCTCCCACATGTCTATCGAACCTATTTGGCATATTCCAACTTTTAAAGCCATCCGTAACAAAAGCATCTCCACCTTTTCCATTAAATTCATCCTTGTCCCTAAATAAGTAGCATAGAAAACAAAAAGCCGCCTCTTTTTCAATACTATATTCAAGCCATTGATGTTTTATCAAACCAAGTGGGAATAAAGCAACACATATAGCCTCCAAAATCTGTTTGAAGAAATTGATGACCACGTGGTTGGCAAGGACCTCTTTGTATATATTCTTTCATCACTGCATCGTGGTCGTTGGGATGATAATCAAGGATATTCTTCCTCAAGCCTGGATCATGTGGAAATGTATTTACATCAAATTGACTTTCTCTTTCCCTAGATGGAAATTTGGTGCTACCATGTGTGATATTATCGGGCGTCGACGAAGAATCATCTTGAGTCTTTGTTTTCTTTTGAGCATTACCAAACCAATCTAACGTCCCATGTTTCTTCTTGCGTTTTGATGACTCGTTTTCATCATCATTCATTTTTGTCGTAAGAATATATTTAACCTAAAAAGTTCAAAAAAATTAATTATCTAAAAGCGAAACAGCAAAGGAATTAATTAGTAGGATTTACATATACATTTTTTAGTAGTAATTAAACCTAATTAAAAGATAAAATAAAACTATAAATAAAAAAGCTAAACATCTAAACTGATAAACCATAGTTTACTTTATCATTTTAATTTAATACTATATAGCATTTATAAATATATGTATAGTGTTTCTTGTGCATGCCTAGGGAAATTAGTTTGACATAATTACCTACTGACATGCCACATGCTTTTTAACATAGAAAATATAAATTACCATTCACTCCACTAACAATTACGAATACACATGTACTTTTTATTCTCTATTTATCAATATAATAATATTGACAGCTATATGGTACAATTATCAAGAAGACAAGAAAGTAAATTCACTATATCTTTAGCAGTTAGCACATATTCACAAACACAAAAGTGAACGAGAGAAATTGATTTAAAGCTCACAAAATCCAACAAGAAACTATGAACCACTGAAGGCGATTGCGAGAGTAAAACAGAAACTAACCTGAAGAACAAGAGGCCAAGAACCAGAGACGATGCTAGCAAGATATCAAGACGAACAAATTCGAAGTTTCTCACTTTCTTTTTCTTCTGTCAAACTCTATGGTGACAAGAGAGGCGAAAACGTGTCCAACGGTTAGGGTTTCTTTGGGTTTGATTTTTCAGATTTATTTTCTTACCTTTTAGTTGGTTTTATAAAAATTTTGATTTGTGATAAATATAGAGTTTGTATTTTTCTTGGTTCAAATATTTTGTAGCTTTTATATATTGTTGATAAACCCAACTTGATTAGGATTTCTAACGATTTTATTTTATTTTTTCATTTGGATTTGTTTTTAATAATGACATGTATTTACTAAATCAAAAAAAAAAAAAAAAAAAAAAAAAAAAAAAAAAAAAAATCGGCCAAATATAAGGAAAAAGAATCTTAGGTTGAAATTATAGTTTGGGCATGCATTTAATTTGACAAGGGTATGCATTTATAATAAATATATAAATATAAAAAAAATTTAATGAAAAAAAAAAAAGTAATCCTAGTAATTATTTAAGGGTATCCATTTGCATACCCTTCCAATATGCTACATCCGCCCCTGGTTGTGTTGATACCTTGTGATGTCATAATTTGATTTTATTGATTATAATTATGGTTTAATGAGCATAAAAACTAATTAATATTTTGTTCTGAAATACAGCAAATGCTAATTGTGGTATAATATCTTCCAACTTGAATCACATTCCAGTTCTCAATGGGACTAACTTCAAGGAATGGAAAGAGAACATTATGTTAGTTCTCGGCTGCATGGATCTTGACCTTGCACTTCGGATTAAGCAACCCATCCTTACTGCCACAAGTTCAGTGGAGAATAAAAGGGATGCTGAAAAATAGGATCACTCAAATCGCATGAGTCTAATGATCATTAAGCGCGGCGTTCCAGAAGCCTTTAGAGGTGAAAACAAGCAGTCTATTAATGCTAAAGATTTTCTTGCTGAAATTGAACAACGTTTTGCAAAAAAATGATAAGGCTGAAACAAGTACCTTTTTGAAAAAGTTGATTTCAATGAAGTATAAAGGCAAAGGAAACATAAGGGAGCACATCATGGAGATATCTCATCTTGCTTCAAAACTTAAGGCATTGAAACTAGAAATTTCTGATGATTTTCTAGTTCATTTGGTATTGCTTTCTCTTCCTGCACAATTTAACTAGTTCAAGGTCAGTTACAACTACCAAAGGGACAAATGGACTCTTAATGAGCTCATTTCCTTTTGTGTGCAAGAAGAAGAAAGGATGAAGCAGGAAACAACTGAAAGTGCTCATTTTGCTAGTACTTCTAAAGTTAAGGGCAAAAGAAATAGAAAAGAAGCTGCTAATAAGGGACCAATGCAAAAGAAACAACATTTAGGCAATGATCAAAAGAAAAAGGAATCGGGACCTCCTAAATGCTTCTTTTGTCAAGAGCTTGGTCACTTGAAGCCGGATTATCCAAAATACCACGCTTGGAGAGTTAAGAAAGGTATAATCCGTGCTTTGGTCTATTCTGAGGTTAATTTAGTTTCTGTACCTAGAAATACTTGGTGGATAGATTCTGGTGCTACTACTCACGTAAGTGTTTCTATGCAGGGTTGCCTGAACTACCGAAAACCAAATGATGCTGAAAGATATATCTATGTGGGTGATGGCAAGCAGGTAGAAGTCAAAGCAGTTGGCACATTTCGTTTATTACTAGATACTGGTTTTTATTTGGATTTTCAAGACACTTGCATTGTACCGTCTTTTAGACGCAATTTGGTTTCTGTTTCTAAATTGGATAAATCTAGTTATTATTGTTCTTTTGGAAATGGTGAATTTAGTTTGTCTTTAAATTTAAATGTTATCGGTAGTGTGATAAGTTATATATGTTTGATATTGTTACTTCATATAATGAAACCTTGCACGTGGATTCACGTGGTACTAAGCGAAAATTAAATAATGAAAATTCAGCAACATTATGGCACAAACGCTTAGGCCATGTCTCAAAAATGAGAATTGATAGGCTTGTATCAGATGGAGTGTTAAGTAACCTCAACTTCACAGATTTGAAAATTTGTATTGAATGCATCAAGGGAAAACAGACAAAAACCAAAAGATTAGATGCCACTAGGTCTTCAGATGTCTTAGAATTGATACATAAAGATATTTGTGGACCATTCCCTTCGGCTTCTTGGAATGGTCAACTATATTTTATATCATTCATAGACGATTACTCACATTATGGGTATCTATATCTTATTCATGAAAAATCTCAGTCACTGGAAGTGTTTAAATCTTTTAAACTTGAAGTTGAGAACCAACTTAATAAAAAGATTAAATGTGTTAGATCTGACCGTGGTGGTGAGTACTATGGTAGATATGATGGATCAGGTGAACAACGTCCAGGACCTTTTGCTAAATTCCTAGAGGAATGTGGAATCGTCCCTCAATACACAATGCTAGGTTCGCCAAGCATGAATGGTGTATCTGAAAGACGCAACAGAACTCTTAAGGATATGGTAAGGAGTATGATAAGTCATTCTACTTTACCAGAGTCACTCTGGGGTGAAGCACTTAAGACTGCAGCTTACATTCTTAATAGAGTACCAACTAAAGCAGCTGTTAAAACACCTTATGAGCTTTGGATAGGGAAAAAGCCTTGTTTAACTCATCTTCGTATCTGGGGATGTCCAGCTGAGGCAAGGCCTTATAGGCCGAATGAAAAGAAATTGGACTCCAAAACAGTTAGCAGCTACTTCATTGGCTATTCTGAATGATCCAGGGGTTATAAGTTTTATGATCCTGCAACAAAATCAATTTTTGAAACAGGAACTGCAACGTTTTTTGAGGATGTTGAGTTTGGGGGGAGAAATAAGGTTAGAGACATTGTCTTTGAGGAGGAATCAATCTCGATTCCTACTCTTACTTTTGAAGATACACAAATTAATGTGCCTGTCGGAGAAGAAGTAATTCAGGAACCTCAACAAGACAATGTTAGTCACTCTCCTGTTCATAATGAACAACCTCAACAACCTCAACTTAAGAGATCCACTAGAGAAAGGAGAAGTGCAATCCCTTTGGATTTCCATGTATATCTCCAAGAAAATGAAGAACCAGATGGAATGATTGAAAATGATCCAATCAACTTCTCTCAGGCCATGCAAAGTTCAAATTCTCAAAAGTGGATTGATGTCATGAATGATGAGTATAAGTCCATGCAAGACAATAAAGTTTGGGAACTTGTTCCATTACCTGAATGTACAAAGCCTATTGGTTGCAAATGGATTTTTAAGACCAAAAGGGATTCAAAAGGTAATGTGGAAAGACATAAGGCACGTCTTGTAGCTAAGGGCTATACTCAAAAGGAAGGAATTGATTTTAAAGAGACATTCTCTCCGGTTTCATCAAAAGATTCGTTTAGGTTGATCATGGCACTAGTTGCACATTACAATCTTGAGTTACATCAGATGGACGTTAAGACAGCATTTCTCAATGGTGACATTGATGAAACTATATATATGGTGCAACCAGAAAACTTCGTATCGAAAGACTCAAAGGAAATGGTTTGCAAACTAAATAAATCTATCTATGGACTCAAGCAAGCCTCCCGTCAGTGGTACCACAAGTTTCATCAAATCATTGTCTCATTTGGTTTTGAGGCAAATATAGTAGATGATTGTGTATATCACAAGTTCATTGGGAGTAAATACATCTTTCTGATCTTGTATGTTGATGATATATTACTTGCCACCAATGATTTAGGGGTCTTATATGAGACCAAGAAATTTCTTTCAAAGCATTTTGAGATGAAAGATCTTGGGGACGCCTCATTTGTATTAGGAATCCAAATTCAACGAGACATATCTCATGGAATTCTAGGATTATCACAAAAGAGCTATATTGAAAAGATCCTTGAAAGATTTGGCATGCAAAACTACAAACCAGGAGACACCCCTATTTCTAAAGGAGACAAATTCAGTCTCGATCAATGCCCTAAAAATGACTTTGAATTTAAAGAGATGCAGAAGATTCCTTATGCATCGGTTGTTGGGAGTCTTATGTATGCTCAAGTGTGTACACGTCCCGACATATCTTTCATTGTAGGGATGTTGGGAAGATATCTAAGCAACCCAGGTATAGACCATTGGAAAGCAGCCAAACGGGTTTTGAGGTATCTACAGAGAACAAAAGACTACATGCTCACATATAGGAAATCAGATGTTTTGGAGATCATTGGGTATTCTGATTCTGATTTTGCTGGATGCCAAGACAGTTATCGATCAACATCAGGCTACATTTACTTATTAGCAGGAGGAGCTATTTCATGGAAGAGTGCTAAACAAACTTTAGTAACTTCTTCCACCATGGCGGCAGAATTTGTAGCATGTTTCGAGGCATCAGATCATGCAATATGGTTGCGGAACTTAGTCACAGGGCTGCGTATTATTGGTGTTGAAAGACCACTAAAGTTGTATTGTGACAATAAGTCAGCAGTGTTGTATTCCAACAACAACAGAAGTTCCACAAAGTCAAGGCATATTGACATTAAGTTTCTTATTGTTAAAGAAAGAGTGCAAAATGGAAAAATCGCAATAGAGCACATCGGGACAAACTCCATGATAGCGGATCCGCTCACAAAGGGATTACCTCCCAAGGTCTTTCATGAGCATACTACACACATGGGTGTGATAAATATTGATGATATTTTGTTTTAGTGGGAGTTTTACAATTTATTTTTGGGTGCTTTATTTTGGTTTAAGAACAATTATGTTTTTCTGTACAGATTTAAGAATTTGGTAAATTTCATTATTAGTTGCACTTATTTGAAGTTTGATCTCACTTCAAGTTAAAGAGGAACTCGTCGGAAATCAATTTTGATTTTGTGACCACGCATCATGTTTAATCTATGTCGTTAGTTATACTTATATATGTGACCATTGATGGTTTAGTTACGTAAATTGTAACAAAGACCGCATTGATCCTATACAGTTATGATTAATGGACAAGACTGTTTAACGGTACCAATATCATGATAACATACATTAAAGCGCTAATATGGTTATATGTACATTTATATATTCATGGTCCAGTGGGAGATTGTTAGAAAATCATGGGACCATTCTATAAATGAACATATATATTGTTATCATTTAAATCCAAAATATTATGGAAAGTGTATAAGATTGTTGATGGACCGATATTCACTTACCATTTGTGGCTTGAGTTCCCGGTTTGACTCAAGATCCTCAAGATCCCTTCCATCTCTCACATTAGGGTTTATCTCCATCTATAAATATATGTGATGATGAGCAAATCAGAGAGGACGAAACTAATTCACAAATTCGTTTTTCTTGAGTGCAAAGGGTTCTTAGAGTTGTCTTGAGATCAACTGAAAAACCAAGCTTGTTCTTCAGATCCAAAAGCTTCAATGGAAGCAGGTACACTATCTCCTTCTACTATTTTCTTTTATCCAGATTCGAGTATGAAGGTCCGACCTTGAAAACTTCCGCATACATATATAGACTAAGTTATTAAAATACTTACACAATTAACTCAAAACCACTAATATAAGAAAATATTAACTGTAGCAGAACAAGGTTCGTTTAAATATAGATAAAATCTTAAGCATCCCAAAATATATCTACTCCATTCTGTGAATAAACAAGTTAACAGATAAATCTAAAATGTATGGGAGCTCTAAATTGGATTTACGCTTTTGGAGTAAGAGGAAACCGTTGGTGTGGACAACGTGTAACCCCTACTGCGGATGAGCCTGAGAAGAAAATAGAAACTCTGGCTTTGAAGGACGACAAGTCCTCTTGATCAATTTATAAGTCGTTTTTTTTCATAAAGAAAGATTATTTTCATTTGTTTTCACATATTTTTTTGAGATGGTGATCAAAAGATATCTCCAGTAATCTGTGTTTCTAATTTAGTATGAAATCTCTTAATGAAACTTTCTTTTGTTCTATGTTTCAGAATTGTTTCAGTAAGGCAACGTATTTCCAGCAAACAAAATGAAGGTTGAAATCAGATCATAATAAACTTTAATTCAAACCGCTCTGATACCACATGAAGACTTTTACAGGCATGATCAATATCAGTATACAAAAGTTTCTTAAGGAATTATTAGTACTTACTTGGAAGTGAATGTTTTGAAGAAGATGATGCCATGTTTTGATTCCTTTCTTCCCGTAATGGTGTTTACTGATATTCTGATGGATAGATATTCGTACACATACTCATACTCAAGATGATGGTGTTTATAAGGAGGTATCAAAATGTAAAGAAGACCTTTGAGTATCATGACCTTATGTATTGCTTGTGATAATTTATCATTAATACCTTCCGCCCCGTTCCAGAGTTTATCAAAAAGAAAAGAAAATAAGAGAAAAGAAAGCACGAGACAAAAGAAGAGAAAGGAAAAAGAAAGTTAGGAGAGAAAAGAAGGTAAAGGAAAAGAAAACAAAATTGTTTTTTTGTGTTCCCCAGTTGGAAAGACATGGAAAGAAAATTAATCATTTTCTTTTTTCCTTCCAAATCCTCCTAAATCGGAAGGAAAGATAGGAGGGAAAGTGATTCTTCCAATTCTTTTCACTTCCTTCCTTTAATGAAACTCGGGAACACCAATTTTTCTAATTTAAGTCTAATTTCCACCCATTTCTTTTCCTTTCTCTCGTTAAGTTTAGCTCATGTCATATCCATCATACTATATTAATGTCATTATGGCAAATATTATGATACAAAATATAATTGTACCCAACGCATCAAAACATTACAAAATAGTCTGGTGGCCACATTAAGGGGTCATTTTCTTACATGTCTAACAATATTTAGTCGAAATTGTCGTTTGTAAAATATTTGCCTATATAAGGCTTGTTCAACTTATAAAGTTAAACAGAACGAAAATTCGTGAAAAAAGTTTACTCTCAAATTTATCTGTTGAAGTTTGTAACTTCTGAATAGCATATTATAATTACCACCCAAGAATCCAATGCATACCATCAAGATCATCTCTTATGCTATATAGAATTTTATTTGAAACATTGATTTCATCGTTAGGTTTTTTTTTAATAATATTATTATTTCTTGATCATTTTCATTTTTTAAATGATCTAAAGGGTTTTCATTGCATACTTCTTCTGGTTGTTTTTTAGTAATTGCTTTTGCTAATGCTAGTAATATTCATAATTGAAAACCAACCTCTTGTTTTATTATTTTTATAAAATCTTAATGTTTGATCATAGCAGTTTTTATAACAAGTTTTATGGGGTTGTTAAGACTTATATGATCGTTTGTTTGTATAAATGATTGATATAATTTAAAAAAATTATTCCTTTTTAATAAATCTATTCCTGAATCATGTTGATATATTGTTGAAGTTTTAAATTGTGTTTTTTCGATTATTATGAACCATTTGAAGAATTCACAAAGCACCAATAATGGAACAATAACTCGTTTGATAATGTATGACATCCAGGGGAAGAGATAAAGAGCAAGCCGCTATAATCCGTCTACTACATTCCGTTAAAAATGTAATAATTATTGTGATAATGTATCGATACATTTGGTTTTTTCGTACCAGAGGCGGTGGAGCTCCTTAATAGAGTCCATCAGGTCATGCATTCTAATATCATATCTCCTAGATCCACAAATATTGTTTTCAAAAGAATTGGTTTTGTCATCCAGAAAGGGCTAACGGCATAGCTTGTTGCCCGTTTGCCTTCAATCGATATGTATTGAACTGACAATTAGTTAATTTAGATTTTTAAAAAAAAAATTAAGATAGATCCTTTAAAAATTTTAAGATGGGTCGTAAATTATTATTTTTTATAACTTCTATTAAAAAAATTCATTTTAAGCGGGTCAAATGACCTAAGTTGTGTAGATATAAAAAATAAGTAGTAAACATCATGCATTTTCTTGTCCACAACACATTATTGTAAAGATACATAGTTTGACAAAGTAAAATTCAGTTTAAGATACAGTTGTAATGCATAAAAAACGAGTCATTGTATGTGGAACCGATTTCTATATTTGGTATATGTAGTTACAAAAAAACGAATGAATTGAAGATCTCAAATGACAATTAGAGGAAGTGAACATGTTGACCAAGATCTCAACAATGATATGCATAATCGTTCTTTTATTATATACAAGAACAATTTGTTACTAATAAAAGTAAGTGTTCTTCTTGTGTGTAGAAGTGCCCGTATCTTTGCATAACATTGACCTGACTTCAATGATGGATCTTGGTGGTTCAATGTCTTTCTCTTCAAGTGCATTTCCAAGTAGTTTTTGCATTTGTGATGCAAACGTATCATCCAAAATCTATAAAAAATAAATAAATAAATAAATAAAAATAAAATAAAAAAATCATATAACGTATCTATATAATTATTAATAACTAAAAAGAAGAATAAAAATCTACTTACAGATACAGCAACTCTTGAGCCTTTGTACAATGATCTGTTTTCTTTCCTGTTCTCAAGGAAACTCAAAACATCCTGCAGCAACATCAACACAGTTACACAAGACGTTATCCGACAAAATTTCTAGGGCTTTTTATCAATGATAATCATGAAAATGACATTTATGTCTTTTGGACAGACGAGAGAAAAACCCTATCTCATCCTTTTTTTGGTGGGCCAAAAAAGTTGTAATCTTTGTACCATCTTGCAACTTTTTTGGTGGGACAAAAAAGTTACAATTTTTGTCCCATCTTGTTGCACCTTTTTAGCTGAGCCTAAAAAGGTGCAATTTTTTTGTCTCCTCTTGTTGTGCCTTTTGGGCGAGACAAAAAAATTCCAGTATCGAAGTGAGGCCTAGCTAGGAGATTTTAAGAATAGTAAATGAGAGGTTTACCTGTCCCATGCGGTCCCAATATCCGCGACAAATGGCAATGAAAACATGAGACTGAAAGATGGAATGGAGATGATTCACGGTGTTTGTAAGTTGCTCTGTTAGCGGTTGCATTCTGCTTCGGATCTCGGATTCTGCCAAACTTTCTTTTGAATCTTGCAGAATTTTCTTTAGTTTTGTACTATTTTGTAGCCTTGTCTACATCATATAAAAATGATTTTTTTTTTTTTTTTAAATTCCGATAATAAAAACTATTGTTGTTAGAAAATGCATAAAAGTAAGAATTAGGCACACTCACATTCTCAACAAGTTTCTCAACAACTGCTTGAAGATAATTGCGGAATTTGGATCTAAGCATGACTGTGACTTCACTTAAACGTTCTCCGGGTGCTGTATTTCCCTCATTGGGAATACAACACGAACCCCATGACTTTAATTGAACTTCAATCTTAGGACGCAAAACATCCAACATTCTCTTCATTGAGTTTAAGAAAATCCCAAGCTGAATCAAGAAATCAACCCAAACATTATTAGATTTTTTTTGTTTTTTTTTAAAAACATGTCCACAAAAAGATATACATTTAGACTAGAAAAATGAACGAATTGGACTGGGACTGTAACTGATGTCAATAGGATAAAAGTTGGAGTAAATTACTGAAATCCTCCCTATGGTTTGGTCAAAATTGCACGTTTGGTCCCTAACATTTTTTTTGCACTCGGATCGTCCCTGTGGTTTGATTTTGTTGCGTTTTTCGTCCCTGTGGTTTGATTTTGTTGCATTTTTCGTCCCTTACATACATAAAGTTAGGGACCAAACATGCATTTTTTACCAAACCATAGGGACGAAAAACGCAACAAAATCAAACCACAGGGACGATCCGAGTTCAAAAAAAACGTTAGGGACCAAACGTGCAATTTTGACCAAACCACAGGGACGATTTCAGTAATTTACTCTAAAAGTTGCAATTCTTTGTCCCACACAAAAAGACCTAATCATCTTCATTATAAAAAATAGCCATAGGGTAAAATTTAAATTATAGAAAAAAGAAAAATAGAGACAAGACAAACCTCAGGAGGCACAATATAAGGATTTGTGGTTCGTTTGGCAAGCTTTTGGACATATTTTAAGCCAAATTTCTTTGGTGTCAAGTTCTCTTTCAAAGGTGCTACAACATCCGCATATTGTTTGTCCAAAGCCTCAATAACTGCCTTTTCAATGTCTGCAATCGCCTATTTACCAAAAACCAAATTAAAATTATTATAAATTCGGATTACCACCTTTTTTTCAATTGGTTTTTATCGAAAATCGCCAATTAAGGAATCATAATAGAATTAATGACTTACATTCTCCAAAGCAAATGTATACTCAGGCCATCTGCATATAATGACCTCATAATCATTTAAAGTTTCTTTAAGGCGCTCATACATTTCATCCACAAATGGTGTTGTTGAATGTTGAGTCCTCACTCCAGAACATTTTACCTATATTTTCAATCATCCGATTAAATCTTTATATAATTTAAGAAATACGTTCAATTCTTTATTTATAATTATACCTTGTCAAGTTTACATGTCTCAAGCAACGATAATCGCTTATCTTGAATCCAAATGATGATGTAAAGATGAAAAAGCTCTTTTGCATCAACTCCGCCTTTCACAGGACTGAAAAAGAATTAAATATTAAGTTGTGGAAAGTTGGAAACAACTAGAAATATTATAAAAATAAAAATAAAAAATTACTTGATATTCCAGCTGGCAAGATCCTTTTGGAAATCGGCAGTTGCAATTACAAGGTCTGTAACAGGACGAGAAGGACCTGTGGGAGGACATGCCACAAGGAAGGATCTCAATCTGCTGCAAAGTTCAGCACTGTATATTGCAGATGATAGATTTGGTAGGTCGATGAAACTGCATAATTTTCAAACATTGTTAGCATAAATTAGTTGAAAAGTTAAACATTGATGCATAGATTGATAAAAAAAAAAGTGAACCATTGTTGTGTAGATAGGTAAATAGTGAACCATTGTTGCATAAATTGGTCAAAAAAAAAAAGCAAACCATTGTTGAATAGATTGACAAAAAAAAAAATGAGCCATTGTTGCATAGATAGGTAAAAAAGTGAAACATTGTTACATAAATTGGTAAAAAGGTGAAATATTGTTGCATAGATTGGTAAAAAAGTAAAACATTGATGCATAGATTGGTAAAAAAATGAACCATTGTTGCATAGATAGGTAAAAAAAAATGAAACATTGTTACATAAATTGGTAAAAAGGTGAAACATTGTTGCATAGATTGGTAAAAAAAGTAAATCATTGATGCATATAGTGTAGTAGCAAGTCAAAAAGTATTTTTTTTAGTAGATAGGTATAAAATAAATGCTTTTTTTTTTTAATGTTGCAACACCACTTCAATGAAACTTTGTTAATTTGTTAACTTTCAACTCCAAAAAGTTTTTTTTTTTAGTAGATAGGTAAAAAGCTGAAACATTGTTGCATATAGTGTAATAGCAAGTCAAAAAGTTTTTTTTTTTTAGTAGATAGGTATAAAATAAATGCTTTTTTTTTAATGTTGCAACACCACTTCAATGAAACTTTGTTAATTTGTTAACTTTCAACTCCAAAAAGTTTTTTTTTTTTAGTAGATAGGTAAAAAGGTGAAACATTGTTGCATATAGTGTAATAGCAAGTCAAAAAGTTTTTTTTTTTTTAGTAGATAGGTATAAAATAAATGCTTTTTTTTTTTATGTTGCAACACCACTTCATTGAAACTTTGTTAATTTGTTATGTAGGATTATAAAAACACAATGCATCTATGTAACAATGCAAGACAAATATAATAACAAAAAAAAAAATTTTACCTTGGAAGAACATTGCTATTATGAATCTCAATATCTGTAAATATCTCATTCCTGATATTTAAACAAAGAGATTTCATTTTCTGATAAGCTGTAGAAACAGCAACAGGATCCATCATCAAATTTCCTTCACCATTGCCACTAAGATATTCATCCGTATCACTCAAATGCCTTCTTGATCTTTTCTTTGCAGCTGCCTAATAATAATAATATAATAACAATATATTATTTAAACCATAGACACATGTATTCTATAAACAAAAGATATGTCATCCATGATAACACTTAATGAGAATATAAAGAAAGAAACCTGGAAGTAGCTGTATAATTTATTTTGTGCCTCAGGAGACAATATATCATGAAGAAGTTTATATAATTTCACAGAAGGTTCCAGAACAGGTGCAGCAACTCCAGTAGCAGGTTTAAAAACATCCATCATGCCAGATGGAGACAACTCATCTAAAGACTTGTAGTTCTCAAACACAACTGCAAAAATCTCTTCAATTTGCTCTTCAATCTCACCCAATATTCTATTCTGCAAATTGAAAAACAGATATGAAGTAATAATTTTGTGAAATCTTATATCATAACATGTGACTTTTGTAATTTCTTTTACCTCTTGATGACTGAGGGTGGTTTTGGTATTCCCCTTCATTATAACAGGCAACAACAAGTCGTATACTAATGAGAGACAATCATTTGTTGGAGTAGCAACATCCATTATATAAGATAAGTATCTGAAAAGTCAAGTGGTTAGAAAGGGTAAAATGGTAATTTATCAGAGTACATTTCAGTAATCAGTACCTTAGCTTTGTGTAAGCATCTGAAACTCCATAATATGCTGCAAACTCAGTGAGTAACCACTTCCATGGATCATGGAACAAAAGGTTTCTTTGTTGAAAGTTTTGCTCTTTCATGGCAACCTCCATTGCAAGATCATATGCCATTGTTTCAGCAATGGAACCACACTGTTATACAAAAAGATTGTTTGGTCAAAGTCAAAGTCAAACTGTTTTGAATTTTAAAGAATCACAAAGTAAGTCAAGAAAACTTTAAAGAATCACACAATTTCTGATTTCTTTAAAGTTCTTATTCTTCAAGTTAAATCTACATATCCGCACATTGTAATCATTGCAAAATATTAATAATATGGGAAATTCACCTTCATGCTGTTGTCATCTAAACTTGTTGTGTAATTTATGTAGAGTTGAATTTTTCCAACAAGTTCATGCTCTGGTTCTCGGTATATAGACCACCATCTTAGTTTGTCATTCTGCATTAAAAAGTATCAGCTTCAGACTAAAAGGGTAAAATGGTAATTTTTTTATAAAAAAAAAAAAAAAAAAAAAAAAGTCACCTGATCTTCAGAAATAGTGGCGACTTGAGCTAGAACACGACCATAATGGTTACCCTTGGAATCTTGGACTTCAACAATCAAGTCATCCCCAAGGCTATCTGGTAAACTGTGATTTCATGATTCATTAATAATTTCACAAAACCATGTAATAATAAGAAATAATATAATGAGATTTTGGATTTAAAAAAAAAAAAAAAAAAACGTACAATATATGGGTTTCACCAGATCCAGGTTGCATTCGAATGGTATCCCCTTCTGCTGAACTTTTAAGTCTTAGAAGACATGAGTATGACTCTGTTTAATATCATGAGTATTATATATCATTAGCTACTACTAATTTCTCCTTAAAACAATCCAAAATGTCGATTGACATTCCTAAAACATAAAATATTTCTATAGATGAATGAATGAATAAAACATAACCTTAGAAGGATTTTAGGTGTAATTTTATTAAAAATAAAAAAAAAATGAGAGATTGTTAAACATAAGTTAGTTTATTTAATTCAGTCTTGCATGATTCACCATATAAACTTAATTCTTATTCTTTTTCCCATTATATACATTGTAAACATAAGTTGGTGTTTCTTTTTTACTTAATGCAAAAAGAACAACTTAGTAGAAAAAGTCGGGAAGACAAAGCTTTCCTCACTAAGTCTTAAGTTTTTACAATTTTACCCCTCATTTATCTAGACACATTTGAACAAAAACCATTGTCTAACTCTAATCCAACATATTTAGTAGTTACTTATGAAAAACAATTACATAGAAAGTTCACAAACCTTTCATTAAGTCTTATGTTTTTACAATTTTACCCCTCATTTATCTAGACACATTTGAACAAAAACCATTGTCTAACTCTAATCCAACATATTTCAACACGTAGAAAATTCACAAACCTTTCATTAAGCCTTATGTTTTTACAATTTATCTAGACACATTTGAACTAAAACCATTGTCTAACTCTAATCATATTTCGACACAAGTAGTTATTTATAGAAAACAATTACATAGAAAGTTCACAAACCTTGTACTTCATAGCTCGATGAACTGCTTCTTAGAGTTGAGACCCCAATTTTAAGAAGGCCTGAAACTTGTTTGATGTATTGAGTGCTTGCTTGCATGTATGCCAAACTATGGCGAGAAAATGAACCATTTTTAGGGACACGAGGAGAAAAATGAATACTTCTAACTGACTTCCATCCAGAAGACACTTTCATTTGTAAATTGGCAAAATGGCGTTTTACAGTTTCCATTTTCACTTTTGGTGGTTTTATTGATGAAAAGTTGCATCCCGTAGGTGGATCCAATGTCATTTTCACCTTACGTACTACACCATTCAATAACAGTGTCAGTGTCAGGATTGTACTATTAATTTAAGAAAGAAACACACAAAGAAAGATATGCCCTCCATCACATGACATGATGTTGGTGGGATAGGGACTTTGATGGTGTTTGGGATTTCATCTAAAAACAACTTATTGACTTGTTGACTTTTTGAAAAGTCAATAAGTCAAAAAAAAGTGTTTGGGAATATGAGAAGGACTTTTAAAATAACTTCTCATTAACCCTTCAAAAAGGAGATTTTAATAAGTTAGGATTTCTAACTTTTCCAAACTCCTCACAGCTTTTTGGGTTGTAAAAGACAAATAAATACCCCTTAAAAAACAACTTATTGACTTATTGACTTTTTCCACCACAAAAACTAATCCAAACACTTTTTTTAAAAACTCATTTTCTCATCACCGTAAGTCATTTTGCCTAAAAGTCCTTTTGAAGTTCAAAATGAAATCCACCCTCTTTGTCTTTGCAAAAGTCGGAAATACCCTCCTCATCCTCATTATTGAATATAGCCCTAGAAAGCTTGTCCAGTGTCCAATCATGCATGTCATGTGGTGTCCCCATGTAACAAATGCAACGATAGCAAATAATAATGTTTTACAAGAGCTCAATACCTTGCACCTTCATCTTGCCAACCATTTTCTTTGGTTTTTGGGAAGGCCCTTTGTTATCAATTTCAGATGATTGCTTAACAAGCAATTCTTCCTCCGATTGTAGCAACATTTGTTGCAAACTGTTATTCAAGATTAATGTTAGAGTACAAAAACAAGCATAAAACATTCATAATGCTTTCAATGTTGTAAATCATTATTGTAAAGGGTATTTAAATGTACTTTACTCGTAACAACATGGGCGATGTACTCTACTTTTTATAATAGCATACTTACATTTTGCTACAAATACACGAATTTGTACTTTATTTGTTACATATTGCTATTATTGGTTAAGAAATGTTCCTACTATACGCAAAAATAAATTACATTTTACAAGTTTAGGAGTTATATACAACTATTGACAACAAGAGTAAAGTATGTTGATATTTCATGCAATTTTCCCTAATGAAAATGCAATATCCATTTCAATTGTATCCAATGAAAGTTGATATTTCAAAAGTCACTCTCAATGTTGGTATTACTCATATCCATAAATATCCAAAATGCAAAGTGTTACACTTTTTAAGTATATCGTATTTGATTATTTGCTAAATTGTAGAATCAAATATTTTTTAATATGTTAACAAAAAATACTCATAAATAGGATATAAAATTATAACAAAAACTAAACTCACCCAAAGGTGCTTCGTAGTAGAGCACATTCATTTTCCAAAAATATGGGGGCTTCCATGCAACCCTTTGCCCAAGCATGTAGACACAGTCGAACACATGCATCATATGCAATCACAGCATGCCAAGGCCCCAAGGAACTAAATTTAATAAAAATTAAATAAGTTTGTAAATTTTATTAATAAAATTAATAAAAATAGTATAATATTTAACGTACCTTGCGTGAAACGTTGGAAGACGTGTAGGAAAAGAACCAGAACCGGTTTTGACACCAACATTCCTATTGCAAAGAAAGTAAAAGATATTAAGATATAAATAAACATAAAAAAAGAGGTAATGTTATATCAACTTTTTATGATATGTGTAATATAATATATAGTTTTAAATTTACTCTTTTAGTTATAAATTATATAATGATAAATAATGAGTTTTTTTTTTTATTTACATTAGAACCCATATAAGGTCATGATAAAAAAATATATTTTCTAGTTATTTTTGGAAGATATAAGTACAATTTAATTAACATCATGAAATTACAAAAATAAAGATATACGTCATTTCATATATGTCATTGAAATGACATAAATAAAAATGGGCAATATTGTAAATAAAAATGGAATGAAAAGAAAATAATATCATAGCTAAGAAAAGAAAATTAATGAAATTAAAGGAATCACATTCTTTCAAGAATTATCCATTCCATTTCATCAGACAAAATAAATAGCTTTTTTTTTAAGGAAAATCACATAATGATGAATTATAAATAGCTTTTTTCTGAAGGAAAATCACATAATGATGAATTATAGTTTACAAATTTTGAGGAAGTGGAAACAAACCTAGATGGGTTTGAGGTCTCCTGTTTATGACTCGTTTTCAAATCTACAACAGGAGTATTCTTCTCTACAGTTGACTTAGGTACAAAGTCAACCGAGTCAGCTGTAGATGGAGTATAATTAGCTTTAGAAACTGGAGAATGCTCCTTCTCTTGTTTGATTTCCCCAAATGAACCTGAAAATGGAGGTGCACTTGGAAAATCTTCCTTGGATGCTTGTCGATTCTCAATATTTTTACCATTTGACTCCTGTAATAGTTGACTCTAAAAAGTCAAACACCAAGTCATAGCAAAGTAAACTCCTTTTTCACCAAAATTAGATAAGAGAAATAAGAGAATTGATCGATTCCTTATGAATTGGAGTGAAATGGAATTCAATTGCATTCCATTCCGGACTTTGATTGCAAAAATTAATACATAATTGAATTCTGTTGGAAAGGAATTCAATTTTCCTTCAATAAACTCAAGGAATTCAACTCCAATCCTCCCTCATTTGTACAAAATGACGGAAATACCCTTTCTAAACTGTATTAGTAGATGGTAATTTAAATATTTTTGCAAGTTTTAAATGAATTTGTTAACAGAAATCGATAAAGGACAATTCCGTCAATAGTCGTTACTTACATTCCAAATCCTTTGACATGTTTAGAAACCAAACAAAATATATTCAAAGGAATGGAATTGAATTCCATTCCATTTCCAATTTCTTTAATAGATTCCAATTCTTTCAAACACACAAAAACTTTAACTAGATGAAAAAGAAGCTAGAATTGTACCTTTCTTGAAGAAGTATCTCCATTAACATGTGATGAAACATAAGACGAATAACCATCCGAAACATACGAATCTTTATGTGGCAAATTTTCCATACTTGCCCCTACTTGTGTACTTGAAAACTCTGAGCTTCTAGAATCATCTGACTCATCCTCCGTATAAACACTGCTTCTCACATTATACCTATCACCTCCCCTCATCAACAATCTATCTGACACCTTCCTCATTTCAATCGAAGAGCTCACATCACTAGAGTACACATGATACCGTGGTCCCCGTTTCACAGGATCATGATCACGGTGCCTATTGCTACTACCAGAAGGAACTCCATCATCATGAGGGGAGGAATCTACTGAGTATCTTCCACCGTATACCTCTCCTTCTGAATCACTTGACATGTCTTCAGAAGTGGAATTAGTGTCATCTCTTGGCAAGACTTGAGATATTGGAACAACCCCATTTTTGAATTTTGAAGGTTGAGGCAATCCGAACCCTCGAGAGTTGTTTCTAGAAGTGATTGGATCGAATCTTGTTCGTTGATTTGATGTGGAGGGAGGGGTTTCTTTTTTTGGATTGTTGGATCCCTGTATTTGAAAGGATTTGAATTTGAAATCACCATTTATGAGCAATAGTTGCATATAGAATACCAATAAAGTTTATTCAAATCATTAAGTGAAGAATATGATTTTTAAATATTGGAATCCAAGAAACTAAAAATAGAGAATGACAATATACAAGAGGGAAATGTAAGTGTTGATAAGTATTCTATAATAATAGTTGAGAGCACAAACTCACCATTTATAAATAGTTATGAAAATGGAAAACCAGCAAAATTTATTCAAATCCTGAAGTGATAATGTTTTGAATTTTTGAATCCAAAGAAACAAATTTTAAAAATGCCCAGGTGCAAATTGAGAACGAACGAATCAGAAATTTGAGATTTCGTGAGTTTACAGATAAATTTTCTATAATTATAGTTCAGAGCAGAATATCACCATTTATGAACAATAGTGCAGGTGAAAGATCGAGAAATTCATTCAAATTCTCAAGTGAATGATGAATTTTTTGGAATCCAAAATATAACAAATTTGAATTTTTGAATCCAAGAAAAAGAAAAAAGCAAAACAAATCCCCGTATATACAAATTGAGAACAAACAAGCAAAATTTAATGAGAATTTAGTGATTTTGTCGAGGAAAATGTAAGATTTTAACTGAAAAGCCCTAGATTAAAAGATTAATAAAAGCCCAGATACAAATTGTAGATAACCAACGATAATATCGAATACGAAGTATTAAAATAGTAATTAACATCAATAAGCAAAGCGTAATCTCAACAATTTACTTGACGAAATCGATGTGACTCCATAAAACCCCAAATAATATTATTTAAAAATGCAATGTAGAGATGTTGATAACCAACCTCTTTGACCCATCTAAGAGCATTTGTATCTAGCCCTTCTGTAAACATCATGTGCTCTTTTTGAGCGAAATCACATCCAGCCACCCCAACTACAAAGAAAATTGAAAAGGACGAACATCAAGATCTGAATCTTAGAAACCCAGAAAGGTAAAGTAATTACAGTTACAAGTAAAACTACTAGTTTAGAGCTGAGTCATACTATAATATGTTGAAGGAGTAGTGTTTCAATGGACTCTTTTGCTGCTCAAATCAAGTGTTTTGATTCTTTGAATGTGTAGCAGAAGGACGTAAAGATGGAAAGAGACGTTGGGGAAAAAATTTGAAAGAGAGAGAGAAAGTAATCAGATTGATTGAAGATAAAAAGGGACAAAATGGGCATTAAAATTTTCAAGAAATAAGAAGATGCTCGTGATGACTCATAAATCAGGATTTTTGGTTTTTTGCTGTGCTGCTTTGCAGAAAGAAAAAGGGCAAAAGGCCATTATTTTATTAAATTTGATTTTATGGAGTGGGGTTTCAAAATGGTATTTTATTTAACATGTTTTGATTTATATAATAAAGTAGTTAATATAAGAAATGTTTAATGATATTTCACATTTAAGATCAAAAATAAAATGTTAATATAAAAAAAAATCAAAAATATAAACAATGGTGTATAAGGTAGTAAAAAGTCAAATATTAGTTACACATTTCTTCCTAACCAACTTTGAGTTACAAATATTTTGGTCCTAGAATACGGTAAAACCATTTTATTATATAAATTTATAAAAAATATAATATGTTATTGCATAGATGTGTATTTAACCTTTCATAAATAACTAAATGCTCTAATCATTTAATTAGTTATATTGATTATCAGTACAATATCTTAAATATATAAGAAAATTTGGATAAAAAATGTGTAGATTATATAATCGGTTAAACGAATTCAAACAATAACGATTAGACTTAAAAACACATTACTATTGTAAACCTCATTAAATATTATATTTTTAAGGCTAATTATAAGAAACAATAATATATTTATTTGTTTGTTTAGTATAAATTTATTTTCCATAATGCAATATATCTTAATTAAAATTTCCAAATTCCAAAAAATTTCATCAGCTTTCTATAATATGATATATCTAATTATAATAATATCATTCAGATATAAAACAATTCCATCTGTAATATTGACTCAGTTTTTCATAATATAATATGTATTAATTAAAAAAAGCTTTTATATAATATTATAATTTAATAAATATTTTGAAATATAATTTATTTTGAAAGAAAAACAATGCCAAAATATAAAAATAAAAAATATTATGATAAAAGAAAAGGCTAAATAAGGATGGTTGTTATTTCTTTAGATTCAATTTTATTTTTCAAATATGTAGAAAAAATAAATTATGTTGCTTGCAACCAAAAAAATGAGAACGTTGGAGCGGAGACACATTTGATGGCGATTCCCGCTTGTTTAAGCAAAAGGCGTCACATGAATATAGTGGCGCCCACCTTCCATTACCATCAAACTTATTTTATTTCATTATAATATATAATCAAATTTATTATTATTTTTATGGAATATTTAAATTCTATCGTTTTTTTTATTATACTCCGTAAGTTCTTCATAACGGAACCAGTTAGAGGATTGCAGATGTACAAGTGTTTGAGGTTGCAACAAACTCAGGAATGGTGCTATCGAAATCGTACTTTTTTCACTGTTACATATGCATCATATTATTTTTTATCATATAAGTGTGGTTTCTTGCCACATCCAGGGAGTGGTGTCGCATTTTTTTTAATAATTTAATTTAATAAAAAAAAATTAATTAAAAAAACATAATTTTTCATTACTTGAAAATAAAAAAACATTACATTACATTACTATAAAAAAAATAAAAATAAAAACACATGACATTAAAAAAATCCTACAAACTTAAAAAACACAAATCAAACGATTAAAATAACTTAAAAAACACAAATAAAATAACTAAACCATACTATACAAAGTCGTTCTCCGAGAACTCGTCTTCTGAGTCATCTGGTGTAGGGGTGTTCACGGTCCGGTTTTTTTCGGTTTTTAGGTCAAACCGTAGCCAAACCATTAGTTACGGTTTTTATCAAGCCAAAACCGAAGCCGAACCATTCAAAAATTAAAACCGAACATAACCAAACCGTTACTAACGGTTTGGCTCCGGTTTGGTTTCACGGTTTGGGCTTTTTAGGCCCATTTTAGTCAAATTACATTAAGTTTCTCACTCATCAAAAATTGAATTCAAAATAAAACACCACCATCCATTATGAAGAATTAATAAAAATAAACTCAATGAGAGATGCACGACGGACTGATGGTGTTGTGTGTAAGTGTGTTGCCTGCATTAGGAAAAATGAGGTGATCAGAAAATACTACACTTCTATTTTGGGTCTTTGGAGGTTCAAACTCATAACTTCCTTGATTTGTATTTTATACAATGATGATATTACTATAATATCCTTAATCAAGAAAAAAAAAAAAAAAAAAAAAAAAAAAAGACAACCTACCTTAACAAGTTTAAAGAGCTTAGACATTGTATCAAGAGTGGCACATTGTCGTGAATAATCCTAGAATATGCCATCAAACTTGCTGCATAAACCACAAATGAAAAGAACTCGTCACCCTCTTAGCTCAAAAAGTTAATAATCAATGAAGAATCACATAGTTCTTATCTCTATAAAAGAACAAATAGAGTAATTTACAACTAGAGATGACAATTATTTGAAATATTCAAGTAAACTTTTTAATCTAACCGTTTCCAAAAAGAGCCAACAATCAGAACGTACGATCCATAATCAATAACATTATTCCAAAATAATCCCAGCAATTAGAAAGTGTGATTCCATTTGATAGATTGACAGTCGATTTTTTTAGAATGGAGGAAACTAAAAGATTCGAAACTGAGGAGGGAACCGTACCTGTAAACAAGTGAAATGACTCATAGGAGGGAACAATACCTGTAAACTAGTTAAGCAAACAGAAAGTATGATGTTAAGCAATTCAAAAAGGAAGAACGAGAAACGAATTCCACATTCTAGACGAGAAGCGGACCTTATCAGACAGAGAAGCGGACCTGCGGACCTGCAATTGGTTCTTTTCAGCAACAATATTTGATTAATAGGAAGCTGATTGCAGTTGGTGTGATTGATATTCTTCCTAAATGTTTATCCAGTAAAAAAATTTAGGTGAGAGAGCAACGAGAGCTGCAGGCGGAGTAGAAGTAGCAAATGATTTCCGATACATCGGTGATTTCGGATACAAAACACAAGCTAGAGGTCAGAACATACCTTATCGAACAGAGATGCAGAGAGCAACGAGAACTGTAGGTGGAGGCGCCGACCTGTTGCGTTGTGTCTGGTGCTTTACTCAGTTGTCGACAATTGCTTTCAATGAAGTATGAAAGAGAACGACAGAGAAATGAGAATGGAAAAAACAAATGACTGCGATTTGCAATTATGATTAGGGTTAGGTCATCGTTTCTTTACTTCTTCTCACGTCTGGACTCTTGGAATGAAAATGGACAGACTCCAATCAAAGACTTTACACTTGGGCTTCACAATCCACAAAACAAAGTAACAGAGTAATTGGGCTGTGTAATTAAATGAGTTATCGGTTTTAACTTTTATTATTTATATATAAAATTAATCTATATAATAATAATAATAATTACATATATAAAAAATTGTTTAATATATATTACAAACCCTACGGTCCGGTCCGGTTTTTATACGGTTTGAAAAATTAGAAACCGTAAGCCAAACCGTTCATTACGGTTTGAAAAATTAGAAACCGTAAGCCAAACCATAAAGAAAAATACAAACCGTAAAACCAAACCGTTGACCGGTTTGGCCGGTTTCACTGTTTAAAACCATACCGCGAACACCCCTAATCTGGTGGATCCAAATTATGGTTAATGTGTTGAAGCCTATAAATTGTTCCACCAAGTCTGTGCGAAGATTATGAAATGTTTCAGTGCAACGTATCTCTGCTCTCTTGTTCATATCCTCTTCGTCACCAATTCCTATTGGTTGTGTATCGGGTATGGTTTCTTTCTCGTCAAACGCACATATCGCTCTTCGTTCCTCTTCAATAATCATGTTATGCAATAAAAGACATGAATAAATAATTTCTTGAAGTTTTTCCTCGTCGAAATAAATTGTTGGTTTTTTCAATATGAACCAACGTTTTTTAAGAGCTCCAAAAGCACGTTCGACATCCTTCCTAGCTCTTTCTTAGAGTCTCTTGAATTTTTTTTCGTCTAGAACCACGTGGACACGTAAATAATTTAACAAACACAGCATAGTCAGTATAGATCCCATCAACAAGATAATAATCATACTTATATGGTGTTCCATGCACTTCAAAAAAAGAATCCGATGCAAATCCGCCGTATATGTTGTTAAATATAAGTGAACGATTAAGAACGTTAATGTCATTAATCGAACTGGGAGAATAAAAAAAAAAGCATTTTGTCACAACTAGCATTTCTAGCTATGAAATTTTATTCTCATGTAAACATCATCCATTGTAAGGCTTGTACTCTAAATGAATATCATACTCTATGCTTACTCAATATCTTTCTTATAGTCAACAAGGGGTTGGAAATCCTAAAAATTCCGATTTAAGTCCTATATGGGCTAGGATTTTCTTATTTGGCATAATGGGCCAATAAGCTTCCAATTTGACTACTTTGGACTTAAAACCCTTAAATGGGCTCTAAATGCACCCATATTCATAAAACTTAATGTATTGGGCCATGTGACATCCCCATTTTCATGGCCAGAAAAGACCGATTTGTTTATGTTTTGTTTTATAAAATCAGACTAATCTTTTTATTAAAAGAGTTGCAGAATTTGTTCCCAAAACAAAATATGATAATAATTTATCCAAGCATTTCTTTAAAGAAACGTATTTTCGTTAAATAACAAAGTCTCGGAATGTCATGTTCCGATACAGAACAAAAGCATAAACAATATAAAATAGACCTTACAACAGTTATTTATAACTACTGATCTATAATCAAAAATCTCTCGTCAAGTCCACCAACTTATACTCTTGTGTCATTACCTATAATGCAAAGAAAACTGAGTGGGTCAGGCTTGGGAGCCTGGTGAGCATATAGGGTTTTTAACCCACAATAATATATTTATTATATATTTAATCATCAAACAATCAACCCAATTACCCATCCCCATTATCTTCTTTATTTCTTAAGGTTTTACCCTAAGAATTGACTATCCTTCCTTCATTCATTCCTAAGGATTTACCTAAGGAATTGGCACGAAGTCCATTGCTGCCAAAGTTTATCTATCAGGTACTAAATCCATAGCTATCAGGCACTAACTCCATAGTCGCCAAGGTTTATGTAACAGGCGTTAACTCCATAGTCACCAAGGATTATGTAACACGCGCTAATTCCATAGTCACTAAGGTTTATGTCATTTATAGATAGTATTGGTTCTGAGACATCCTCTAGCAATACATATCAATGCGTTTTTAGAGTACACCGGTGAACATCAAGTCCATAACACCTACAAGTTGCGAGCCTGCTAGTGTTCCACAGGACTGTCTAGAATAGTCCGTGTTGTCATCCCTACTCTGCTGAATGACGGGGGCCATCGTTTGGGTAAAGGTTTCACTCATTTTTCACTTGTCACCCTCATCTCATGATCTATATCATCTTTCGTCTCATCCTCAAACTAATTTTTCCTCACACACCAACTATTTCATCTACTCATGTTCTACCCAACATATTTGTAGATATAAATTACATATATAGTTTAAATCATTTAAAAATCTATATAAAACATTCATTCAACAACCATCTCAAGTAAACAAACAACGTATAAGCACATAGCCCGTATTTCATAGCAAATACTTCATATCTATACGGTAGAAGAAAGTAACTACACACTCACACATATAAACAACTATATATATATATATATATATATATATATATATATATATATATATATATATATATATATATATATATATATATATATACACACATAGCATGTATTTTATAAAATACTTCATATCTATGTGTAAGATGAAAGTGACTATACACTTACTTGATTAGTCTAAGTCATTAAAAAATTTGATATTTACAATAATACCATGATTAATCTAAGTCATTCAAAAATTTGATCTAACGCTCCACCTTTAGTTCTCGGGTTCTCATGAAATTATGAATTCTCAAATGATCATCTCTCTCTCTTTCTCTCCCCCCCCCCCCCCCCCCGCTCTCTCTCTCTCTCTCTCTCTCTATATATATATATATATATATATATATATATATATATATATATATATATATATATATATATATATATATATATATATATATATATATATATATATATATATATATATAGAGGTGGGTTCAATTGAGAAAATAATAAAGGTTGAGAATGGGGGAATCATTCTCAGCCACTCATTTAATCTAAACATAAAAGACACGGTGGCAAACTTGTAAATATCGTAATAACCTTCAATCTCAAATACGTAACTATAGAAAATTCGAAACTGTTCGTTCATCATCAAACTTTTTCCTCCAACCTTCAATAATCATCCAGATTTCTTCAACTAAACCGGAATTTCTTCGCTGTTCATAAAATTGGAATCGGAGTTCTGGACTCGCAGTCACAGTCGACATTGAGGGACTTAGAATCGGTACTCACAGGTTCCCAATCGGATTTTCGGAAATCAAAATCAAATTGAGAAATCGATCAGAGATAGGATGTCACATCTGAAGTCGAAATCAGAAGTATATGATGATTTGGAATTCATAACTTGACGTTTTTAACATTTTTAAAATAGTTGACTTGTTTGCACTCCAACTATTTGATGAAATACATAAACTAAATTACCACGTTATATTCACATATGAATATGTTTTCTCACGTGAATCAATATATGATTATTAAAAACACAAAACAAATATGCAAGTCTCTATGTTATTCATATGTGAATAACATATAAAAATTATATATATTTGTCAAAATACCTTCAATATTCATAAGTGAATATACCTTGTAATATTCATATGTGAATATATTGTGTAACATTCATAAGTGAATATATCATCTAATATTCACAAGTGAATATACTCTGTAATATTCACATGTGATATACGATGTAATACTATGTAATATTCACATATGAAATATCATTACTCATAAGTGAATATAACATCTAATATTCACAAGTGAATATACTATGTTAATATTACAGAGTATATTCACTTGTAGAGAATAAAAAATTATGAATTTTGTAGAGAATAAAAAATTATGAATTTTGGTATATTTAAAATCATTTTTTGATAAAAATAGCTTATAAAAATAAAAAAAAACGAAAAAAACTATGTTTTGGTATATATTAAGGTAATAATTAGCATAGTTTAAGGAAATATGTTATGTTGGAAAACACATGTGTATTCGTTTTCCATTTCCGCCGGTACATTGGAAGCTTTTGTAGCAAAAATAAATGATTTGCTGAGAATAATTCCCCCATTCTCAACCTTTTTTTTTTCTCAATTGAACCCTCCCCTATATATATATATATATATATATATATATATATATATATATATATATATATATATATATATATATATATATATATATATATATATATATATCACAAAGTTCACAAATACTAATAAAAAACATATAGATACATGTCACAAAGTTCAATATATATATATATATATATATATATATATATATATATATATATATATATATTCCATATACATCACCATATTTTAAAGTTTTACTACAAATATAATAAATTTCAGATTTTCTTTTAGAAACGATAAAACATTATAAATAAATAAATAAACAAATAAATAAAAACTAACAAGAAACTAGAAACCAATTAACATCTAAAAGCAAACCAATTATAAGAATTAGCAAGAATGTTATGGAATAATGTATCCTTACTTAAGGATATCGAGTATCGATGCTATTGATTGGGTAGAGGCGATGTAAATTCCTCAAAAAGCTAAGATTAGATGGGTTATTGAAGGGGATGAAAATACTAAGGGTGCGTTTAGTTGCGGAAAAATAGATCGTTTTTCGGAAAAAAATTCCAAGAAAAATGAGAATTTTAAAAACGCGTTTAGTTCGTCTATCTTTCTAAATTTTTCACGGAAAATGAAAATTTTCGGTTTTCTAAAATTACAAAGAAGTTTGAAATTTTTAGAAAACTGATAATCATTGTTTTCCATATTTTTCTAATTCCAATTTTTTTCTAAAATGTAAATACACACCCACTCTCATCTCATCCACCTCTCCCTACCTCCACTTTAACATCCCACCCCTCACCCACCCACACACACACACACACCCGCACACACAGACACACACACACACCAACCCTGCAACCCATAAACACACACACATACCCCCCACCCTCACCCCACATACACACACACGCCCCCACCCACAAACACACACATACATACCCATCAACACCCCACCCCCACCCCACACACACACACCCACAAACACACTCATACACACAAACACACACACATCCACAAACACACAATCGTACACCCATCCACCCAACACCACTACCACACAATCACCGACCTACCACCACCACTAACTCATCACTAGCACCACCGCCGCCACCATCACCACCACTGATACAATTGCCGCCGCCACCACCATCGTTTGTCATCACCACCACCGCCACCGACCTGCTACCGTAACCGCCCCCACCCACACCCTTTCGTCGCTACCGTTTTCTAAAAATGAAAAGCTATAGAAAAATACACATCTAAACACGTTTTCTAATTTTCTAAAACTGAAAACGAAAAATAAGTAAGTTTTAACTAAACGCGTTTTCTAAATTTTTCAATGAAAAATGAAAACGGAAAAGGGAAAACAAAAAACAGAAAATGAAAACTATTTTTCCGTAACTAAACACAACCTAAGCATTTTCATGGAATTTTAGATTAAAAAAAAACAATTGGCGATTCAAAGCATGGTAGTTGATGGAGAGTGTGTGGATTCTCCGAAAAGAGTTAAATTCGAGTTTTTTCCCGCTTTAGTAGTTGATGGAGAGTGTGTAGATTCAAAGCATGGTAGTTGCTGCGGTAATGAAATTTTTGAACTCTTCTAAATTCCCAAAAGGTTATAATCCCTTTAATTCCTATGGTTGGGGGAGAAAGACTACATACGTGGCGAAATGTTGGTGCTGCCGATACCGGCCTGATCTATGGCAAGATAACATCAACTCGGTGCATCCTTATGCAACAAAGTATATATAATTTTCCCAATTTTAGCAACAAAAAGGTTTTACACAAAATATGCAGTGACATTTTATTTTATGACTAAAAGATGCAAACATGTGACGACTTACTCGTTTAGTTGCACAAAGTTTTAGGAATAGGAAGCATTTTTAGATAAATTGGTAATAAAAAAAAAAAAAAATATTACATAAACCGGCAAAAGAATCGAACAGTACTGCATAAATAAACATAAAACTGGTAATGGATTTCCACTTACAATATTGCATATTTTGGCAAAAGAATCGAACAGTACTTCATCTGAAAACCCATTGTATGCATAAATAAGAAATAAAGACGAACAGTTATTCAATTTAACACTTACATATCCATTTTTCTCAAAATAAAAAACTTCAAAAAGAACTAGAGGATCTCAACTCCAAACAGCAAAATATAGCGTTATTTATTCTTATTTCATTTAAAATGAGAATTTATCTTTGAAAATATCTCAATGAAGAAAAGGGAAAAGGAGAATCTGTTACACGGTTACCCATACAAACCATCAACATTACACTCTCCAAGAAAAACTTTAACACTTCGAGGGGAACCACAATCACCTTCTGCAATGATAGCTCGATCATTAGCAGCCATGTGTGCAATAATCTTGTACACCATCTCAATCTGCCAATAAAAAAAAGTGATTTGTATGGTTTAATAACACCACCTCACCTATATATAGTTGTTTCTTTTTTACTTAATCCAGAAACAACTAGTTCATATTAATAGAGAATTTATCTGCTGTTTTCATTTTTCAAGTGCATCATCATTTTATAAATGTTTAAGATGACATAAATAAATACATACATCTTCAGGGGAATGGCACCGATCAGCTACTTCCTCAATTGATAATGGTTCCACAGGGTCCTTACAACTGGGAAATCATACACACAAAATGCTTGTGAATTTACGTATTTGCCTCTTATTTTGTTATCATTGAATTCAAGCCCGAAGGGTATTTAAGACATTTTGCTAGCATATGCATACAGACATACAGTATACCTGGCCTCATTGAGAACGGAAAGAACCCGTTTTTGTAGAGCCAACACTTCTCCTGCTGCTTTCTTTCCGGCTTCAACTCCTGATGTAGTATGCTTATTATATATTATTGTTTTTTATTTTTTTGACTTAAATAATAATAAATAAATAAGAGTTAAATAATACCAGGTTGATGGTAGGCATTGATGTTGACAAGTGATGCATAAATACCAACAGCTCTTTCATAAAGTGCAATTAAAGCTCCCACTGACCGTGGGTTCACTTCTTGCACAGTCACAGTAACCGACTCCCTCCCATTTGCATACAGCGCTGACCTTGTTCCCTAACCAAAAAAAAATCTACTTTTATTCCACATCACTTTTGCTTCTTCTTAGCACAACAAGGGTAAAACGGTCATTTACTACCTGCAACATTCCAAACAAGTAGTCACCACAAGTGACACCTGGCTCAAGCTCCCAATCGTGACCAGGGGGTCTATCACGTAATACTTCAATGAATGTTGCAAAGAAATTGTGCACACCATCTCGAAGCTGTTGAATGTATCTGTAGTCCCATTGCAATTTGCAAATTTAAATAACAATTATCAAAATAATAATAATCATAATGATGGTTGTGGAAACCTACGCATGTTGATCTGTGCTCCCTTTATTTCCATACACAGTAAGCCCTTGATTTACCTATGAGAAAAGAGAAGACAAAACATTATTGCCTAAATTGGTTAAAAAAGTGCAAGTTTATAATTGTTTTTGCTCATTGCATACTTTATTGCCATCAAGGTCAAATTCCTTCCCAAGGGATTCCATCACCAGCTGTTGCAAATATCTGCTAAATAACAAAAGGCTATCCTTGTAGGGAAGTACCACCATATCCTGTTCAAATATATGTAAAAAAAATCATTCATTTTTGGAACAAAACATAATAATTTCCAAAATCTAATGTTAGATTTGAATTAAAAAAAAAAAAAAATGATTTACTAATTACTATTTACAAGTACCTTTGATCCTACACCATCAGAAGCCCAATACCAACATAACGCCAGAAGAGCTGCAGGGTTGTTCTTCACCTAACAATAACACCAACAACATTCGGATTTTATATGCAAGAAATAGCAATGTACTTTCGTTAAATTGTTTATTACATCTTCGTATTTTGAAAAATATTCCCGATTTTAACAATGTCATATCAAAATAATATAAAATAAAATGAAGTACATTGCTAACTTTAACCCTATTAGCTATTATTATTAATATTATTATTGTACCACATTAGTCCTGTTTGCCTCATCCATTAGTGATGCACCCTCAAGCATTTCTTTGATGTTGATTCCCTGAATACAACAATACAAATTTACAACATCTTAATATTTGTATTTAGATTAGAGGGAATGTTTTATTTATTTATTTATTTATTTATTTTATAAAAAATGAAATGAGAACCTGAAGTGCTGCAGCAAGTAGACCAACAGCAGACATTTCAGAAGTTCTTCCACCAACCCAATCAAACATGGGAAATCTAGACAACCACCCTTCGATTCTTGCAGTGTTATCTAATAATGATCCCTCTTGAGTAATAGCAACACCCTGTAAATATTTCTTTAATTAGCATAAACAAATTTTATATATTATATGTAGATACATTATACAGTTTTGACTCTAGGCTTTACATTATTCAGCTATAATTAACCAACTTATTATTTACACATAAAAGCAGAAAGAAGAACCTGAAGATCAAAACCTGTTTTGCAAAATTCAGCCCAGCATCACGAAAAGCCTTTTGTACTTCTAATAAACCATTTCTTGTTTCTGGAGTGCCTCCACTCTGACTCAAAATTCAGAATCAACATTAAGCAATTTGATATTATTAAACCAATAAAATAAAAAATCTATTCAGACCTTTGAAACTACTATTACAAGTGTAGATGCTAATTCTGGTCCAAGTTGTGCAATTTGATGGTCAATTCCTGCTGGATCTGTATTGTCGATGAACCTTATCTGAAAATCAGTCCACATTCAAAAAAAAGTTATGTGTTATTATACAAGTTTAAAATAGAAGAACTAAAATTATGTCATAAAAAAATAAATATTACCTTGAGAGGAGGATTATCAGGTGCTAAAGCCTCAGCGACAAACTGTGGTCCAAGAGCAGAGCCTCCGATTCCCACTGAGAGTATGTGTGTGAATCGACCTTCTGGAGAAGAAGGAGGTTTTATCTGAAATCATAAAAATATAAAACATTTTGAATCCACAATTTTATATGTATTGAAAGAATAAAGTCGTATCAGTTATCGATTTTATGATTTCGCAAACTTTTACATGTATGTGTAGCTATAGAAGTAGTAGCAACATAATCTTGACTATAAAAGTCAAAGCGAAGTGAGTAAGTTCCAAGTCAAAGTACACGTTGCTATCAATGATCAAGAAATCGAATTATCGTGAAAACAACATTTGGGATCCCAATTTGAGTGTTCTATTTGCCATATTTCGGTCAACTTTAGGGTTTGCTTCATCGAAGTTGAGAGATTTGAAATGCTGAATACAAAAGAAAATGAAGATCGGTAGAGAAAATAAACTAACCTTACCCACGATGATGTCTTCGGCGAATGTAGAAATGGCTTCAAGTGTGTTTTCAATCTGCAACCTCAAGAACGAATTCGGCGATAATTTAGGGTTCCTAAGCCAATAATGCCCCACCATTCTCCCTTCATCTGGATTAGCGATTGCACCTTTCTCCAGATCCTCCATAGCCTGGAAAGCCTTCATAAACCTAGGCTCCATTTCCTTCACAAACTCGTCGGTAAACCCGACCCGACTCACATCCAAATACAAACCTAAATCCTTATGCTGGTACAACCACTCTGTGTATCTCTCCCAAAGAACTTTCGGGTCTGTTTCCAACCCTTTCTTCGCCACTGACTTTCCTGGTACCCCATCACCGGTTGCAGCAATCTTTGACAGACTTGATGGAGCATCACGCGCCACCGAATGCGTCAACAAACTGTGGCTACTCTTGCTACTGATACCTGAAAAGGAAATTTTTAAGTTGTCTTCTATTCGAAGCGGCGACGAGATCATCCATGGCGATTGGATTCTTGATAATGATGGTAAGTTGGGTTTTGGGATCAAATTCGATGATGATGAACACAACCCCGATATCGACGCCATGGGAGAGCAAGGCAAGTGACAGAAATCGATGAAACCGAGGGGGGTGTTTTAGAGAGAGAAAGCTGTTGCCATGGCAATGAGGCAGGCTCTTTGAGGAGGGGTTTTTGGAACCTTGTATAGTAATGGTAAGTGGGTCGTTGATGAAGTTTCAACTCTTTTCACTTTCTCTCTCACACAAAAACACCCTGAAAACGCAGTGGTATCTTCTCTCTTACCTACGTTGATTGGTGGAGGGAGATTTATTTTATTGCAGAATAACCCTTTGAGAATATCGAAAGGACGGAGGAGTCCCTTGGGATTTTCTTTCTTTGTACTCGAGTCAATGCAAACATACATGGCTCGTGATTCATGAATCATGACTCGTGACATAAAGGGTGCATCAATAATGACTCTTCGTGAGTATGGATAGATGTATAACTTAAATACAAAATGTATTTTTATTTTTATTTTTATAAGTGAATTAACATGATTAATAACTTAATTTAAGTATCCAATGTCATATTTAATACTACAAGCAACTTATTTGATAGTAAAATTCCAAAAAAAAACTTTTAAAGCGGTTCTTTGTGCTTGCATCCAAAACAACATGAGACAAACCCACTTTCCCATTCAATCGAACATCAAAGGCCAAACACATGGAACATGTGTGTAAGGTAGCATCCAATTGTGAAAGGTGGGTCCAATAGCTTCGAATAAGCTTTTTAGAATATGTATATATGTGTTGGTTATATGAGGATATCAAAATTCACACAACACGATAATATACACACATGAGAAAACCCAATATTAAGTCAGGGTCATCATAGGAGGAAATCAAGAAGCAAGTGAGAACATAGGAAAATCAACATAAATTCTCAAATATCATAATTCAAAGTTGAGAAATCAAGTTCTCTATCTTTATCTCTATTTGTATATAAGCAAATTTAAGAGAAAAGATCATAGCAAGACCAACATGTGCTCGATCTCAAATAGTGTTGAAGTACAAGTTTTGTTGTGACTATCTAAAACGTGTGAAGATGTACTTTGTAAGGTTGTGTTTTTGATATACCGAAATTGGAGAGTTCGTAATGCTTCTTCGGTATTTGACATATGATGAGTTGAACATACACAACCTCCACACATAGGTTAGTGAAGGCAAACAGTTATAGCACGTGGGCCATCTTACTTGTCATTATATTATTGGTTGTTACCTTTCGTCGACTTAGTTTTTTTGTTAGTATAAATACAGAAGGTTAGATAGTGTTTAGTAATGTTCTATCAATTCGTGTTATATGCTTGTAATATTTGAACCGTAACATTTTCCAATCAACATTTGAGCGTATTTGTTTTCGTGTTGATGTTCATTTAATTTTGCACTATATTTTGTCATGGATCCTTAACAGAACAAATGGTATGATATATTGTTCAAACTTTGGGGGGGGGGGGGGGGGGGGGGGGGGTTCCTTTTTATTTTTCATTCTTTAGATTTATCTTTGTTGCAAATCTATTTTTTAATTTGAAATCTTAAGATACTAAAGTTTTGGCAATTCAAATCATGTTTTTGTTAATGGGAAACAATTACAATTCATAAGTGTTGGTTATAACACTCGTACTCTGATTTTCTAGAGCAATACGAAAGTTGGCGATTCGCATAGAAGATTATCTATATGCTCTTGATAGCGATATTTGATGATCAACTGAAGTTGCACCTCACAATCATTGATTAACTAGTCTCATGAATCTTATAGCTCGAATTATGGTTTCTAATCAAGATTATACAATCTTTCATCCAAAAATAATAAAATCGTAAATGTTTTTCTTTGTAAACAAGAATTGAGGTATCAACTTCCAACAAACTGTTTTATTCATATTCAAAAATGCAAAACAACAAAAGAGATGTGGACTTAATTAAGAGATATGTATGAAAATGCAAATAAGAAAAGGAAAACAAAGTTATTACTTTTTTTTATTGAATCTCGTGATTTCAAACAAAAACCTAAGAATTTATTGATTGGATTTTTGTAAAGTAAGTATGTTGTTGTACAAACTAGAAATATCATGTTGTACAAACTAGAAATATCAGGAATACATAAATCTTAGTATGAAATCAATGTATTTTTTATGTATTCATTAAGGGCATAATAGAATTTTATTTCAATACGGTAAAAGGACATGAGAACATAGGCTCGTATACGTGGTTCGATTTTTTAGTGTTTTTAAAACACATGAAGAAAACGTGTTGGAAGAACTGAAAGAAAATCTTTTGTAGGACCTTTGGCCCTTATTGTCGAATGGATAAGGTGTTCAAATGATGTAAGGTTTAAATTCTATCCACAAAGGGAGATTGTTTAAGTGTAATTTTTGTTGTGGATGTCTTAAACATATGAATATGTACTTTGTAAGGTTATGTTTTAATATACAAAAGTCGTAGAGCTTTGCAATACTCCTTTAATATTGGACATGTGATGAGTCGTAATGCGCCTAACCTCTAGGTGTAAGTTAGTGAGGCAAATGGTTATAACAACTATCATGTGGTTATCCTAGTTGTTATTATATTATTGGTTGCTCATCAAGAAAATTCATAAAGTAAAGTCATATAAGTGATAATAAGTGATGTCTTACATGTCTCACAATAATATATAATGATTTTCCAACTTAAATGAATTTTCAAGGTCTGTTATTAAGTAAACTATATTACTATAGAAAAAAAAGTTTGGTGTAACTTCCATAATGTTCAACCAAATTTTTTTCTTTTGAATATAATTAGAAAACACGTAAACCATTTTTTTTAAAAGGAACTTAATATCCATTTTATTCAAATATCATAAAACATAACGTAGAGTTCAACTGAAGTCTCAAAAACATGATGTAGATGCGAGTATAGTCATACACGCCCTTACCCTTCTCACCAAAACAACCTAAAAGCATATAAACAGGACGAGTAAACACAAAGTTTATTGAGTTCCTCAATATACCATATATCTCATCACATATACAATGTATATCAACTGAGGCTTACAACCTCATTATAATACCTCCATTATACTTGGTTTGTAGGCTCCCAACCATCATCTCATCAGGAATGTAGGCTTTCACCATCATCCCATTAGACTTATAGGCTCCCAACCATCATTTTATCGGACATATAGGCTTCCAGTCATCATCTCATCGGGCATGTAGGCTCATGGCCCAATACGAAGGTATATGATCCTTTTATATGACCTTCTAATTATCCTAACATAAGACTACGCTAGTATAATCGGTCACATAAACATCCTACCAGATAAAGGACATATCATGTCACACATAGTATACTAAAAAAAAACTCACTTCAAGCTAGAAATCCAAGTCTCACACGCAAGACTCCTAAAACAAATAAACTAGAAAAAACCACCCAAAATCACTATTAGACAACTATTATCAATAAAAGGTCAAATATCAATCCAAAACTCCATGTTCATCAAAGTTTAACCAAAACTCAAAGTGGTCAAAAGTCAACGGTCAACGATCAATGCGCAACGACCAGCTCATGGTCACATCGTGACAAATACGGTCCAAAATAGTCTCGAACAAGGCCACACTTCATGTCGCAATCAAGAGTTAGTTGTGTCGTGCTTCCTGGGCAAAAGATCCACTTTTGTTAAATTCTTTGTCACACCCCCAAACCGGAACGGTGGAAACATTCGGGGGCGAAGGACGTCATGTACAGTATCATAACAATGCACAATAGTAAAACGAGCAACAACATCCATTACATTAATAGAATAGTTAATACAAGTGTGTTCTTTGAATAGTTTCAATACACCTTATATATATATATATATATATATATATATATATATATATATATATATATATATATATATATATATATATCAAAATAAAAGACGAGTCTTGAACATGCTCCGTCTTCTCAAAACCTAATCCAGTGACCCTGTCTACTGGTGACATGAGAATACAAGTCATTTTGAAAGAGAGTATCAACATTTAAGTTGGTGAGCTCATAAATATTTAAGTGTTAAATGTTTCCATTTGTTTCATGAAAATGTTTGTATATGTATAGTAAAAATGTTTGTATTTGTCTAGTGAAAATGTTTGTATCCTTCCCAGAAAACCATATATTTTCTGCTTTAAAATGAAAAGTAATCTTCTACCAAGACTCAACTGTTTGTATGTTCTGTTCAATTGAAAATGGTGTGAAATGTATGTTTGTACTTGAAATAGTATAAAATTATGTTTTCCATATTTTTAGAACTATCTTTACTCGAAAATAGTATGCATTTATCATGAGAGAATATCACTGTAAGAACGTAATGGAAAAATGAAGGTTTACAGTAGTATTGTATAAAAAAAAACCTACTGATGCATTAACTACCTTGTAAACAACAGGTTAATTAAGGTAAAAATGTGATTAGGTTATAAAGATGTTTGATTGACTAGTATAAAACACGACGTTCTTCAGGCATCAAAAATGAAATGATATTTGTCACCCATAGACCTGCAGGTCCCACTGTAGCTAGCAGCAAGGTGTGGGATGGACAATCCCGTATAGATCTATACACAAACTCACACTCTCCCTCCAGGAGACTCTGGTTACAAAACGTGACATAGCAAGAATATTGATATGCCATGAAATAGTATCTCACAATTAGTTATCTTGTTCTTGTTATAGTATGTAAGTTCCTTCTTGTTCTTGTAAATGAATAGTATACTTTGTAATGAATAGTAGTAGTATGTATGTATTGACTCATGTAATGTTTCTCCGTTCTAGTAAATAGTGTGTAGTGATCCTCTAAACTATACCTATTATAGTTTAGTAGTATGTTTGTTTAAATTGTTACTGATTTGGAGAAAAGACTCATTTACCTAATGTCTGCAACTGAGTTAAGTGTGTACCTTGAAAGGAAATTTTAATATCCATGTATATATTTAGCAAGTATAACTATGATTTAATCGACCGTCGGACTCGTGATCATACCCAAAGACCACGACCAAACAACGAACAGGAGTCAAGGTATTTAGCACTAGTCCTAAGTCTGTTAAATCATACTTATACAAAAATATATAAATGAATGTGATTTTGATAATAAACATCAATCTAAAATAGTTTAAAAGAGTTTTTGAAATAATTTTAACAACTTATAAAAGCATAAGAATCCTTTGTTTGTTTGTTTTCACATATAAATGATTAACACAAATATATTGTGTTCTACTTGTATCTCTCTCCCCCCCCCCCCCCCCCCCCCGGCAGTAAAAAGAATTTAAAAAGGTAAATTGTAGGGGTATGAACTCACAGTTCGATATAGGATGATAATTTCCCCGAGTTAGATCCCAAGACAAAACAAGTCCTAAAATGCATTTCACATAGTATATATGTATACAATTAGTGAATAGAACCTCAAAAGTGTTAAGGAAACAACCTAGTATGTAAGAATTACTTACAAAAGAGGTGTTAGAAGCGAAATCAATTGACTGCTTGGAGTTCACGGCTGGCTTCCATATTTACGGTCGTAAAAGGTTCGCGGCCACTTGAAGATTTAAAGGTTTACGACTGTAAACCCATAAATGAAGGGTGTTTGATCGATGAGAAGAAGAAGAACACTTGATGTTCTTATCAAGATCCGAAGGTGAATCAATGATCCTCGGATGATAGTTGAGAGAAAACTAGGGGTTTTCGGTTGAAGATCTTGAGAGAAAAAGCTTGATTTTATGGTTAGAAGTGAAGAAGTGAGGAATATTTCAGTCAAACACACACACACACACACACACACATACACATATATATATATATATGTAAGGTAGAGTTTGTGGTCAGAAGGGGTTCACGACTGCGGTTTACAGTTGCAAACCGTTTGTGGTCCGAAGGTTTACTGCCCATGCGAGGGTTTGCGGCTCGGGTGAAGGTCCTCGGTTCCAAATGTTTCCCTCAGTTAAACACACAACACCTTTTGAATATAAGGTCTATACACCTTATGACTCATTAATCTAACCATAAGATAATTAAAGAAATAAGTTTGACCTTCATTGGATAAGTTTGACTTCAGTTGACCAAATTTGACTTTTACAGGATTGAAATTATGGGTTGTCACATCATCCACCCGTTAGAGGGAATTTCGTCCCGAAATTAAGTCTAAAAGATACACACGGACTAAGGGAAAAGATGAGGATACTTATGTTTCATTTGATCCTCTCGCTCCCAAGTGACTTATGGTCCCCGTTTTTCATTCCAGCGAACCTGCACTATCGGGATACGGCTTTGTTTGGTTTACTTGACTTCCCTATCCATGATCTCTACTGGTTCTTCCATGAAGTTGAGACTCTCATTGATCTCGATTTCATCGAGTGGGATAATGTAATATCCAGATTTCCAGGTATGACAATTTGAGTATTTCTTTTTGAGATATGAGGAGCGACTCGACGAGTTGATGCCTTAACTCGTCGAGTAGGGTCGCGACTGATGACTCGGATTAATGAATGGACTCGATGAGTCAGCGCTATGGACAAAACCCCTAAATCTTTGGGCCTGAGACCTATTTAAAGGTCCTTATGGCCTTCATTTGTGGCCACACATACCTTTGAGAGACCCTAATCAAACTAGAGAGCATAGAGAGGGAGAGAGAGAGAGAGAGAGGGGGAGAGAGAGAGAGAGAGAGGGAGCTAATTTCATCACTTTAGTGCATTCTTAGAAGGAAAAGGGGGGGGGAGGGGGATTCAAGCTAGGCTGACTTGGGGGGCTCAGATCTTCTACCATTTCATTCAAGGTTGTTGCTTAAGGTATGAATCCATGCCTATTTTCGTATGAATAGTAGATCTCATGAATCTACGGTTTCTTTTCCCCCTTTTTAGTTGAGTTATGGAGTATAGGGAGACCCTTTGAGGCATAGACATTAGATCTAGACCTTAGAGGTCCAGAGTGTAACATCTGGATATCCAGGTATGGGAATTTGAGTATTTTATATTGGGGAATGAGGAGACTCGGCGAGTTGACACCTCAACTCGTCGAGTAGGATCGCGTTTTGCGGACCAGTTTAATAAAGGGACTCAACGAGTCGGGTATTTGGACTCGCCGAGTCGGTGCTGTCAAGGAAAACCCTAATTGTCTGTGTTTGGGACCTATTTAAAGGCCCTTATGGACTTCAGTGGTAGCCACCTACACCTTTGAGAGACTCCTATTGAACCAAAGAGTTGAGAGAGTGAAGAAGAGCCATTTTGGAGCATTCTTGAGGTGGTTGTGCAATGGAGTAGTCATTTCCAGCAAAGGGAGGTAAGGGGGGTGTCGATTCAGAGCTTCTGAGCTTGCATCTTCACCATAGAGGTATCAAATTGTTCTCCCTTTTCTGTTTTGGGTAAGATTGGTGATTTTAGGGTTTTTTAGCTTCTTTTATGGCTTGATTTGTGGAGTATAGTGTCCCATTGAGTGTGAAGCCATAGATCTGGACCCAAAGAGGTCCAGAGAGTCCCTTCCATCCTGATTTATGCATTCTATTTGGAGTTTTGAGCTAGGGTTGTTATGTAATGAAGGGTTTCACCCAAATGAGCTTGTAGAACCTTGCATGAGTGCCCAAGGTTCGACCTTTTTCATGGTTATTGGCTTTGAGGGAGTTAGATCTATGTTTTGGCGAAGCAGATATGACCTCAGAAGGTCATATGAGGGTTGTCATGGGAGCAACTCGCCGAGTCCATAGGCAGACTCGACGAGTCGAGTCGGGGTTGCCCCGCGATTCGTTGTCGAGTATCTCGACAAGTGGAGAGGGAACTCGTCGTGTCTAAGAGGTTTAAAAAGGATTTAGAGAACCCGCATGGACTCGCCGAGTCACTCTTGTGAACTCGTCGAGTCTGGTCAGTGTTGACCGTTGACTTGAGTTGTCTTATGTTGACTTTGGGAGTTTTGGTCAACAGAGGTAATAGAGGTCAGGGAGGGGTAAAATGGTCTTTTACCCATTACCTTACTAGAGAGGGAAAGAGTAATCTCCGGTTAATTAGAGTTGGGACTTCGAGTATTAGTTAGAGATATTTGCCTTATGTGTTAGGCGGTGGCGAGTTCGAGGTTCGCATGTGCAGATAATTGCTTTCTGATTGCCAGGTGAGTCTTCTCACTATACTTTACCTTGAGTAGTTAACCAGAATTATGTGACAGAGTATTTGTATTCTATGTATGTTATGTGTTGTACTACATTATTTCTATATGATTTATGTTGTGCATGTTTACAGAGTTAGAACCGGAAGGTTCCCAGAGTTAGAACCAGAAGGTTCACAGAGTTATAGCCTCGAGTGGCTAATATGTGTTATGTGTGGTATTTTGGGGAACTCACCAAGCTTCGTGCTTATAGTGTTTTGTGTTATGCATTTCAGGTTTCTCTCAGGATCACGGGACGGCACCGGCTCGATTGTACACACCAGAGAAAGAGTCATGTTTTGAGGATCCTGGTTTATTATGCAAGTGAAAATGGAGTTATGTTTTGTAATTCGATTACGATTGGGATTTTAAGAAAAGTGTTTTTAAGAATTAAACAATTATTTTTAAATGAAAAATTGTTTTGAAATTTACGGTGTTACACAGAGAGTCCTAACAACCTAGCTTTATGCTGTCACATAAGAGTATTGAGCCTAAGACACCATTATAAGGGTTATTTTATCAAATAGAGCTAAATGTGTGGTGCATGGACATAAAGATTGAACCTTTACGTGACTTTTGGGTGCTAGAAGGCCAGATCTAGAAGTTAGAGAAACAAATCTGACCTTAAAAGGTCAAACTCGTCGAGTCCATGAGAGGACTCGACGAGTCGGATCGAGTTGCCCCACGATTCGTGACTAGTGGTAACCCATCGAGTTGGGAGGTTAACTCGACGATTCGAGTGAGGCCTCATAAAGATTCAGAGAATACGCATGAACTCACCGAGTCACACGAGTGCACTCGGCGAGTCTGGTCAAAATTAGACTGTTGACTGGAGTTGACTTCAGTTGACCTTATGGTTTGGTCAAACTGATTAAGAGGGGTCAGGGAGGGGTAGAATGGTCTTCCACCCATTCTCTGGAAATGAAGATGTAAAGAGAGTATTGATTAGAATTGTTATAATTGTGCTAGACGGAGGCTAGATCGAGGATATCGAGCACGAGAGTTACTAGACATCTTACGAGGTAAGTCTTCTCACTAGCCATTGCCTAGAGTGGTATCTGTGTGCAAACTGGAGGGTCTTATGTGTTATGTGTATGTTTGAGATTATGTATATTATGATATATGTATGCTATGTGCTATATAGACCGGACTAGAGGGTCCAACGACTTACGAGGCCAGAGGGTCCTCGATCAAACCGGACCGAAGGGTCCAATGATTTAGATCGGACCGGAGGGTCCAACGAGCTACGGGACTGGAGGGTCCCGCTGAGACACATTGATCGGAGGGTCCTACATAGTATAGCCTCGAGTGGCAAAGTGTTGTATGTGGTATTTTGGGGAACTCACTAAGCATTTATGCTTACTATGTTATGTGTTATGTGTTTTAGGTAGTTCCGATGATCGCGGGAAGGTGCTGGCATGATTGTACACACTAGCAGAGGATTATGTTTGAGATTTTGGGATATGTTTATTTTGATAAAATTTGATATACATGAGATTTTGAGAATTATTATATGAGTTTTGTTGTGTTTGAAAATGAAAAATTGTTTTAAAATTTACGTTGTTACAAGTTGGTATCAGAGCCTTGATTTGAGGGATTCGGATGCACCTTCGGGCGTATCTGAACTCAGATTGAGGATTTGAGAAAAAAATTCAAAATAAATGATTTTTCTAAAAAGAGTAAAAGAATTTAAGGAAAGCAGAAAGGAGTAGTGTGTACGATCAGTCAGCGCCCGAACGGTGATTTCCCAAAATACCCTTACATTATATGTTATGAGATATGTTATGCATGCTAGAGTAGGCTAGGTATTCATATTTAGGACTAGAGTGGCTTGATTTGTGATGCCTTATCCTAGGAGATTATTGCTATTATGAGTTACTTCGAGAGTGAGTAGGTAGCAGCGAGGAGCTTATGAGGGGTCTACTGGAGAGTAGCCTATGTTCAGCGAGATATCTCTTGTGATCTGGAATCCTAGGAGGAGGACTTGGGGTGAATACTGATGTGGTATGGAAGGTAGTATAGGGCCCGTACTACTGGAATCATCGGATCAGTGAGCAGTCCAAGTAAGAATCCTTAGGGTACCGAGGAACAAGTAGGGTTGAGTGATTGAGTACGAGTATACTCAAGCGAGTCTCTGATTGCTTTTGTATTGTGTTTCATAGACATTATGGTTGGTACACGCCACACCCCGGAGAGCAACGGTGTTAGAGATGAGGAGATTTGTCAGATGATTCATGATGAGGTGGTCGCGGCGATCCAAGAGGCCATTTCGGAGATTTTTGTGTATATTAAGACCACATTGATCTAGACATTTGACGAGCGATATGTTATTGTTACTGAGGCGGCTGTTGCTGCAGCCACCGTAGCTGTCGCTGCCGCCAGGCCACAGGGGGGGTGACTTGTTGCTGTATCGGGAGTTCAGCAACATGAAGCCACCAGAGTTTGATGGAACTTGGGATCTGATAATCGCGATGAGGTGGATCTTTGACATTAAGGATGCTTCTACACATGTTCTTGTTCGGGGCATCTGAGAGTTCGTTTTGCGTTGAACCAGCTTCGCTTAGGAGCGAATGACTGGTGGAAGTTTGTGACGACTAATTTCACTACTACAGAGCTTACCATGGTGACTTGGGAGAAGTTCACCACTATGTTTCGAGATGAGTACGTTCTGCCGGTGGAGAGGGAACGGTTGGCCTAGGAGTTCTTGTCCCTCAAGCAGGGGATGGAGTCTGTGACTGTGATCACGCGGATGTTTCATGAGAGGGCGTTGTTCTGCCTTGAGCATGTGTATTCTGAGTAGTCACGTATGAACCGATATCTGAGCATACTGAGGAGAGACATTCGGGAGTTCGTGGCAAACTAAACATACCGATCATTTTCCGAGATCCAGGAAAATGCTCGGAAGAAGGAGATTGAGCTAGAGACTCAGGCCAGGGAGGAGGCTGAGTCTCAAAGGAGGGATAGGCGGCCGGTACAGTCTCAACCGGCAGCCAAGCGGACAAAGCCCGCTGATTCAAGATCTGGAGGTCAGAGGGTCCGCACTTGTGGGAAGTGCGGCAAGAGCCATGATGGGGTATACAGAGTGGGGGTGTGCTACAAGTGTGGCAAGGAGGGGCATTTCACGAGGGATTGCCCCAAGGGGTTTGTAGTTTGCTTTCACTACAACCAAACTGGCCATCGAAAGGCCGAGTGCCCACAACTGCTTCAGGGATCGGCACAAGGATCTACACCTGCTACTACTAGAGCTACCGAGGCCTGGCCAGTGAAGTCCGAGGCACCGAAGCCTCGCGGGAGAGCCTTTCAGTTGACAACGGAGGAAGTCCGCACAACGCCCGATGTGGTGGCTGGTATGTATTCTTTTATTTATTTATGCTGAGTTTGAGATATTGTGCTTATATTGTGGTATACATAGGTACTTTCCTTGTGAATTATGTACCTGCTTTGGTATTATTTGGCTCAGGTGCGAGTCGATCTTTCGTGTCACTAGCGTTTAGCCATCACATCAGTATCTGGCGAGAGGCGTTGAGTCGACCTCTGCGAGTTTCTATAGCTGACGAGCGCACGGTTTTTGCTACTGATGTGATCCGGGGATGCGTACTTCAAATTTTCGGTGTTGAGTTCCCGATAGATCTAGTACCAATTGCAATGGGGGATATCTGTGTCATCATGGGCATGGATTGGTTGAGTCGATTCAGAGCCGTTATAGACTGCGAGCGTCGGTTGGTGAACATACAAGACCCTAGTGAGGGAGTGCTTATGGTGTATGGCGAGGGTACCCGATCTGTGTCAGCATTTTTCTCAGCTCCCAGAGCGAGACGGAGTCTACAGCAGGGTTGTAGAGGGTTTGTAGCATATGTTATGGATATACGAGTTGCCACAGAGAGGCCGAGTTCTATCAGTGATGTTCAGATAGTGCGGGAGTTCCAGGATGTATTCCCCGAGGAGTTGTGGGGTGTGCCTCCCGAGAGGCAGGTGGAGTTCCGCATTGATTTGGTACCGAGGGCAGCGCCTATCGCCAAGGCACCCTATCGCCTTGCGCCACCGGAGATGCAGGAGTTATCCTCGCAACTTCAGGAGATATTGGGGAAGGGATTCATCCGACCAAGTAGCTCGCTGTGGGAAGCGACAATCCTTTTTTTCAGGAAAAAGGATGGTTCACACCGGATGTGCATTGATTACCGGGAGTTGAACAAGTTGAAGATCAAGAACCATTATCCATTACCGCGGATCGATGATCTGTTCGATCAATTACAGGGTGCGTCTTGGTTCTCATAGATAGACTTGAGGTATGGATATCATCAGATGAGGGTGTGTGATGAGGATATTCAGAAGACGGCGTTTAGGACTCGTTATGGGCATTACGAGTTCGTGGTGATGCCTTTTGGGCTCACGAATGCACCAGCAACATTCATGGATCTCATGAACCGAGTATGCAGGACGATGTTGGATCGATCAATGATTGTGTTCATCGATGATATTCTAGTGTATTCGAGATCCAGAGAGCAGCATGAGGAGCATCTGAGGGAGATCGTCGGAGTATTGAGATCGGAAAGGATTTATGCCAAATTCTCCTAGTGTGATTTCTGGTTACGAGAGGTCCAGTTCTTGGGGCACCTTGTTAATCAGAATGGGATATTAGTTGATCCAGCCAAGATTGAGGCTGTTATGAGTTGGGAGGTGCCGAGGTCCCCCACCGAGATCAGGAGTTTTCTGGGGTTGGCCGGCTACTATCGGAGATTTATCCGAGATTTCTCCAAGATTGTCGTCCCGCTCACCATATTGACCCGGAAAGACGTTGCTTTTACTTGGGGTCCTGAGCAGCAGACCTCGTTTGAGACTTTTCGACAGAGATTATGCGAAGCCTCGGTGTTAGCCCTTCCTGAGGGAATGGAGGCTTTTATGGTTTACTGCGATGCGCCTATATCGGGGTTGGGTGTGATGCTTATGCAGAGAGGACACGTGATAGCATACTCATCGAGGCAACTGAAGCCTCATGAGACGAGGTATCCCACCCACGATTTGGAGTTGGGGGCAGTAGTGTTCGCCCTCAAGATATGGTTCCATTATTTGTATGGGGTTCGATGTATCATATACATGGACCACAAGAGTTTGAAGTATCTGATGGATCAGCCCAACCTGAATATGCGTCAGAGGAGATGGTTGTGATGGGTTTTGAGCATTTTAACACTTCCTAAGTGTACATGCAACCCTAATAAACCTTGGATCTATGTTTGTCTAAGATACATGCAAATAATTATTTTTCCAAGGTTCATATCCTAACTAGCATGGCATGGGGAACATGAATCAAATAAGGCTAGTAGAAATGCTTAGCTTGTAGTAGTAGTTGATTGCTTGGAGTTTTAGAGCCTAGCACCAATAGTGTGAATGCCTCAAATGGAAATCACAAATCACCACAAACTTGGAACTTTGAGAGAATAGTCACTACTTATCTTGAAATCGGCCCTCACCTCAACTAGTGTGATTTCAAGAACCAACGCCTCCTTTATATAGTGTGGTGGATTAGGGTTACATCCATGTAAACCCTAATACCCATGTCTCTTCATTTCCATGAGATCCATGGGTTAAAGCTCCATGGAGTATCCATGGACTTTTCCATGCAAGCCTAGCCCATTCCAAATAAGCATTAGCACACACTATATAAATATAGAAGCCCATATTTAATTAGTAATATCTTTGATCTCTAAATTAATCCTAGATTAATTATAGATCAATACTAATTAAATAATATGATCTTATATTAATATATTAGAACTTATAATATATTAATAAATCATAACTTGTACTATTCTCAAATATTATCCATAAATTGTTCGGGTGAAGTGCAACCCAAATGGACCATGCCGGGTCGGGTCAAGTACATACCAAATATAGTTATGGACTTAGACACTATATCCAACAGACTCCCACTTGGATAAGTCAAATAACTATAGTTGCAAGTATGACTTCAAGAACCGATCAACAATCGTAGCTATTTAAACTCTGTTGAACTAGAACGCGCCATTTTAGATAAGTGATCATATAATCCTCTGTTCTAGATATCAGCCGGACAAATACATGGAACATGGTCTTACTTATTGTCCAGCATTTGTTTCTCGATTTCCGATTTGTTTGACATAGAACTTAACTGAACACATCAATTTATTTATGATCGGGCCTGGTACATAGGTCAAAACACAATCATCGAGGGGCCCATATATCAGCTTCCAATCCTAGAAGGAACAGATAAACTTCGACTCATATGTTTGTTCTACCACTCATTGAATTATACACAAAGACACGTTTTATAACATCGAGTTACCAATGTGTTTTAGTACAATGAATGCATAATCAACTCGTAAGTAACAAATCATATCTCTAGGTTTGAAGACTTATATGATATTACCGTCTCACGATCACTCGAAATAAAATTCCATGAAGTAATTCCAGTGAGCGTGGCTTGAGTCCAATGCTCAGAACTTATGAGCACTCATGATTGTTGTAGCCATGTCCAACACCTTAGACCTCTGCAACCAATCATGACAGTCTTGATTCATACCTACTTCCAACATATGACCGACTGTGGAGGTTTGAATAATATGATATACTAAACATAAATATTCAGGAAGTCAAAACATGCAAAAGAAATATAGTAAACGATTAACAAGAGATAGCAACACTTTACTCTCAAATAAAACACCTTTTATTCATCATCTAATATCAATTACACTTTACAAATTTCATAATTTATCTAACTACTAAAACTTATATCATCCTTCAGCCCTATGCTCCGAGCATGCTGGAGATGCTTAACCCTACTCAGTCCCTTCGTGAGGGGATCTGTTGGGTTCTCATCCGATGATACCCTCTTTGCCACGAGGATTCCTTCGTCTATTCGATGTCTCATGAAGTGATATTTTCTGTCAATGTGTTTGGATCTCTCATGATCTCTTGGTTCCTTGGCTAAGGCAACCACACTATTGCTGTCACAGAAAATCTCCATTGGTTCCTTTATAGCTGGTACAACTCCAAGGTCTCCGATGAAGTTCTTTAGCCATATAGCCTCCTTTGTTGCCTCGCTTGCTGCTATATACTCTGATTCACAAGTGGAATCAGCCACTGTCTCCAGCTTGGAACTCTTCCAAGTGATTGCTCCTCCGTTTAAGGTAAAGACCCAGCCCGACTGAGAGCGGAAATTATCCTTATCAGTCTGGAAGCTAGCATCACTATACCCTACGAATCTCAAGTCATCACTCCCACCGAAGGTAAGGACCCAGTCCTTAGTCCTTCGTAGGTACTTGAGGATATTCTTTACCGCAATCCAGTGTTCCTTGCTAGGGTTCCCCTGATACCTGCTAACCATGCTCAAAGTAAAGGCTACATCAGGTCGAGTACACGTCATAGCATACATGATCGATCCTACAGCTGAATCATAAGGTAGTCGACTCATTTCTGCTATCTCAGCCTCAGTACTAGGGCTTTGTGTCTTACTCAATCTGGCGTTACTCTGAATAGGTAACTCACCTTTCTTGGAGTTATGCATGTTGAATCTTTTCAACACCTTCTCCACATAGGTGCTTTGACTAAGTCCAATTAGTCTTTTACTCTTGTTTCTCAAAATCCTTATCCCTAGGATATAGGCAGCTTCACCAAGGTCCTTCATAGCGAAACACTTCCCAAGGCAGGACTTTACTTCCTGCAGGGTTGGGATGTCATTTCCTATGAGTAGTATGTCGTCCACATACAATACCAAAAAGCTGACTATGCTCCCACTAGCCTTGACATAAACAAAAGATTCATCTTCACTCCTAGAAAAGCCAAATTCCTTGACCTTTTCATCGAAGCAAAGATTCCATCTGCGAGGTGCTTGCTTTAATCCATAAATGAATTTCTCAAGCTTACACACTCTATTAGGGTACTCTGAACTGACAAAACCCTCTGGTTGAACCATGTAAACATCTTCAGCCAAATTTCCATTAAGGAAAGCGATTTTGACATCCATTTGCCATATTTTATAGTCATGAAATGCAGCAATGGCTAACAGAACCCTAATAGACTTAATCTTGGCTACTGGAGAAAAGGTCTCATCATAATCCACTCCAGGAATTTGAGAGAAGCCCTTTGCAACCAGTCGAGCCTTATAAGTGTGTACATTACCATCCATGTCAGTCTTCTTCTTGAAGATCCAATTGCACCCTACAGTCTTACGACCTGGTACATTCTCAACCATGTTCCAAACATGATTGTCATACATGGATTGTATCTCGCTATCCATAACCTCTTTCCATTTAGCAGCCTCAGGGCCTGCCATGGCTTCCGTGTAGCTGTTAGGCTCATACAGACCTACTAGTGTCTCATCACTAACAAGTGTCTCACCTTCTGCAGTAATATGGAAACCATAGTAATGTTCAGGTGCATTCCTAACTCTCGTGGAACGCCTCAGAGGTACAGATTCGTCAATTGGCTCAACATGAGTTTCCTCATCAAGTTGAGGGCTAGTGTTTGAAGTTCCTTCACCACTTGACTCTTGAATTTCTTCAAGATCAATTTGCCTCCCACTGTCTCCTTGGCTTATAAACTCTCTCTCTCTCTCTCTCTCTCTCTTAAGACTCCTCTTCTTGCTACAAATACCACATTATCACTGGGTCTGTAGAAGAGGTAACCAAAGGATCTTTGTGGGTAGCCGATGAAAATACACCTCTCGCTTCGGGGTTCTAGCTTGTCATGAGTCTTGCGTCTCTCAAAAGCCTCGCAACCCCAAATCTTGATGTGGTCTAGTTTAGGTACTTTACCAGTCCACGTCTCGTGAGGAGTTTTGGCAACTTTCTTTGTAGGGACTAGATTAAGGATATGGGCGGCAGTCTCTAAGGCATACCCCCAAAATGATATTGGTAGCGAAGCTCGACTCATCATGGAACGAACCATGTCCAACAAGGTTCGATTACACCTCTCTGCTACACCATTCAACTGTGGTGTCCTGGGAGGTGTCAATTGTGAGACAATTCCACATTCCCTAAGATAGTCGAGGAACTCTGAACTAAGATACTCACCACCTCGATCGTATCGAAACATCTTAATGTTCCTGCCCAATTGATTCTCGACTTCCTGTTTAAATTCCTTAAACCTTTCGAAAGTCTCTGACTTATGCTTGATTAAGTAGACATATCCATATCTACTGTAATCATCAGTAAAAGTCCAATAATAACGATTAGCATCCCTTGTGGCATGTTTGAATGGTCCACACACATCCGTGTGTACAAGGTCCAACAAACCTTCACCCCTCTCACAAGAACCTGTGAAGGGTGACTTTGTCATTTTTCCAAGTAAGCATGATTCGCAACTATCATCTGACTTTAGGTCAAACGACTCCAAGACTCTATCCTTTTGGAGTTGGCCTATGCGTTTCTTGCTTATATGTCCAAGACAACAATGCCATAATGATGCTTTATCCAAGTTATTATTATTAACAGAATCAATACACAATACATTATTTCCTAAGTAATCAACCACAGATATTGTTTCATACACGCGATCACAAGGTAATGCTTTAAAATAAAGAACATTATTAAAGAAGGCATCAATATAACCAACTTCATTATTAAATGAAAAGGTAAACCCTTGTTTATACAATGCATGAAAGGAAATAATATTTCTTGCCATTTCTGGCGAATAACAACATTTATTCAAATCTAAATTTAACCCACTACTTAGCGACAAAGTATAAACTCCAATCTTGGTGACAGGTGTAACTTTCATTTTCCCCATGATTAAGTTTATCCTTCCTTGCTCCACATTCTCACTTCTTCTTAGTCCCTGTAAATCAGAACAAATATGAATACCACAACTGGTATCAAGGACCCAAGATTTGGAATGGGGTGAGTTATTAGAAATGATAGTGTAAATACCTGCATGGTTGGTTTTAACTTTCCCATCCTTCACATCTTGCTGGTACTTTGGGCAGTTCCGCTTCCAATGTGCTTTTTCATGGCAATAGAAGCATTCAGCCTCTTTTGGGTCGGAAGGAGTGATGAAACCTTTCATGGTTCCGCTTGAAGAAGAGCCATCAAGGACCCTAACCTTGGTACCCTTCGAAGAACTCTTTCTCTTCTTCCCTCATCCTTTCCCGATTGCCAAGACAGGGGCGGAGTTGGTAGGAGTAGGAGTAACAATCACCTTACCCTTAAGACCACTTTCCGTGTTCTTTAAGAGTCCTTGAAGTTTGCTGAGTGTGACCTCTTCCTTGTTCATGTGGTATGTCATGCGAAATTGATCATAACATGAAGGTAAGGAGTGCAAAATTATATCTATCGCTAACTCCTCAGGAAGTTCACACTTAGCTTTAGCAAACGGTCCACAAATCTTTGCATTTTCTGCATGATTCTTAAAACATCAACATGTGACCCAGTCACATCATGTAACAAGAATCTCATAATAGAAACTTAACAGAATTAGATAGTGGTCTTTACCTGAAGTACAATTAAACTTCTTGACTTAATCAACCTTATGATCTTTCAGGTAAATATGCAGCTTCGCAACGAATGCCCATTCCTTGGGCAAAACATATGGACTCTTTGGGAATGGTGCACTGGACTATCTCATACTTGCCTTTCTCTTTACCATTTGGTCAACTGAGTTGACTATGGTCAATCCCTTTCCTTGGGAAGAGAAGGTTTTTCTAGATATACAATGTTACCATTGTCAATGTCCATCGTAGATTGGGAAGTTGATCTACTAATCAAATTTGCTTTAGCAAAGCTCCAAATCATTGTTGATTCAGCAACACCAAGCAAATAGATAAGATCATTAAGGATCATGTCATAGTCTATCTCATAGTAGTCCCAAAGGAACTTACTATGTGACTTAGAAAGTTATTAAACATCCAACTTTCTTAAGACTTTGACACCTAACTCTCCTGGCTTGTAAATATGTGACTTCATCTCCAAGATGTGAGCACACATATACCTTGCCTACCATTAGGGCTTGAGTGACCTTGAACTTGTGGGTAAGGGAGAATGAGGAGGTGGTGGAAGTGAAGTTCCAAGAGATTTGGGAAGATCATAGATGCCTGAACTAGACATATTTTGGGAGATATTCAAGATAGTTGATTTAAAGTCCTTAATATAACACTCAATATGAAATATTAAGGCTAGGACCCAACACAATACTTTTATAACTTGGAAGAGGGATGTCGTAATCCAAGTTATAAAATATTTGAAGGTAGGAGAATGACGATTCACCAATTTCCACCATGAAAACGAAATAATTTAAGTAGGTTTTACTTGGATTTGAAACTCCTAGATCTTTTGAGATTCATTGAAGTGTTCAATGGCATGTTTCAATCTCGAGTGTGCCCTTCAGGTTTTGTGACTGGGATGTCGAGGATTACAAAACAAGGTGTGAAGTAACCATGCAAATCACTTGGTACCCTTAATATTTACCCCTTAATCGATGTGCCGATTAACCACATGTGCTCCACCGATACTATGATAAATATTAAGTTACCCTTTGCCTACCTTGTTAAATCAAGCTAGTGTGCCGGTTAACCACACACACTCCACTAACCGACTTAAGCAAAGTGCAAAGTGTAATTTCATGGATTAGCACCTTATTCACATTTTCCTAAAGTAACTAAGATTGGGAATTATAAAACATTTAGTTAGTTTATATTTATCATTAATACTTTTAATGAAGGTAGAATTATAGTCCTTGTCCTATCCGTTCGGCTAACGACCCTCCACCAGTCAAGGAAGCGGTGGGTGAGAGTGGACACCCATTAAACTGCCATTTTATAGGCAGTAACCTTATACCCCCCCCCTTATAGACCGGCTTCGTGAATGAGACATTCTAATGGTAAGACGGTTTTTGTTCTTATACATATATAAATATTATTAAACTTATAATATTATAAAGTATAAGGGTTGAATTTTAACTTTTAAAATTCTAAGGGCTTAACTTAGAATTAAAGTATTCATGGGAAACTTTACAAATTCCAAAACTTGAGGGCATGTTTTGAAACTCTTCACAACTCTTGGATTTTTTTAACTTATGGGTTTAATTAAAGCTTTAAAACTTTTAATGAAGAGACTCTTAGACATCCACAACTTGAGGACAAGTTATAGAGCCTTAAAAAACTATTTTAAAGAAAAAGACTCTTCATTTTTTTGTAACCTAAGACATTTTTATGAGTTTTAAGATTCATAAATGTGACTTTTCAAATAACATGAAGACAAGTTACAAAAACACATTTTATGAACAACTTTTTAGATTAATCTGGATTGAAAACAACTAAAACACAATTTTTTTTTCCATTAATCTAAACTAACTCATAAATTAAGGAAACATAAAACTTTTGGTAATCCATAACTTGAGGACAAATTATGGGCTCCATTAAAATACATTTAGATCAAGAATTAACTAACAAACACTTTTGTAAATAATTCCTATGATCTACCAAAACTCATAAGCATGAACAATCCATATCAACAATTTCAAAAATTACTTCAACATACATAAATCTTGAAAATTTGATTTTAACCTTGAAATTGGTTTACTATAATCATTAATACATTAAAACAGGTTTTATAAGACCAAAACAGCTTAAGGTAATGATTCTAGACCAATTTCAGCTTTAAAACTCGAAGATATCCTATCAGGGGGTCCAACTCGTCGAGTACATGAACAACTCGACGAGTTGGATGAGTTTGTACTTGGAATCGTTGAGTCCCATCATGGACTCGTCGAGTCCCTGTCTAGATAGTATAAATCTTTGATTTTTCAGCAATTTAAGCAAGTGTAACAAGAAAACAAGAAAAGGATTTGATACCACTGTTAGGTTATGAGCATTCTAACACTCCTAAGTGTACTTGCAACCCTAAATACCTTGGATCTATGTTTTTCTCTATTATATATGCAAATATGAATATTCCAAGGTATTACCCTAACTAGCATACAATCTTTTCATACTTGGGTAATAAAATGGATAGAATACATACCTTATTGATGTAACTTGTCTTCATGAAGCTTGAGTGCCTAGTGCCCCAAGTGTGACACCTCAAATGGTTCAGACAACACCATGAACACTTGGAATAAGGATACTTTGGTTCTCTCTAGTGAAATCGACCTTGCCCTTTTGTGTACACACACTAGTGCAAATTTCACAAACCAAGGACTTCTTTATATAGTGTGGAGATTAGGGTTAAACCCATGACCCTTCATTTCATATGATCCATGGGTTAAACACTCCATGGACTATCCATGAAAGCTTAGCCCAACCTAAATGAACTTGGCCCATCACACATATATATCTAAGAGTCCATATTTAATTAGTTCCTTTTGATCACTTAATTAATTATAAATTAATTATTGATCAATACTAATTAAATAATATGATTATATACTAATATATTAGAACTTATAATATATTAATATAAATCACTAGTATCCTTTTTTCTCATCTTGTCAATCCAAATGTCCCAATGTCATGCAACCTAAATGGACAATGTCGGGTCGGGTCAAGTCTTACCAATTATAGTTATGGACTTAGACATTAATCCAGCAATCTCACGGTCCAAAACTCCAACATCGACACATACATATCCAGGTTTAGTGAGTTATCTCTTCTGTGTCCCGGAATGATCACCTCAGAAGAGAAAAAGATTGAAAGGTTTATCTGGGGAATGACTGAGCCTATTCAAGGAAATGTAATTGCAGCAAACGCTAAGACGTTTGATAGTGCTAAGACACTGGCCAAGAAACTGTATGATAATGGAAATAAAAAGGGTGACAAGACAGTGGTAGTGGAGGCTAAGAAAGAGGAAGAGAACAAGAAGGGGAAAAACAATAAGTGAAAAGGAAAGCAAAGCTCGGAATCATCCAAGAACCAACAAACGGTGTCTGTCCATGCTGCAACACAAGCTACTACCACACCACACGCTCCAGCCTCATCCACACCAAATGCTTCCAAGCAGTACTCGGGAAATCTCCCCAAGTGTAACAAATGCAACTTCTAAAAAAAAGGGGAGTGCCGAGAGATGAGTTACACAAGGTGCAATCGGAAAGGCCATACCGCCAAGTATTGTAGGACTCAGCTTCAACAGAACCAGATGAAAAACAACAACAACAACAACAACAACAATAGTAACAACAACAACGCTAATACTAGATCTAGCTATACCTGTTACGGATGTGGGAAAACGGGGAATATCAGGTGAAACTGCCCCAACATAAACAACCAAGGGACAAGAACAACAGGGAGAGTTCTGACAATGGGTCAGGGTGAAGCAGTGCAGGACCCAACCATTGTCACCGGTACGTTCCTACTTAACGAATCGTATGCATACATCTTATTTGATAGCGGAGCGGAACGAAGTTTTGTGAGTAATAAGCTCAAATACTTACTAAAACAACAACCCCAAAAGCTTAATGAAGCCTTCACGGTGGAAATGGCTAATGGGAAGACTGAATCAACCAAGGTGACTGGGATGAACACTTACCTCTAGTAGAATTTTCCTATAATAATAGTTTTCACTCGAGCATCAAGATGGCACCTTATAACGCTTTATATGGAGAAAAGTGTCGAACGCCGTCATGTTGACCGAAAGCTGGGGAAAAGCAGTTTATGGGACCTAAAATAGTCCATCAGACTGTTGAAATGTTGAAAGTAATTAGGGAAAGGATGTTAGCAACTCAAGATCGACAAAAGAGCTATGCTGACACGAAAAGACAATCGATATCATTGGAAGTTGGAGATTCGTTTTTGCTTAAATCCTCGCCGTGGAAGGGGCTTATAAGATTTGGTAAAAGGGGAAAGTTGAGTCCAAGGTTTATTGGACCATTTAAAGTTCTTCGGAGAATCGAGAATCAAGCTTACAAGCTAGAATTACCGGAAGAACTAGAGGGTATTCATAACACCATTCATGTGTGTTATTTGAGAAAGTTCACGGGAGATGTGCCCGACATGATTCCAATTTCTGAATTAACATCGGATGAAAACAATAGGTTAATTGAAGAGCCTGAGGCAATCGTTGATAGTAAGACTAAGAAGTTGCGATGCAAGATGGTCAATTTAGTACTTCTGCGTTGGAAACATACGAATGAGCCAAATCTCACATGGGAAACGGAGAGTGACATGATGAGTCGCTACCCGTAGTTGTTTGTTGATGTGTGATTCCGGGGAGGAATCTGTTGGATTAATGTCTAAGTCCATAACTATAATTGGTAAGACTTGACCCGACCCGGCATGGTCCATTTGGGTTGCATACCATCATGCACTTGGATAGACTATAATGAGAGAAATAAGACACTTATGGTTATTAATATATTATAAGTTCTAGTATATTAATAATAAGAATAATGAGATTATTTAATTAGTATTGATCAAGAATTAATCTAGGATTAATTAAGTGATCAAAAGAAGACTAATTAAATATATGGGTTGATTGTGTAAATCATCCATAATTGTATAGTGGGCTAATGCTCCATGGATTATCTAGTTGGGCCAAAACCCATATGATGCTCCATGGTATATTTGAACCCATGGATCCAAGGAAATGGAAAGTCATGACAATTAGAGTTTACCCTAATTGTATAACTATATAAGCATCTTATTCTTGAGGAAAATCGGCCACTAGTGAGAGTAAGAAAGGGCTAGCCGATTTTCATGAAGTGTAGAACTCTCTCAAGTTATTCTAAGTGTTTTGATGATTGTGAACCATTTGAGGTGTCACACTTGGGGCACTAGGCACTCAAGCTTCATGAAGACATTCTACATCAAAGAGGTATGTATTCTATCTTGTTATATTGATAGTTTTGTATGCTAGATTAGGATAATACCTTGGATGTTCATATTTGCATGTATAATAGAGAAAACATAGATCCAAGGTATTTAGGGTTGCATGTACACTTAGGAGTGTTAGAATGCTCATAACCCAACAGTGGTATCAGAGCCTAGGCTTGTTTTCTTGTTATACTTGCAATAGAAGCTGAAAAATCGAGTTTTGTTGCTGTCTACCCAGCAGACTCGCCGAGTCCATGAAGGGACTCGACGAGTCCAAGGCAAAATGCATCCAACTCGCCGAGTTTTGTTCATGCACTCGACGAGTTGGACCCCAGACAACATATCTTCGAGGTTTTTGGCTAGAAATGGACTAGGAAGATTACCCTAAGTTGTTTTTGAACTTATAAACTTGTTTTTTGATGTGGTAATGTTCATGCTAATCCATTTTTCAAAGATAATTGTCAATAGATTCATGTTTTGTATTGGTTTAAAGGTTTAGACTAATTACATGAAAAAGTTTGATTTGAATTATCTTGTTCTTATGAGTTGCTTAGATTAATAGAAAAGTTAATTGAAATAGTTGTTTTCAATCCATTTTAATCTAAGAGTTGAGTATAAAATGTGTTTGTGTAACTTGTCCTCAAGTTACATGAAGAGTCACATTAAAGACTCATAAAACTCATAAAATTGGCAAAGGTTACAAAAATGAAGAGTCTAGTTCTAATTAATTGGAGTTATGACTCCATAATTTGTCCTCAAGTTATGGAGGACCAAGAGTCTCTTCATTAAATAAATAAATAAAATATGTAACCATAATTAAATCCATAAGTTATAAAATAAAGAAAAGTTAATTCTTTTATTAGTTTAAAGTCTTCCATAACTTGTCCACAAGTTATGGAACTTGAAGAGTTTTTGGATTAAAACTACTTTAAACACATAAGTTATGGAATTAATTAGTTTTGAATAGTTTCAAAACTTGCCCTCAAGTTTTGGAATTTGTAAAGTTTTCTCTTATGAATACTTTAATTCCAAGTTAGCCCTTAGAATTTTAAAAGTTAAAATTCAACCCTTATACTTTATAATATTATAAGTTAATAATATATATATATATATATGTATAAGAGTAAAGTCAGTCTTGCTGCTAGTATGCCTCATTCACGAAGCCGGTCTATAAGGTGGGTATAAGATTGTTGCCTATAAAATGGCAACTTAATGGGTGTCCACTCTCACCCACTGCTTGCTTGACCGGTGGAGGGTCGTTAGCCGAACGTGTTTGACAGGACTATAATTCTCCTTTCATTAAAAGTATTAATGATAAATACTAAGTAACTAAACTCTTAATAATTCCCAATCTTAGTTACTTAGGAAAAATGTGAATAAGGTGCTAATCCATGAAATTACACTTTACACTTTGTCTAAGTCGTTAGTGGAGCGTGTGTGGTTAACCGGCACACTAACTTGGACTTAACAAGGTAGGTAAAGGGTGACTTAATATTTATCATAGTATCGATGGAGCGTGTGTGGTTAACCGGCACATCGATTGAGGGGTAAACACTTAAGGGTACCAAGTAATTTGCATGGTTACTTCACACCTTGTTTTGTGATCCTCGGCATCCCAGTCACAAAACCTGAAGGGCACACTCGAGATTGAAACATGCCATTGAACAGTTCATTGAATCTCAAAAAGATCTAGGAGTTTCAAATCCAATTAAAACCTAATAATACATTTCGTTTATCTTGGTGGAAATTGGTGAATCGTCATTCACCTACCTTCAAATATTTTATAGCTTGGATTACGGCATACCTCTTCTAAGTTATAAAAATAGTTTGTTGGGTCCTAGCCTTAATATTTCATATTGGGTGTCATATTAAGGACTTAAATCAACTATCTTGAATATCTCCCAAAACATGTCTGGTTTAGACATTTATGATCTTCCCAAATCTCTTGAAACAAGTTTTCCTAAATGAAGATGATGTCACATGGAAATCATACTTCTATCACCTCCTCCAATTATTCTCCCTACCCCACAAGTTCTTGAAAAGTTTAAAGTCACTCGAGCCCTATTGGCAAGGCAAGGTCTAGGTGTGATCACATCTTGGAGATGTAGTCACATATTGACAAGTCAGGAGAGTTGGGTGTCAAAGTCTTGAGAAAGTTGTAGGTTTAACTACTTTCTAAGTCACATAGTGAGTTCTTTTGGAACACCTATGAAACAGACTATGACAAGACCCTTAATGATCTTATCTATTTGTTAAGATCAACTTCCTGAAACTTTATGGACATTGACAATGGTGACACTGGAAATACGGAAAAAACATTCTCTTCCCAAGGAAAGGGATTGACCATAGTCAACTAGGTTGACCAAATGGTAAAGAGAAAAGGCTAAGTCTGTAATAGTCCCGTGTACCATTATCAAAGGGTCCATATGTTTATATTGCCAAAGGAAGGGTCATTAGTTGCGAAGCTGCCAAATTTACCTAAGGATGTTAAAGTCAATAAGGTTGACTCTACTTCAAGTAAAGTCCACTAATCTAACTCTGTTAAGTTTCTATTTTGAGATTCCTGATACATGATGTGACTGGGTCACATGGTAATGTTTTAAGAATCAAAGAAAAGTAAAGGAACTTAAAGAAAGAATATGCTGAATCTGATCGCATAGATGGATTTCTATCGCGTAGTTTGAAAATCGGATTCTTGAGCTAATTCTTAGGAGTTATGAGATGTTGCTTAGGTATAGATAACAACAAGGTTTTCATGTGGATTGTAAGGATAAGTTTTTCCGCATAGTTTTAAAATAAAAGAAAAATTTTTGATTTTATATATTTTAAAATATCCTTACAATGGCATTTGAGGAAAAATTGTTGCTTATATGATTCCATTAATAGCAAGAGTGGAAATATGAAATTGATTCCTTCATTTGTGGTAATGTCTAAATTTACCAAATAAGGAAAGATTCTCATCATCCAAAGTCTCAATTGGACCGGGACTTGGAATCATGCAAGCTGTATAGCATGATGAATGAGAACTTTCAAGTATTGGAAAAAATTAAGACTAATTACTTGTTCACATGGATGTGTGAGTCAAGTAATGGACTAAGGGATCGAGTACATAGTCATGTTCACTGATTAAGTCCACCACAAAAGATATAAGGCTATTCGTCATAGTTTACTAAAGCTTAGTAAATATGATTATACTTACAAGCGTAAGTGTAACTCTGAGACATTGGAAAAGGTTCCAATGCATGGCAGAGCGAATAAGAAGAATCAAATTAGGCAGAAGGATAAAAGTTCCTCAAATCTGAAAAGATGGGAGAGTACTTTAGTATCAGTTTTGTGATCATCTTAATGATTAAGAAACCATATCAAAATTAGTTCTCTAAGGAAGTCTTAATGCATTCTTATGACTAAGAAGAAGGGATCTTGAATTGTTGAAATGGTTAAATCAAGAAGATGAGTCATACTTCGTTCCAACACAAGTCTTAGAGTCATACTCCAAGATTGTAATTTGAGTGACATGTCTTAAAGAAGGTTTAAAACACTTGACAAATGTAAGAGTAAAAGTTTTCTACTCTTGTACATTTGAAATTGGTAAGTTGTGATGTTTTGGATAAAACAAAGACCAACTTCGGCCAATTGTGTGAAGTGTTTGTCTTGATTAGAATCCACACTATCTCTTGGATGTTTGACAAGGGAGTCTTATAGGTCAAGAGGACAGTGGGAGTCTTAAAGGTCTTGAAAGTCTCAAGAACTAATCAAGAATGAAACCTGAAGTTCCTCACTAGCACACAACTTGAGGTTTATAACCTATCGTGTTGACATATTCTGTGCCCATTCCAATTAAAGTTGGTTTTGCATATGAGTTCTTAGAGTTCTTAATGTGTTGCACAACAACTTGGAAGCAATGGCAGGCCCTTGAGCTGCCAGGTGGCAAGAAATTAAGATTGAGTTCAGTCCATATGAGTTCAGATTTGTCATTATCCTTGTCTTGTGACTATGGCTTTGACAATTCACATGGATAAGAACACATACACCATTAAATCTAAGTGTCATAAGGTTTCTCTCCGATTCATGAAAATGATGGTGAGGAAACACTTTCACTAAGTAGATTTTAGATAGATAGCAATTGTGATATTTGCATTCTCAAGTCGTTAGTGGAGCGTGTGTGCTTTACCGGCACACTAACCTGGACTTGTGGGAAGTGGCAAAAAGGTCTAACCATTATGATTACGGCATCCCTCTTCATAATTGTTTAGACACACAAGTGTGCTATCTAAGGTAAGGTGTATGATTTTGATAAAGTTTTATCAAAACAAACTAGTATCAGAAATCTGAACTTTTGTAAGAAAGTCAGCTGATTTCTGAGTACATGTCAAAGCTAGTGGGAGCATAAGTGTTATGCTAATAATCATCATGTTAGTGGGAGCATGATAATTATGATAAGTATTGCAAGTTAGCAATGTTAATTATAGAAAACAAAAGGTTTCAATTGGGAAAAAGTTGTTTTGCTATAATTAACGGAGAGGAAATTATACTTCATCTCAAATCTATAAGCTTAGATCGTGAGGTTTTAATCATTTAGTCAAGGATATATATGAATTTCACGTTAGAATGGCTCAACATAAGGAAATTCTGTATATGGTTCCATTATTTGCGTTCTAAAATTTGATTATGATTACGGCATCCCTTTTATACTTCATCTCAAATCTATAAGCTTAGATCGTGAGGTTTTAATCATTTAGTCAAGGATATATATGAATTTCATGTTAGAATGGCTCAACATAAGGAAATTCTGTATATGGTTCCATTATTTGCGTTCTAAAATTTGATTATGATTACGGCATCCCTTTTCATAATATGAATTATGAGAACTTGGCAAATAGAAATGGAAATGTTATAGCAAAAGACTGGTTTAGTCTTTATGTGAGACATCATGAATCGTGTCCCATATGCTTCGGATATAGGATCGATTACATGTGCTATAGTTATCTGTTCTAAAAGTTTCCAAATGCCTGGGGCATTAAGAAGGGAAAAGGTTTAGAACTGGATATGACTAAAAGGATTAAACAATTGTCGAGGATAATCTAAGGTTTACCAAAGATTGGTTGCTCAAGGACAGTTGGAAGTATAGTGATAATTCTAGAAGGACCATATTGACATAATCTGTAAGGAGGCAACTCTTGTTCAGAAGTGATAGTCAAAATGGAATCTGGAAATGTTTCAAAGTTAGAATTTTCAATCTGTGTAAGATTAAGGAAACTTAATGCAAGAAGGATGTTTCCAAGGAGCCGATCTCCTTTGGAATGCTCTGTAATGGTTGTTGTCAAGACTTTATGACTTTGTGCATAACCATTACAAGAGGATCAATGCATATAAGTTTAGAATCTAACAGATTTCAGTAAATGACATGAATTTGGAATTCTTGCATTTGCAGTAAGGATTTGGGAGTGTGAAAAGAGAATCATTGAAGTTATGTTCAATTGATCTAGTTCACAAAGTAAAGATCATAGACAAACATAGTATGCATACTTGGTGTATGGCATGACTAGTGTTTAGAAAACATAGTGTACATGCTTGGAGCATGGGACAACTATTGTTTTAAATTCAAGAATAAAGTTGATAGCTGAAACAGTTACAATGAATAATGTGTAATCATATGGTGATAAATAAAAAGTGTTTTATTTATATTCATAAGTTCCGAGACCATATTGGATTCAATTATTATTGTGTTTCACTTTGCATGTTTTGACTTCCCGAATAAACTAGGTTATTCTTCCGGAATGACTAAGTTATCCAAACCATCCACAGTCGGTCATATGTTGGAAGTAGATATGAATTAAGATTGTCATGGGTTGGCTTGTAGAGGTCTAAGGTATTGGACAAATGGCTACAACACTCATGAGTGCTCATAAGTTCTGAGTATTGGATTCAACCCGCACTCATTGGAATCACTTCATGGATTTTATCACGAGTGATCATGAGACGATAATATCTTATATTCTTCAAACCTAGAGATATGAGTTGTTACTATGAGTTGGTTGTACATTGATTGCACGAAATCGCATTTGGTAACTCGGTGCTATAAAACGTGCCTTTGTGTATGATTCAACAAGTAGTAGAACAAGCCATATGAGTCGAAGTTTATCCATTCCTTTTACCTTCGGGATAAAAGCGATATATGTGGGCCCCTCGATGATTTGATGATGACAAATGGAAGTGCTCGGCCGGGCCAGGACTGATTTGATTTGTTCAATTAGTCAGTCGTCAAAAATCGGAAATCGGGAAACAACTAATGGACAGAGAGAATGATTATAATCCATGTCTCAGTCCATATGATATCTAGAATGGAGGAATATATGATCCCTTATCTAATGGACAAGTCGTTGACAAAGATCAGAGTTCATCTACAAGGTCAGAGTTCGACAGAAGCTTTTGAGAGCTACGATTGCTAGTTGGTTCCTGAAGTCATACGCAATAATAGTTTTAGACTTATCTAAGTGGGAGACTGTTGGATTAATGTCTAAGTCCATAACTATAATTGGTAAGACTTGACCCGATCCAGCATGGTCCATTTGGGTTGCATACCATCATGCACTTGGATAGACTATAATGAGAGAAATAAGACACTTATGGTTATTAATATATTATAAGTTCTAGTATATTAATAATAAGAATAATGAGATTATTTAATTAGTATTGATCAAGAATTAATCTAGGATTAATTAAGTGATCAAAAGAAGACTAATTAAATATATGGGTTGATTGAGTAAATCATCCATAATTGTATAGTGGGCTAATGCTCCATGGATTATCTAGTTGGGCCAAAACCCATATGATGCTCCATGGTATATTTGAACCCATGGATCCAAGGAAATGGAAAGTCATGACAATTAGAGTTTACCCTAATTGTATAACTATATAAGCATCTTATTCTTGAGGAAAATCGGCCACTAGTGAGAGTAAGAAAGGGCTAGCCGATTTTCATGAAGTGTAGAACTCTCTCAAGTTATTCTAAGTGTTTTGATGATTGTGAACCATTTGAGGTGTCACACTTGGGGCACTAGGCACTCAAGCTTCATGAAGACATTCTACATCAAAGAGGTATGTATTCTATCTTGTTATATTGATAGTTTTGTATGCTAGATTAGGATAATACCTTGGATGTTCATATTTGCATGTATAATAGAGAAAACATAGATCCAAGGTATTTAGGGTTGCATGTACACTTAGGAGTGTTAGAATGCTCATAACCCAACAGAATCATCCTAGGGGGGAATTGTAATGCCCGTGTTTCTAGGCTAGGGATTAATATTGACATAATAGTCTAGGTTAACCTTTATAACTCATTTTGAATAAATGAAAAGGAATTATGTGAATATTATGTGAATTTTGTGTTTTATGCTTAATTATTAGGATTTAATTAATTAAGAATAAAAATGAGAGTCGAAAATAAATATTAGATAAATCCGATATCTATTAAGAAAGTTGTAGTGGTCGTGACAAGGATTCCGGATATATAAAGAATACCGAAATCCGAGTTATAACGAAGAAATTATGACATGTCGAAGTTCTGCGACAAAACCGGCACGGTGCCGAACAACGTAAAAAGTGAGTTTTTGATAAACTACTTTTTAGCCTTAGTAATCTAAATGGAAGTCGTTGTGTTCGTTAAACCGAGAGTATGTATAAAGAGAACGTCCAAATCTGACTTCGTATGAGGAGGTTATGATTTTTCTAAGTTTCAGCTTAGCACTAGACAGCTACAAACTCGAATTTTGGATCGATTTATTTTTAGCCGACACAACCTAAACAAGAATCATAGGTCTCGTCAATAAGAGTACAACGGTAAAAAGACAGACGAAAACGGATGTCGGATGAAGAGTTTATGAAATTTTAACAGATTTACTGTCCCGGTCTGTTAAAAATAATAATATTAAAATTAAATTCAAAATTAGTCAACGAAGTCTAAACGAAAGTTGTAGAGCATAATTTTACCTACGTGTGCATATAAAGAACATCAAAAAAGAAGCCCGTATGCAAAAGTTATGGATTTTAGAAGTTTTAGCACAAAAATCGAGAAAAAAAAAGCTAAAACCGAGGAATTTCGCATGGTTGGTGTTCAGCCACATCACCCAGAATCTCGCATGCATGCCACATACTCGTTGCTGATTTGACCGAAGGGAAGCCCAACCGAAGCAGGTCGTGTGTCGCCTCGTGTCCGAAGGAGCTTAGTCACCGATGCGCTGTGCAACCTAGAGTCCGACGCGTGCCCATGTGACTCCTCGCATCCGAAGCCGCCTTACCTCGCACCGATGCGTGTCGCACCAGCTTTCTAAGCTTCATAGGCACCACATCCCATCCCTCAAACCCTAAACCTCGGCCCAATCAAAAGCCCACACCTGGACCCTCGCACGTGCGATCCATTTGCCTTATCTTCAGATCTGTTGCCGCGTAGAGTCCTCTCAGCCGTCCGATCAGAAGCCTCACGCCTATAAATAGAAGGGTGCGAGACCTCCCGGGTATATTTTGGAAAAGTGGCATTTTACACCCCTAAACCCATATTTCTTTCATTCCAACTTCCCCCAAAGCCTCGGTATTATACCAAACACCCAAAACATGCCCCGAAGTGCCCGAAGACCCGAAATTTTTTATCTTTTCGGTTTTGAAGCCCAACCCTCGCAGAGCCTGGTTTTTCAATAAAACTCCCGGTTTTATTAGAAACGATTGTTTTAGGAAACGAAGTGTTGCCCGATTATCATTAAATCATGTGAGTGTATAGTTACTTTCATCTTACACATAGATATGAAGTATTTTATATAAAATACGTGTTATGTGAATATATATTGTTTGTTTATTTGAGGTGGATGTTGAAAGAATGATTTATATAGATTGTTAAATAACTTAAACTGTATATGTATTTTTTTTTATCTACAAAATGTTGGGTAAAACATGGGTAGATGAAATAGTTGGTATGTGATGAAAGATGAGTTGGATAAATGAGATGATCGATGATATAGATCATGAGATGAGCGTGAGTGGTGAAATATGAGAGAATCACTTACCCAAACGTTGGCCCCCGTCATTCAACAGAGTATGGATGACAACCATGGACTATTTTAGATGATTTGTGGAACACTAGCAGGCTCGCAACTTGTAAGTGTGTGAACTATATGTTCATCGGTTGTACTCTAAAAACCCATTGACATGTATTGCGGGGAGATTCTTGTAAATAATATTATAAATAAGAGCTATGGAGTTAGTACATGTTGTATAAACCCTGACAGCTATGGACTTAGTGCCTCTTGTATAATCCCCGACAACGATGTGACTTCGTGCCTATTCCTTAGGGTGGATCCTTAGGAATGAGTGATAGTTGATTCTTAGGGTAAATCCTTAAGAAATAAATAAGATAATGGGGTTGGGGTAATTTGGTTGATTGTTTGATGTTTAAGCATAATAAGTTTATTTATTGTGGGTTGAAAACCCTATATGCTCACCAGACTCCTAAGCCTGACCCACTCAACTTTTTATATTACAGGTAGTGGACCCCGAGCATAGTCGGATGATGATGAGTGATTTTTGGATTATAGGCCAGTAGTTGTAAATAACTGTTGTAAGGCTTATACTGTCTTGTTATGCTTTTGATCTGTATCGAAACATGACATCTCGAGGTTTTGATATACAATGAAAATATATATTTCTTAAAGAAAGGTTTTGATAAAATTTTATCATGTCTTGTGTTGGGAACAAATTCCGCAACATCTTTGAAAAGGATTACTCTGATTTTATTTTATAAAGCATAAATTAAATCGGTCTTTTTTGGCCAAGAAAATTGGGGATGTCACAGTTTTGGATTTTGATATGATCCTTCAAGTGTTTTAAAATATTTTAAAGAATTACTAGATGATTATGTCATATTCTTAAACTTAATGATCTAATCATTTCTTTAATATCTTATAATTTTTCATTTTGATTTTCAGTAGATGTTGTAGGTTGACATTTCGAGATGGAGAATCTACCTGTTATAGTTGAAATTTGAGGTTCTATAATTGGATTTCTTTTTATTAACGGAGTAGTTATTATTGATTGAAAATTAGTTTCATTAAATATTATATTCTTAGTTGTATTTGGTGATTCAAGTGATAATAGAGGAGTAAATAATTTATCTATATAAATTATATCTTCTATTTTAAATGTAATACTATGATGAAATTTTGTTAATGCATAATTTATTTGATATGTAATAGTAAACGGATGATTACCTTTTAACATAAAATTTTATCTTAATAATTTATACCGTACAGTAATACTATGACTTAGATTTTTATCTTTAAGACTTAATACTAGTTGAATATTAATATTAAATTTTATTTTTCCTTCAATTAAATTACATTTTCCTTTTGCAATAATACTTTCTTGATTATTAATTATACGATCATCTCTGATTTCTAATTCTATAGGTGTATCTAAATCGCTAAAAGTACTTTTTAAAATTACTTGAATAGTTGATATATGAATATAAGTAATTTTTATTCTATCTACTTCTTTAATATTAGATAATTTATTTCTAATTTGTTGTTTATTTATTTTGGGTATAATAATATTTCTTGAGTTGATTCTATAGGTATTGGTTCTTCTCCTATAATTTTTCCATAACATATAATATTTTTTCTAGAAAAGAAATTTTTTAATGGGTTATGTCTAAAATTATGTTTTTCTGATAGTGTAAAATTTGATTTTTTTATAGCATCTTTATTAATATTATTTTTGTTAATTAAAGCATCAAAAGTGTATCTAGATTCATTTTCTTTGTTATTAATAATGATTGGTGAATTTTCTATTTCTTGAGATATATTTAACAGATTAGTTTTGTAATTTTATCTTCTAGATTTTTTATTTTTTCTTGTTTCCAATTTATACTATTATTTATTATATGTATTGCTTCAATATTGGATATACAATTAACTATTGATATGTTAGAATCTATTTTAAATTTTAAAAGAAATTTTTTAGATTGTTTCAATGTTTTACGAAAAAAAAATTAGCTCTTGTTTATTATTATTTAGATTTGAAAAACTCATGATTATAATTCTATATAAACATAAATATATTTTTGTTTGAGAAATGATGGTGATAATAGCATTTAATATGTCTATTAAATTTTATGATGAGTATGACAAATGACATGCATCAATATAATAACATTTATAATGATGCATGAGGAATATTTTTCTTTTGAATAAAACGGATGAATACTCATATTTATAATAAAAATGATAAGAACGAAACTTAGCTATGATACCAAAATTAAAGACATGGAACTAATAAAAAAAATTAGGATGGAATTATACTTGAATGATGCGTCGGAATGGATTGATGATGGATTGTTTAAATTATAAGAATGATTATATGAATAATCTTGGGTATGTTTGGATAGGGTTCTGCTATTCATAAATAAACAAACTATTTTAAAAGGGGAAGAGCTTTGAGATCAACTCAAGTCTTAGACACTCAAATTTAACTTGTTTATTCATACGGGCAAAGACCCTATTTATAGGCTCAAGAGAGTTGGTTACATAATTGAGTTGCAACCGTTTGATTGCAATATGAAATACATATTTACAATATAGCCCCCTAAACTATTGAGGGTTACATACTTTATTTCATATCTTAGACACTACTTTATATCACATTTTATACCGACAATAATAATCATATAAAGATAAATTACAAATAACTATAATAACAAATAATTACAATTTATTCCATAATGAAAGGATGCGTGTCTTCAATAATGTCTTCAATATGTCATTGCTTTCGTCATTCCATCACAATTAAATACGTGAAATTAATAAAAAATTAGGATGAAATTATACCTGAATGATGCGTCGGGATGGATTGACGATGGATTGTTTAAATTATAAGAATGATTATATGAATAATCTTGGGTATGTTTGGATAGGGCTCTGCTATTCAGAAGTAAACAAACTATTTTAACAGAGGAAGAGCTTTGAGATCAACTCAAGTCTTAGACACTCAAACTTAACTTGTTTATTCATACGGGCAAATGTCCTATTTATAAGCTCAAGAGGGTCGGTTAAATAATTGAGTTGCAATTGTTTGATTGCAATACGACATACATATTTACAATATAACCCCCTAGACTATTGAGGATTACACACTTTATTTCATATCCTAGACACTACTTTATATCACATTTCCTATCGACAATAATAATCATATAAAGACAAATTACAAATAATTATAATGACAAATAATTACAATTCCTTCCACAATGAAAGGACGCGTGTCTTTAATAATGTCTTCAATACGTCATTGTTTTCGTCATTCCTCCCGCCACCGAAAGGACATATATTTCTGAATGATGTGTGCTTTGGTTATTGCTAACATTAGTCTTCCATGAACGGTGTTTCTTCCGTATTGTCTTTACAATGGCTGCAATTATGTCGTGGTGCATGCATGATATGTTTACAAAGCTGTTTTTTTTAGATCATCGGGTAATTCAGTTAAGTGATGTGAAAATTTTTCGAATGGTTGTTCGAAAGTTTTAATTGCTTTAATGCTTCTAGAGTTATTTCACTGTCTGTTAAAGAATAGATAACGAAGGTTTTACTAGCATTATTTACTCTGATTCTTGACTTTTGATCTTTACCACTGCCTACGCGAGATGATGCTAAATAGACACCGGCAAGTGCAAAAATTAAATGGTCTTTTGTAGGTATTTCATGGAGTAGGTCATCTTTTGTTGGTTTTGAGTTGTTGCTTATCCCCATATTTGCGAAAGTAATGCTTGGAACAAGTAATTGAGAATCTTCATCAAAGATTGGATAACTGGAATGCATATTGATAAATAATCCTCTTTCTTGTATTGTAAATCATGTTTTGTAGCTTCTGATTACTGTTTGAACAGCTGATGGGAATTCACTAATGCAATGTAAATTTGTTCCATCAAGATAGATAGTGTCTATGAATCCATGGCTGAAAATAGTCCCATAAAGTCATGAGGTTGGTGAGATCTGCTAGGAATACTACTTTTGGATCTGGTTGCTTGGCTACTGGGTAAAAGTCCATTAAAGAATGGACTTTGTTGTATGAAATGAGGTTGTCCCATAATCTGGCAAATTTTTGAGCAAATGGTTTTTTCATAGCTTCTTTTTCTTTAGTTGATGAAATGGCTTTAAGGGCAATTTTTGCGTTTAGTTGGTTAAAAGATTTTAGGATGGATAATAACAAATAATTACAATTCCTTCCACAATGAAAGGACGTGTGTCTTCAATAATATCTTCAATACGTCATAGATCACCTTGAAATTCCAATGGATAACCAAACCGAAAGGATCCAATGTTCATACAATATTAATCCAATAAATATCCAATTATCATCCAATATTATTATCAAATTAATATCGGACAAAATTACAAATATAGTCAATTCTCTTAATGATTTTGCATATTTGAACAATGGTAGCTGAAGTTGAAGATTGAAGTTCATTTGCTAATCTTATTTAGCGTGATTGTATGTAGTTTAGTTATAATCATCCCGATACAAAATGGATTTGAATTGGATAAATAATGGATAACCAATAAAATATATCCAATGGATAAAGTTATCTAATTCAATATCCAATTAGATCGGTTCGGTTCGGTTGGTATAAAGAATTGAATTAGATTGGTTGACAATATCCAACATTCAATCAATAATTTGATTGGATCGGTTTCGTCAAAATCGATTGGATTTAAAACGATAAACATCTCTTTCTATCTTTTTTCATATTTTTTGATAAGTCAAAAGTTTATGAATTTAATTTATATCAATCACAAATAAATATCAATCATATTAAATATGATATAAGGTAACAAAGTGACTTCTTAACTCGTAATCTCTAAGAAATAAAGTTATTATTGCAACGTTGCAATAATGGTGATAAGTTGGTCGCCGTGGCAACGTATATTTCACAACAAAAACAAGCAGTTAAACACCCAAAGAGAATTACCCCCTTCACATATCATCAAACAAATCTCGTCGGGAACCCAAAAATCTCATCTTTCTGCCGCCGCATCTCTCTTTATCCATCCCTCTTTCTCGGCGCACGAACGCACTAAATCTTCAACGCCACAACAGCAACGGCGACGGCGACGGCGACAATGAGATGGGACGAACTGGAAGGCGATTTTATGCATCACAACGACGAACAAGAACCCCAACAACAAGACCAACAAGACTCTTCGTATCTCAATTTCGATACCCTCTCTCTCATTTCTAAGCCCAAGGTAAAATTTTCTTTATCACTTCGTCGTTTTTGATGTTTCTGTTTATGGAATTTTACTTGATTCTATCACTTCTTTTGATTTTTTTTGTTAATTTCATATGCTATTTGACCGATTTTAGGATTATTATCGAATACTTGAGGTGGATTACGAAGCTACGGAAGAAGAAATTCGGTCCAACTATATTCGTTTAGCTCTGGTTCGTCTTCTCTCCCTCGTTATCTTCTACTCCCCTTTCTGTACTTTGATCCTTGAGATGAAACATACTGATTTCCGACTTTAAAATCATCTGGATTTCGGAATGTTTTTTGTACTTACTTCAAAAATCGAAATCCGATTGATCGGTACCGAAATCTTAGCTTCTGATTTTGTGTCTGATTCATTTATGAATTGAGAAACCCTAATCTTTCAATTGGTATTTACCTATTGATTAAACACCCGATTCCGTTGTTTTCCATGTTTTTGGTTTTGGATATGTGATCTTGATTTTAAGTGCTTTTCTCTTGGACAGAAATGGCATCCAGACAAGCAAAAAGGTGAGGATAGTGCCACATCCAGGTTTCAAGAGATAAACGAGGCATACAAAGGTTGGCATCTCTATAACTATCTTGAAATTCCGTTCTTGTTTTTCATGTTCAATGTCAGTTTCACATATGTTTTGCAGTCTTCACTTTATTTAGCTGATAAGCGAACTTTTTTGGGATCTATATATGAGGGTTTCTTAGCCAATCAATGCGTATCATCAGAAACTAGACATTGCAGTTTTGATACAAATGATCATATGAATTTTATTTCCTAACAATGAGATATCTATTCAATGCATTTCCATTTTTGCAGTTTTGAGTGATCCAATCCGTAAACAAGAATATGACAAGACAGGAATGCTATACCTCTATGATTACAACATTGTGGTAAGCAATAAGCATATCATCATTCATTACTTTTACTTTGATTCCATAGTTCCTCTTCAATAAACTGAATGGAATGGAATGGAATGCAGGATTACCTTAACCGTTACAAGGGTCTTATCTTAACATGCAATGGCCTCGGGATGAAGACATCAATCTTGTGAGAGACACACGCACACTTTGGTACATATGGTTGGTTCTTGAGGCTGTTGATCTTATGGTGGTGCAAGAAGTAATGAATTTGCAGTTTTAGATTTATTACTTACTACTGCGACTATTATGTAAAGCTTTGTATCATGCCAATCGACTCTAGTTTTATGGTTAAAAAATCTTTTAACACCCTATTTGATTGTTTTTTTTACTAAAGTTAAGTAGCCCTATGAGATATAGCAGTAGCGTAAGAGTTTTAATTCCAATGTGGATTGGTGTGTCATCTATAGTGTGATGGTGTATGCCTAATCTATAATGTGTATAAAAGCAAGTTTCGGTTGATATCACAAAGTAATTTACATCAAATCTTGTATTTATTATGGTAATAAATACAAGATTTAATAGATATATTTAAATCCTCACACAAGCTTCACAAAATGATAGAAATGGTCCTTATCCAAAAAAAATTCAACTTGGATCCATCTAATGGACATCATTTGTATGCAAGGTGGAGCATTCATGTAAAAAAATGTTTCATATGGACTATTTTATGGACAAATGGAAAAAACTTAAGGATCATCTTTGAAATTTTGTATTTTAATGTTGAATTTCCACCAAAACATTTGGCCTTGGTAAAGATAGACTTCCTCCACCCTAAGAAAATAGAAACTAAATGGAAAAAGCATAGTAATCCAATATACAATTACGGGAGCAAAACAATAGTCCAAAAAAAAATACATCTATATATATAAATATTAAAACGTCAAGGCTAGAGATAGTTTTTTGTTGTCATGTAGATGTCATATTTGTTTTTTGTTTTGATTATTATTTAAAACAATATAATTTATATGAAATTAAAATTTTCATTAAGCTAAAAACAAGTGCATTATAGAAAACAAGACACTTCAAATTACATAAAAGACAAGACATTTTAAAATTAAAACATAGGAATTATAAAACATAAAAATAAACATCACTTCAGTCCACAGTGCATATTGATACCATTTTGCGCACTCTTTGACAACTTGTGAGCACTCCTGGAAAGATTTGTTATTCTCATGGCGTAATATTTCAAGAACATTGTTAAATAATATTCCAACATTTTCACAATTTGCTCTATTAAATAAAACATCAAACTCTACAACTTTGTTAGTGTGCTTCAACTTGGTGTAGATTTGTTCTTTGCTTCACTAGCAACCCTGACTCATTGAGTTGTGAAACCAAAAAGATGACCCATTTACATAGTCGTTGACCATCAGGTCCTCTTGTACATCGACCCATATACAGGTCAAAGCTGGTTCAAGAATGAGCCATTCAGAGGTTTATAAGTGTTGAATGTTTGAATGAGATGAACGTTTGAATGGAAAAAAGTTAAAAAGGTTGTTGGTATTTATTTTGGTTGAAAAGAAATGAAGTCACATTTATAATATCTAGAATACGTAAACTATTTGAATTACAAAAAATAAAATTCAATAAACTATTCCAACACTATCTAAACATGTCAAAATATGCCATATTTATTGTGTTCAAAACTTCAAATGCTACTACTACTTCCACATGCACGACATTCTTCTGCTTTCATTTGTACATCACGCATCAAAACCTGTCAATATATCAACAAGTTCAAATGCTGCTTTTACTTATACATCATGCATCAAAACATGTACATTCAATCTCAATTTTCACCATTATTCTTGATTCCCTCTATTAATCAACCCATCAAGAACTTCAAAGGTACCCAACAATCTTCTCCCCCTACACACCACCTCAACAACCCGACCCCACACCCTCAACTCCGGGTTAAACCCCATCACCGCCAATGCCGCCACCACCGCCGCCGCCTCCTCCCCCCTTCCACCTTCACAAAGCCCAACCACCAACTCATTTGACGTGGCAAAATGAGGCACAAATCCTCTACTCAACATCACACCAACCAACCCTGTTGCCTTCTCCAAATCCCCTAATTTAATCAATGAATTCAACACAATCCTATAACTCGATTTATCCAAATAAACACCTCCTTCATAACTCAACCTCTCAAGCATCTCAAAAGCTTCATAAGTTCTATCAAATCTACATAACCCCACAAGAATCACATTAAAAGTAATCGTGTCCCCTTTACAATCATTTTCCTCCATTTCTTTCAAAACCCTAATCCCTTCATCAATTTCACCCGCTCTACACATACAATTAATCAAAGTGGTGTACAAGATTTTATCGGGTCGTAACCCGACCCGTTTCATTTCGTTAAAAACATTTTTCGCTTCTTTTAAATCACCTATTTTGCAAAATCCGTTCATTAAAGTTGAGTAGTTGAATACATTTGGATTGCACCCGTTTTTTGTCATGAAGTCAACTATCTTCATGGCTCGGTCAACCTTTCCAGACTTACAAAACCCGTTAATTAAAATGTTGTAAGTCAAAGGATCGGGTGTGATTCGCTCTTTTGAAACCATTTGTTCGAAAAGATCGATTGCTTCTTCGAGTTTTCCACTTTGGCAAAAACCCTCCATTAGAGTTGAGTATGTGATCAAATTAGGGTAAGAAACTTCTGAAAGTTTCATCTCTTTTATGACCTCAATAGCAGAGTCAAGATTTCCATTCTTGCAATGATGTTTGACCAAAATGTTGAAGATGCATGTGTTAGGATGTAAATCGAGGGTCCTTTTGGAATCTAAGAGGAAATTTCTTGCTAAATCGACTTGATTTGAATCAACCAAAAGATTTAGACATGTGCTCACGGCTTTTAAAGAGGGCTTTTCGCGAACAATTGGTTGGATTTTATCGAACATTTCAATAACCCTTTTATGAAGTGAAGATTTTGAGAAATGTGTCATGAGATCAAGGAATATACTTTCATGGAATTTGCAGGTTTCATAGCTCATTTGATGAAGAATGGAATCGACTTCTTTGAAGTGTTTTGAGCGTGCGAGTTTGTGAAGGGTAATGGCGTAAGTGGAGTGGTTGTGATTGAAACCTCTTTGATTAGCAACTGTTTTAAAGATTGTAAGGATTCGATGTGGATCTTTCTCACGTTTTATTAATCTGATGGCTGATTCATGAGAAATGTATTTAGGGTTTTTTGGGGTTTGTGTGATGGTGGTTGAAGGGTCTGGTTTTTGGGATCTGGATTTTGCATAAACAAGGGGGGAGATCCATGGAACCATTGAAGGTTCTTTAGAAAAAGAAGTAGAGAACCATCGTATCTTATCCATGTTAAGGGTTTAGGGTTTAGGGTTTTGATGACAGTTCTTAAACACACCAACTTCAAGTCCTAATAATCTAGAGTCCTGCAAGGTTACACAAGATACAAGGTAAAATTCCAATTGAAACTTGGATACTTAAAAAAGAACACAAAATTCATAGCAATGGAGCAAAAGTTTCTTTTACAACAATAGACGAAATTGAAAGTTGAGAGGCTAAAATGGCATCAAGTATCAACAGAGATCGCTCTATTGCCGTTCTAGATTGCTCGATTACATTGTCTGTTACCAACAGTGGCGGATACAATACTATGGCTAGGGTTTTTATATTATGAACAAAATGAAAGAAACCATAAACTACAAACTGAAGAAGCACATATAAGAAGAATAAGGAATCGTAACCGAATATAGTGTGGATAATTTCGTTTCTATTGCGTATATACAGAGTTAGTAGAAGCAGATGTGATTTTACCTTGATTATCGGATGAGAGGGTTGCAACAGTAGCTTGTATTACCAGATGACAAAACTTGAGAAAAGAAGGATTAAAGACAAGAAAATTCGAGCAGGGGAAGATCCTGATTCCACCAGCGTAACTGCGTAAGTGGAAAGAAACATCCTGATATTAGGGCGAACCTATGGAACTGGAGTACTGGACGAAGTGACGAACCTATGGAACTGCGTAAATGGAAAGAAACATCCTGAGATTTGGACGAAGATGATGGGGGTGTTTGGATAATAATTACCTCTAACAAAAAGTGAGATATTAACCATTTAACAGAAGTCCTTTGTAATTCGTTTTTATTGTTGAAGTTGATAAATACACCACGCTTGCGTTGTGTAAAAATATTATATGGGATAATGATTTAGGAGGTAACAACGTTTTCGTTTGTTTATATTAGGTCTCTAACGTATTTTTTGTTTGTATTACATAATTAAGGTTGTTATAATCGTTTATAAATAATATTTTTTACCGGTTTCTTTCTGTTAAAATGATTATTTGTAAACAGTTAGAATAACCTGGTGTAATACACAAAAAAAAAAAAAAAAAAAAATACATAAGGATCTAAAATGGACAAACAAGAAACCTTATTACCCTCCTAAGATTTTTAGTATTTATTATTTTGAATATATATTTTTAAGATTTTTAGTATTTATTTTTATATGTGTATTTCATATAAAGTTGTTGAAATTAAAAAGAATAAAAAGTAGAAACGTTTGGATTGGATTTTGTAACCACATCATCTGGTTAACATCTATCACAACAAAACCTCTAGCAAGGAGCTAGAGAGAAAAACAAATGAAGGTTGGATTGGATTTTGTAACCACATCACGGATAGATGAAAACACAGGAAGGTCCAAATGAAGCCAATGCCCAATCCGACTCCAAACCTGATCAGCAACCGAAACTACAACAACAAATGCTTCACACTTTCTTGAGAATTATGACACATAGGACATAATAAGGAATCTATCACCACCCTCTTTCGACCGGTTTAGCTCTTACCAGAATGTGATCCAAAAGCACACACCATAAAAAATATTAATTTTAATAGGGATAAAACGGTTCCACCTAGTAGGCATACTACCCATAAGAAGCGTCATATCATTAACTCAATTTCCATGCTGATTTAACAATAAAGATACTCGACGATTCAAGCTCCTAATACCACTTATCCGACATTTCCCCTATGCGAATAGGATTTAATATCTCCACAAGATAATCAAATTGTGTCGATTCAGCCCCTCCTCTAATCCCCGACGCCAATGAAAATAACATCCCCCTAAATCCCATTATTCACTTACTCGAGCATCTTGATTAAAAGCCAAAGCACAGAGCCTCCCGAACCACTCCCTAAGAGAAATATCCAAGCACCAAACATCCTTCTAAAACCTCGTTTGAGTCCCATCCCCCACCACTCTATACATGGAATTAGAAGGAATGCAACCATTCTTATGGAGATGATTAATAGATCCTACAATCTTTTGACAAACACCCCCTCCAGTTCCTATTCTCGAATCGTCCGAAAAAACCACCACCTTCCCCATGACAAAATTTGACAATTTTAACCCAAAGAGCTCCCTTGTCATTAAGAAACCGCCACTTCCATTTATAAAGAACCCCGAGGTTAAAAGCATCCAAACTACCAAGCCCAAGACCTACAAGTTTTCTTATTTAAAAAGTAAAAATTTACTATAGGGGTTTATAGTTTCATACGGTGATAATAACTTAGGAGGGTAATAACGTTTCCCGTTTGTCTGTAACGACCCGTTCCCGGTATGTTGATTTATTGGTAATTGTAGTGAGTTTTTCTAGAGGGACTCGGCGAGTTCTAGCCTGACTCGCCGAGTCGGGTCGCGTCTGAGGGCACGCGTGAGCCGGGGACTCGACGAGTCCATATCCCCGACTCGGCGAGTCCACCTGTCTGGGTGAAACCCTAGATTTCCCGGGTTGCCCACTATTTATACCACCTTATAGCCTCCATTCTCGCCTCCCTCACCCTGAGAACACAGTGTTAGAGCCCCAAACCTCCATTGAAGAGCTTATATGTGTTTTGGTGCCATTTTGTGAAGGTGTGAAGAAGGAGAAGAAGGAAGAAGCAAGGAGAAGTGTTGTAGTGCAAAGATCCAAGGCCAAATCAGAGCTAATAGAGGTATTTTCGGAGTTCCATCTTGTTATATGCTTTAAACTTCCATTAGAGCTCTCCTAAGAGCTAGTTGATGCTTGTTCCAAGCCTTACACTTGCATGAATGTCTTATTAAGTCGGAATATCTATGGATCTGAATGTTGGGGTGTTGTAGAGCCCAGATCTACTGTCTTTTTGGAGTTATATTGCATGATAACCATAGATCTACCCATTTTATGTATCTTTTAGCCTTATTTCCCTTATTCATGAGGTTGTGCACGTAAAGTTGGAAACTTTACGTGGTAAAACAGCTTATTGGACTCAGATCTATCAATTGTATGCATTGGATTCAAACAAAATCAAGTAGAAATCAGTTGCATGGCGGCGACTCGGCGAGTCGGAAGAACGACTCGACGAGTCGGGTCGCGAGTCCCGAGTCCTTCAGTTTTATCAGTGTCGAGTGTACGAGGTGAGTTAGAGAGTGGAATCAGCGAGTTGAGAGTGGACTCAGTGATGGAGGGACTCGACGAGTTTGTTCATACAACTCGGCGAGTCCAAGGCAATCTTCTTGGGATCAAGAACAACTCGTCGAGTCTGTTCATACGACTCGGCGAGTCGGATGAAGATTGTCTGGGTTCTTGGATCAAGAGGGTACTCGTCGAGTCGATGCCAGACTCGACGAGTAGCAGTGAGCAGAAGTGAAAAGTGAGAGTAGGACTCGGCGAGTTGGGTGGCCAACTCGGCGAGTCAGCCCAAAAGAGAGTTGACTTTGACCAAGGGTAAAAGAGTCATTTTACCCCAAGCACAGTGTTTAGTATTTGATTGAGTGTGTTTATGGACTTGTAGCCGAGGAGATTCAGGAGCAGCCGCCGTTAGCTTCCCGAGCCACACACTCAGCAGCCAGCTTACGAGTTGAGTTTCCTTCCAGTAGGAACGGGTCTAAGGCCACAATGCCGGCCCGTTCAGTTAGCAGTAGTTTCCGGATTTAGGTCCGATGCAGCAGTTAGTATGTTCGATGCCTTCGTGGTTCGAACAGGATTTGCGTGCTATGTTTTATGTGTTAAGTATTATGTGTTCCGGGCCACGGCCCGATGTAGCATGTCGTATATGTGTTATGCTAGTTGATGTGTTATGCTATGCCATGTTCAGTCAGTTCCGGACTTCGGTCCGATGCAGTTAGTTCCGGACTTCGGTCCGATGCAGTTTCCGGGCTTCGGCCCGATGCAGTGGGCAAGGCCCAATATGTGTTTATATGTTATTGTATGGTATGTGGTAGTTTGGGGGAGCTCACTAAGCTTCGTGCTTACAGTTTCAGTTTTGGTTTCAGGTACTTCCGCAAGCAAAGGGAAGAGCTCGGGGTGACAGCATCGCACACACCACAACATAGCTTTATCCTGGGGGATGTCTCTTGATGTTTTGGATTGATGTAGTATGATACAGTTTTCCGCACAATATTTTATTATGTTTTGGGGATACATCGCGTATGTTTTATGTTATGATACTTATATTATGGTTTTGATTATATGGAAAAACGAAAATTTCTGGGTCGTGTTTTTGGGTCGTTTCAAGTTGGTATCAGAGCCCTGGTTTGAGGGATTCGGATACACTTCCGGGTGTATCTGAACTCAAACTAAGGGAAATAAAAGATGTTAATAAAAATGTTTTACCAAAAAGAATTTTGAAAGCACTCGGAAAGAAAGAATTGTTTTTAACAAAGATAGAGGTGTGTGCATGCGGTCAGCCGAGCTCAAGTAAGTACTCCCAGACTACCCATACAAGTTATTTGTTCAGTTCAGTTTCAGTAGAACAGCATGCTAGTATAGGGCTAAGGATCTAGGAGAATGCCTTATGTGCCTGCTTATGTGTTACAGCTTTATGAGTATTGCATGCTAGAATTGAGTAGACAGCAGTAGGATAGCCTGTTTAGGTTATGCCTGATAGTAGGAGCTTAGCATCCTATGCTAGTGCAGTTTCTTGTTATAAGAATAGTTTTGCCTGAGTCTATTTCCCGTGTCCGAATGCTGCTTGCTTCGTGCTTAGTGGGGTTCTGAGTAGTGGGAGTTAGCCATTAGGTGAACACGTCACACCACATGTGATCAGGTTTGAATAATCCCAGAGTGCTGGAACTGGCTCTACTGCGCAGCTCTTGTTTGAGTCCAACCGTTGTAGGGACGGATCTTTTACTTGAAGGATTATCTGATCCTCATCACATGTGATGGTGTTTAGGTGGTGGCTAACTGGCATTATGAGGAGACCTACAGCAGCTGAGGACCAGTCGCGTCGAGCTTGAAGTTTCCCTAGGGCAAGCCTAGGATGAGAGTAGCAGAGAATGGCAGTAGTAGAAGTGACTTGGTGGAGTCAAGGCGGTTCTTGAGGAAAGTACGGATAGATGTGGAAGGTAGTAGGGGCCCATACTACTGAAAGCAGAGGATCCGTACTTGAATTAAGGAAGGCCAAGACAAGACCAGGAAGCTAGTAGTAGTATCATGATCCCTTGAGATATTTCAGTGTTCTAATGTTGTTATGATATGTTTCAGAATGGTAGTTTTGCGTCCGAGGCCAGTAGCCGACAGTTCAGATGCCGGAGGGGGATCAGGATCGGGATCAGGCCCGGAGGCCGGGCAGATGGATGAGCAGACTAGGGAGTTCCTTTCTTCTGAGGTTACCCGCATCATACTAGAGCAGACTCCTGTGATCTTTGGTTAGATCAAGGAGGGTATTTTAGAGCTGATGGATGAGCGATTGAGTACTTTCCGTGCTGAGATGGCGGCCGTGATGGGGTCGCGCACACTTACGTTCAGAGAGTTCAGGGCATGCGGGGCTCCAGACTATCATGGGGCGCGGGACCCCATAGCGAGTACCAGGTGGTTGGCGGATGTGGCCAACGCATTCCGCACTAGCAGATGTCCCGAGGGGGACAAGGTCAGATTGGCGTCCTGTCTTCTGAAGGACAGGGCACGAGACTGGTGGGAGGAGGTCGGACATGCCATCGGGGATGGTGCGGCACTGGATGCCATGACCTGGACTGATTTCTCTACCAGGTTCAGAGCGGAGTTTGCACCGGTCATCGAGGTGCAACAGTTAGCTAGGGAGTTCCAGGATCTTACCCAGACTACCGAGACAGTGGCGGAGATCACCGCCAAGTTCAGGGAGAGGGCCCTTCTTGTTCCTCAGTATGCAGCTGATGAGGAGATGAAGAAGGCCCGTTACCATGAGATGCTGCGGAGTGACATTCGCATGTTTGTGAGCCGGTCCAGTTGTAAAACACTGGACGACACGATTGCTAGAGCCAGAGAGAGGGAGATTGATCTCGAGATGGAGAAGAAGAGGAAACCGGAGGCGGTTTCGGGTTCAGGCAGTGTGGGCAAAAAGCCCAAGGTTTCAGATCACAGGTCCAGGGGTAAGCAGAGCCACGGTCGGTGTGGCAAGTGTGGGAGGTTGCACGAGGGGGCGTGCAAGGCAGGGAGTTCCGGCTGCTACAAGTGCGGTCGGACTGGGCATTTGAGTAGAGATTGTACGACCCCTGCCACTACGGTTACAGCATCAGATCTGATTTGCTTTCAGTGCAATCAGAGGGGACACAAAAGGTCCCAGTGTCCCAGTTTAGCTGCAGCAGGGAAGGTGGTTGCACCTGCCCCTGCCACCTTGAGGATTACGGATGGCCGGCAGGGCCGAGCTGATGCGCCAGTGGCGAAGAGTAGGGCATTTCAGATGACAGCAGAGGAGGCGCGAGCGACTCCTGATGTGGTGACGGGTATGAATCTTTCCTTCATCTTTTGTTATTATATCGTTTGTATATTATTTGATGATATGTTTTATTTAGGGTCGTTCTCGGTGAACGGCATCCCTGCTTTGGTATTGTTCGATTCGGGGGCTACCCGATCATTTGTATCGCTTGCGCTTAGCAAGAGACTTAGCAGAGCTCCCGAGGAGCTGGATTGCCCACTAGAGGTTGAGATAGCAGATGATAGGACCATGAGGGTCGGCAGAGTACATAGAGGGTGTTCCCTTCAGATATTTGATGAGCAGTTTTCAGTGGACCTGGTTCCTATTCCCCTGCGTGGGAATAAAGTTATTGTGGGCATGGATTGGCTGAGCCCCAATGGGGCGGTGATTGATTGTGAGCTACAGCTAGTGAGGGTTCGCACTCCCAGTTGGGGAGAGATAGTGATTCAGGGCGAGAGGCCCCAGCGAGGACCGATCTTTTGTTCCGCCGCGAGGGCGAGGCGCTATGTTCAACAAGGTTGCGCCGGTTTTGTAGCTTACGTCTTGGATGCCCGGGAGAAGGGCAAGACGGCGATTAATGATGTTCCTGTTGTTCGTGACTACCCGGATGTATTTCCCGAGGATTTGCCGGGGATACCTCCAGAGAGGCAGGTTGAGTTCAGGATCGACCTAGTTCCTGGTGCGGCTCCGATAGCCAAAGCACCGTATCGACTTGCTCCCCCTGAGATGCAGGAGTTGTCTACACAGCTTCAGGAGCTGTTAGACAAGGGTTTCATTCGGCCGAGCAGTTCGCCTTGGGGAGCGCCGATCTTATTTGTGAGGAAGAAGGATGGGTCGCATCGTATGTGCATTGATTATCGGGAGTTGAACAAAGTGACGGTAAAGAACCGTTACCCACTTCCGAGGATAGATGACTTGTTTGATCAGCTTCAGGGAGCGTCTTGGTTCTCCAAGATCGATCTACGCTCCGGTTATCATCAGATGAGGGTTAGAGATGAGGATGTACAGAAGACTGCTTTCAGGACCCGGTATGGTCATTATGAGTTCGTGGTGATGCCATTTGGGCTCACCAATGCCCCAGCCGCGTTCATGGACCTCATGAACCGCGTGTGCAGACCGATGCTGGATCGGTCAGTGATAGTGTTTATAGATGACATCTTGGTGTATTCCAAGACCCAGGGGCAGCATGAGGAGCACCTGCGGGAGGTGTTGGAGACTTTGAGGAGGGAGAGACTTTTCGCAAAGTTCTCCAAGTGTGAGTTCTGGTTGCGCGAGGTGCAGTTTCTTGGTCATGTCGTCAACCAGAAGGGTATTTTGGTAGATCCGGCCAAGATTGAGGCCGTGATGCAGTGGGAGGTCCCGAGGTCTCCATCTGAGATTCGGAGCTTCCTGGGGTTGGCAGGGTATTATCGGAGATTTATTCAGGACTTCTCCAAGATAGCAGTGCCGCTCACCCGACTAACCAAGAAGTCGGTGGTTTTTCGTTGGGGGCCTGAGCAGCAGGCGGCGTTCGAGACTCTCAGGCAGAGATTGTGCGAGGCCCCGATCCTTACCTTGCCAGAGGGAGTAGAGGATTTCGTAGTCTATTGTGACGCTTCGATCACAGGTATGGGAGCAGTATTGATGCAGCGAGGCCATGTGGTAGCTTATGCCTCGAGACAGTTGAAGCCTCACGAGGCTAATTATCCTACCCACGATTTGGAGCTGGGGGCGGTTGTGTTTGCCCTCAAGATTTAGAGACATTACCTTTATGGGGTCCGCTGTACTATATACATGGATCACAAGAGTTTGAGATATCTTATGGATCAGCCGAGTTTGAACATGAGGCAGAGGAGATAGTTAGACGTGCTGAAGGACTATGACTGTGAGATCCTTTATCATCCAGGGAAGGCCAATGTGGTGGTCGACGCCCTGAGCCGCAAGGTGTCGACGGCCCCTATCAGAGATCTGTGTATGAGGATGACAGTGATCACTCCGTTGTTGGAGCGGATCAAGGAGGCTCAGATGGAGGGCCTCAAGGAGGAGAGGCAGAAGTGTGAAAGGATAGTGGGCCGAGTAGCTTCATTTGATTACGACAGTCGTGGTTTGTTGACACTTCATGGTAGGATATGGGTACCGTACTGGGGTGGGGTACGACAAGTATTGATGGACGAGGCTCATAAGTCTCGGTTTTCTATCCACCCAGGGGTGACGAAGATGTATCGAGATCTTCGACCTGATTATTGGTGGCCCTGCATGAAGCGAGATGTCGCTTGGTATGTGGAGAGATGTTTGACCTGCCGGAAGGTCAAGGCGGAGCACCAGAGACCTCACGGCAAGATGCAGCCGTTAGACATTCCCGTGTGGAAATGGGAGGACATCACCATGGATTTTGTCACCAAACTCCCTAGGACCGCACGCGGGGTGGACTCGATATGGGTAGTAGTGGATCGGTTGACGAAGAGTGCCCATTTTATTCCGATTCAGGAGAGTATATCGGCGGAGAAGTTAGCCGATATCTATGTGCGAGAGATTGTGGCACGTCATGGAGTGCCGGTATCGGTGGTGTCGGACCGAGATGTTCGTTTCACGTCCAGATTCTGGAAGCGATTCCACGATGAGATGGGTACTCGTCTCCATTTCAGCACCGCTTTTCATCCTCAGACTGACAGGCAGAGCGAGAGGATGATTCAGACTCTCGAGGACATGCTTAGGGCATGTGTTCTAGATTTTGGGGGCAGTTGGGATACGTATCTTCCGTTAGCGGAATTCTCGTATAACAACAGTTATCATGCGAGCATTGATCGACCTCCTTTTGAGATGTTATATGGCAGGAAGTGCAGGACCCCGATTTGTTGGGGCGAGGTCGGTCAGCGAGTCATCGGGAGCACCGAAGTGGTGCTCAAGACGACTGAGTTGATCCAGCAGGTCCGTAGTAGGCTGTAGACTGCGCAGAGTCGGCAGAAGAGCTACGCCGACAGGAGGCGTTCGGACTTGGAGTTCCAGGTGGGAGATATGGTTCTTCTGAAAGTCTCACCTTGGAAAGGTGTCATCCGGTTCCGGAAGAGGGGCAAATTGGGCCCCAGATTTATTGGTCCCTTCAGGGTTTTGGCCCGGGTGGGTCGGGTTGCTTATCGGTTAGATCTTCCTGAGGAGCTTAGTCTAATACACAACACCTTCCACGTGTCGCAGTTGAGGAAGTGTTTGGTGGATGAGACAGCAGTCGTTCCCTTAGAGGACATTCAGGTTGATAGCGGCCTAAATTATATCGAGAAGCCGGTCGCGATTCTGGAACGGAAGACCAAGACCTTGAGGAACAAGGTAATTCAGCTAGTAAAGGTGCAGTGACAGCACCGGAAGGGGTCTGAATGGACGTGGGAGGCTGAGGAGGAGATGAGAGCGCACTACCCGGAGTTATTCGCAGATCCAGCCGCAGCAGACTTCGAGGACGAAGTCTGAGACAAGTGGGGGAGAATTGTAACGACCCGTTCCCGGTATGTTGATTTATTGGTAATTGTAGTGAGTTTTTCTAGAGGGACTCGGCGAGTTCTAGCCTGACTCGCCGAGTCGGGTCGCGTCTGAGGGCACGCGTGAGCCGGGGACTCGACGAGTCCATATCCCCGACTCGGCGAGTCCACCTGTCTGGGTGAAACCCTAAATTTCCCGGGTTGCCCACTATTTATACCACCTTATAGCCTCCATTCTCGCCTCCCTCACCCAGAGAACACAGTGTTAGAGCCCCAAACCTCCATTGAAGAGCTTATATGTGTTTTGGTGCCATTTTGTGAAGGTGTGAAGAAGGAGAAGAAGGAAGAAGCAAGGAGAAGTGTTGTAGTGCAAAGATCCAAGGCCAAATCAGAGCTAATAGAGGTATTTTCGGAGTTCCATCTTGTTATATGCTTTAAACTTCCATTAGAGCTCTCCTAAGAGCTAGTTGATGCTTGTTCCAAGCCTTACACTTGCATGAATGTCTTATTAAGTCGGAATATCTATGGATCTGAATGTTGGGGTGTTGTAGAGCCCAGATCTACTGTCTTTTTGGAGTTATATTGCATGATAACCATAGATCTACCCATTTTATGTATCTTTTAGCCTTATTTCCCTTATTCATGAGGTTGTGCACGTAAAGTTGGAAACTTTACGTGGTAAAACAGCTTATTGGACTCAGATCTATCAATTGTATGCATTGGATTCAAACAAAATCAAGTAGAAATCAGTTGCATGGCGGCGACTCGGCGAGTCGGAAGAACGACTCGACGAGTCGGGTCGCGAGTCCCGAGTCCTTCAGTTTTATCAGTGTCGAGTGTACGAGGTGAGTTAGAGAGTGGAATCAGCGAGTTGAGAGTGGACTCAGTGATGGAGGGACTCGACGAGTTTGTTCATACAACTCGGCGAGTCCAAGGCAATCTTCTTGGGATCAAGAACAACTCGTCGAGTCTGTTCATACGACTCGGCGAGTCGGATGAAGATTGTCTGGGTTCTTGGATCAAGAGGGTACTCGTCGAGTCGATGCCAGACTCGACGAGTAGCAGTGAGCAGAAGTGAAAAGTGAGAGTAGGACTCGGCGAGTTGGGTGGCCAACTCGGCGAGTCAGCCCAAAAGAGAGTTGACTTTGACCAAGGGTAAAAGAGTCATTTTACCCCAAGCACAGTGTTTAGTATTTGATTGAGTGTGTTTATGGACTTGTAGCCGAGGAGATTCAGGAGCAGCCGCCGTTAGCTTCCCGAGCCACACACTCAGCAGCCAGCTTACGAGTTGAGTTTCCTTCCAGTAGGAACGGGTCTAAGGCCACAATGCCGGCCCGTTCAGTTAGCAGTAGTTTCCGGATTTAGGTCCGATGCAGCAGTTAGTATGTTCGATGCCTTCGTGGTTCGAACAGGATTTGCGTGCTATGTTTTATGTGTTAAGTATTATGTGTTCCGGGCCACGGCCCGATGTAGCATGTCGTATATGTGTTATGCTAGTTGATGTGTTATGCTATGCCATGTTCAGTCAGTTCCGGACTTCGGTCCGATGCAGTTAGTTCCGGACTTCGGTCCGATGCAGTTTCCGGGCTTCGGCCCGATGCAGTGGGCAAGGCCCAATATGTGTTTATATGTTATTGTATGGTATGTGGTAGTTTGGGGGAGCTCACTAAGCTTCGTGCTTACAGTTTCAGTTTTGGTTTCAGGTACTTCCGCAAGCAAAGGGAAGAGCTCGGGGTGACAGCATCGCACACACCACAACATAGCTTTATCCTGGGGGATGTCTCTTGATGTTTTGGATTGATGTAGTATGATACAGTTTTCCGCACAATATTTTATTATGTTTTGGGGATACATCGCGTATGTTTTATGTTATGATACTTATATTATGGTTTTGATTATATGGAAAAACGAAAATTTCTGGGTCGTGTTTTTGGGTCGTTTCAAGTTGGTATCAGAGCCCTGGTTTGAGGGATTCGGATACACTTCCGGGTGTATCTGAACTCAAACTAAGGGAAATAAAAGATGTTAATAAAAATGTTTTACCAAAAAGAATTTTGAAAGCACTCGGAAAGAAAGAATTGTTTTTAACAAAGATAGAGGTGTGTGCATGCGGTCAGCCGAGCTCAAGTAAGTACTCCCAGACTACCCATACAAGTTATTTGTTCAGTTCAGTTTCAGTAGAACAGCATGCTAGTATAGGGCTAAGGATCTAGGAGAATGCCTTATGTGCCTGCTTATGTGTTACAGCTTTATGAGTATTGCATGCTAGAATTGAGTAGACAGCAGTAGGATAGCCTGTTTAGGTTATGCCTGATAGTAGGAGCTTAGCATCCTATGCTAGTGCAGTTTCTTGTTATAAGAATAGTTTTGCCTGAGTCTATTTCCCGTGTCCGAATGCTGCTTGCTTCGTGCTTAGTGGGGTTCTGAGTAGTGGGAGTTAGCCATTAGGTGAACACGTCACACCACATGTGATCAGGTTTGAATAATCCCAGAGTGCTGGAACTGGCTCTACTGCGCAGCTCTTGTTTGAGTCCAACCGTTGTAGGGACGGATCTTTTACTTGAAGGATTATCTGATCCTCATCACATGTGATGGTGTTTAGGTGGTGGCTAACTGGCATTATGAGGAGACCTACAGCAGCTGAGGACCAGTCGCGTCGAGCTTGAAGTTTCCCTAGGGCAAGCTTAGGATGAGAGTAGCAGAGAATGGCGGTAGTAGAAGTGACTTGGTGGAGTCAAGGCGGTTCTTGAGAAAAGTACGGATAGATGTGGAAGGTAGTAGGGGCCCATACTACTGAAAGCAGAGGATCTGTACTTGAATTAAGGAAGGCCAAGACAAGACCAGGAAGCTAGTAGTAGTATCATGATCCCTTGAGATATTTCAGTGTTCTGATGTTGTTATGATATGTTTCAGAATGGTAGTTTTGCGTCCGAGGCCAACAGCCGGCAGTTCAGATGCCGGAGGGGGATCAAGATCGGGATCAGGCCCGGAGGCCGGGCAGATGGATGAGCAGACTAGGGAGTTCCTTTCTTCTGTTTTACCTAAAAAGACTTTTATTTAAATAGAAAAAATGGTGAGGTAGGTAAGGTAAGGTGATGAGTAGGGTTGGGGGTGTGTTTATTTAAATAAATTAAAAAATCAAGGGAAAAAAAATAGTCTTTTTAGGTAAGACAGAGACCAAGTGCATAACAAAAACAAATAATATGGGCTTTGTGAGTTAAAAAAAAGTAAGTTACAGACCAAACACGTAAATTACTCTAAACCATAGAGACCATTCGTGTAATTTACTCTATGTTTAATTATATGATAATATATATACATCTATTGTGACAACCGTCAAATTCTGGTCAATTCAAAGTCAAATAAAGTCAACAAGTCAAACCGATCAGCTCAACTAACCCTTGTGTACTTGGACTTACGTTCAGTATTTACTAAACAACTCGCTATTCTGATAAGAAAACATAAATCGAAAAGTAGTTACAACTAGATCTCTTTAACCTAAAAACTGTAGTACGTGGCGAGCCAAACCGATAAAACAATGATGCTTACTCATCGGGAGTGTGTAAGATCCTTAAACGAGGCTTAACAGGGTTTACGAACCATGCATTGCGATGCCGGACACTTACAACTGTCCCACACGGAACCTCTCTCAATCGTTTTCACTCTATCTCTCTCTATGTCAAATCTCTCCCAAATCCCTCTAAGCATGTGAAATCTCTCTCAAATATCTCTCTGTATGAGAAATCTCTCCAAGAATGTCAAATCTCTCTCAAATCTCTCCAAGTATGTGAAACCTCTCTCAAATATCTCTTTGTATGAGAAATCTCTCCAAGAATGTCAAATCTCTCCCAAATCTCTCCAAGTGTGAGAAATCTCTCCCAAATCTCTCTCAAAAGTTTCCCGTAACTTTTTGGAATCATTCGGGTCATTCCGACCCTTAACCGGGTCAAAAACGGCACAAAACGAGGCGAAAACGAGAAAAATAGGCTTTAGGAACCGAAACCAAGAGAGATGCTTCTTATGACCCGAAGGTCCTCTTAGGGACTGAGAGCAAGAGGAGCCGAACCGAACCCTCCTGAGCCGAACCGAACCCTCCTGAGCTGAACCGAACCCGAAGGTACTGTTCACCACTAACCGAAACCGAACCTCGCCCTGGAAGAACCGAACCGAAGGTACTGTTCACCACTAACCGAAACCGAACCTCGCCCTGGAAGAACCGAACCGAAGGTACTGTTCACCACTGTTCACTACAATTCGTTCGGTTCTGACTTCTCGCCTTTCATCGCCGGACCGAACCCTCGCCCTCGCCTCTCACTTCCGGTTCGCACCTTCTCGTTTCTCACCTCCTCGCCCTTTCGTTTCCCTCTGTTCTCTCTATCCCTCTCGGTTCCTTCCTTCTCTCTTCCTCCCTCTCGGTTTCTGCCTCTCTCTCTCTCTCTCGGTTCAGCACCAGAAGGCTGAGCCTCGGCCAGAATTCGCATATTTGCCACTTTTAGCCCATTTTTGATATTTTTAACATTTTAAGCCCGTTTTTCATGATTTTAAAGCGGGATTTTCCCCAGAAATTATATTTTAACATAATAAACTCTAAATATTCATAATTTAAACATATTTTGATGAAAATCATTATTTAAATAATAAAAATCAAATGGGTGAATTATTAAAGGTGGAGTGTTGACTTTGCCTTATCCAATGTCACAAGCAACCACCCTACACCCACTCTTTGACTAACCACACCTCCCCACCTTACCTAGGGCACATCAATGTCATTTCCACTCAATTTACACTCATTCCCACGTTTTTAGAGCTGGAACAAACATCCTCTCTCCTCATTTTCTCTCATTTGCCCTCATTTCACTAAGTATCAAACACCACTTTCTCTCAAACTTTTCCCACTCCAAACTCGAGATTCAAGGATGATCTTCACGTGTTCTTCCACTCTTACGTTAGAGCTTCGAATCTTCAAGTGATTCTTCAAGTGTTCTTGGGTTGAACACTTCTCTTCATCAACACTTACCTACTGAAATCACTTAAGGTGAGTTCATACCCCTACATTTTCATGTTTTCTCAAGTTTTCAGAGGGGGGATACAAGTTAAAACACTAAGAACATAATTAAAATTTTCTAACAGCCTTCATCAGAAAAGTTCAACTCCATTCACGGACTGTTTTGGGCATCTTAAACATTTTTGTTTTCAAAACTGTACAAGGTGCAAATAGATCAAGTTTGTAGCTTTAAAATGACTACTTGCACATCTCCATACGAGTTTTCTACAATTTATGGTGATTTTTACAAAACTGCCTATCATTTCAAACAACAATCCGGACCAGTCTGTGATTATGGACTTTTTCTTCCAAGTTAGAGGTCATTAAAAATTGTGATAAAAATTATGAGCAAACTAGACACATTTTGTGAACTCTCAGAATTTACGGATCTAGTTTTCGACTTCGTATGATTTTTCTATGATTTTTCCAAAACAGGGTAGAATTGCTAAATTTTGCCAACAGCATGTAAATATCATAACACTTTGTATTATGTTGAGCAAAGTGTATAATCATAAGTTCTAATATTTGAATGTGTTTCCTTGCTAGTTTATCATTATGAACTGAAACTAAGTCATTCATATCAATATTATTCATTCATTTAGAACACGTATTATGTAACTATAAAAGTATAGTTTGATAAATTCACAACACTAATACATTTCCATAAAAGAATTCATACATATTATATACATTTTAGATGAACTATAATAGGTATAGTTTATGATACATCACTCAACACACTTATACAAAAAGGGGTACAAATACAAAGTGTCGGGTCTCTATACAAAAAGGGGTACAAATACAAAGTGCCGGGTCTCTATACAAAAAGGGGTACAAATACAAAGTGCCAGGTCTCTATACAAAAAGGGGTACAAATACAAAGTGCCGGGTCTCTATACAAAAAGGGGTACAAATACAAAGTGCCAGGTCTCTATAAAGAAAGGGGGTACCGATACAAAGTACCAGGTTCACTTAAGTTAGTTATTATGATATTAAAACTATATTGCATCTAGAATTGTTAGACTTCAACTATAATCGTTGAGCGTACATGTTTGAGTCCTATAAGAATTTGTCTCGATTGGCCTAGAATTAGTGATGCCTGCCTTATCTCCTGTTCCTTGTTTGGTTGTGGACCTAGGGCAGACCCACTATATTCAACGTTTTATCTAATTTAAACCTTATATAACTTATATACGTTGGACGATTATAGAGGAACTCTACGGGTCATTCTAGGGTTCATTAATGCATCATATAGGAATATTTCTATTCACACTTAACTAAGAAAATATTGGATTTTCTGGAAATCAAACTATATCGATTTTACAAGGAAAACGGTTTCTACTTCAAACAAAACTCTTATGAACTCACCAACTTAATTGTTGACACTTTTAAAACTACTTGTATTCTTAGGAAATCAGTGAAACAGGAAAACTTCATCGCTTTGAGGATGGGACGTTAAACCGTCAACAATTTATTTTGTCATCATAATGTAATTGCTTTTGAAACATATAAACATATACTTTGGTGTAACTTTTGCAATTATATATATGGTGGTTGTTTTTACTTTGAGCACTATTATACACGTTGTTGTGATACTGTACATGAAGTCCTCCACCCCAAACGTTTCCGCCATCCTTGGTTTGGGGGTGTGACATCTATTAAAACTGCATAATCTCAATCTTTTGAATGACCTCTACCAGCGGGTTACTCATGAATAAAATTAAATATAATATATAGTTTAATATTATTTATAGTTGTTGTTATTGTTAATTAATTTTTTAAAATTTATTTGCTTAACATTTTAATTTCTATCATTGTAATTATTTAAAACATCAAACAAATTTTTTTTTTTGATTTTAAAGGTAAAAATATAATCATTTATATAGAGTTATTTTAACTATTGTTATTGTAAGTTATTTTAAGCTACTTATTTGAAAACTTTTAATGATTATAAAAATATATTTAGGAAATATTTTTAATAAATTGATATTACAATTTAGTTTTTGTATTTAGCACTACAATTTATCACTTTTAACTATTCATAAAATAGTCTTTGGGTTTTTTAAGTGTAACTGGGATTTATATTAAACTTTACACTGTAATGTTATATTTAAATTAACAATTTAAGTATTTTGTCCAAATTGTTCAAAAGCTGTACTTTAAACTGATAATAGTTTACATACAAAAACATATTAAATCTAATAAATTAAGTATAATATGTTAAAAGTTAAAGACAACTTTATAAGTAGAAGTAAAACATCATTTTAATATTGAAATTTAGTTTACTAATGATAACACTTAAGTTTTGATACTTATTTAACATTATTAACCAACTTATAATCATTATTAGAAAAACACTATAATTTATCACTTTTAACTATTTACAAAGTATTCTTTAAGTTATTTAAGTTGAAATAAAATTTATATTTAAGTTGATCGTGTAAGGTTATATTTAAATTAACAGTTTAAGTATTTTATACAAATTGTTCAAAAGCTGTATCTTTAAAATGATAATGATTTACATACAACAACATATTATACCTAATAAACTAAGAATAATATGTTAAAAGTTAAAAAATAACTTTATAAGTAGAAGAAAATACATTATTTTAATATTGAAATTTAGTTTATATATGATTACAATTTAGGTTTTATATTTATTTAACCTTATTAACCAACTTATAATCATTATTAGAAAGAAATTGAAAAGTCATAGAGTTTCAAATGAATGTGGTGAAAAAAATGGAAGTTTCAAATGAATGTAGTGAAAGAGAAAATGCTTTATTTATAAGTATATACTAGGTGTAACCTCGCGCGTTGCGCAAGAATGCATTTAAGTGGTTAAAATAATTATGAAAAAAATAGAAATATGTTGAAATTTACGTTTTTAGTTATATTTTGGTCATTAATCGAATTATCAAATAACATAAAAATCCATCAATTTATATTTTGATACAATCTAATATAGTCCATACCTTATAAACTTTACTTTTACTTTTATAATATCTAATATATATTATAAGTTTTTGTATAACATTAATATAATCTACTTTTCTTGTGTCCGATAATTTTTTTGGATAAAATAAGAAATAAGTTGTTTTGAATGAGCTATTAATAAACAATATTGAACTAATAAACTTTGTATTACACTATTTATATTACACCAAAACATCCAAGGTTTCATATATGAACTTTCAAATATTAAACATTGAAAATAAGAATGAAGTTATACAAAATATATCATTATACATAAATGTCATCAAGAGTTTTAAAATAAGTTGATTAGTAAATATAATTAATTTTAATTACATATTTTGTAAGGTTTACGTTTGACTTTATGTTGGTGTGCCGAGAATCCTTTTCCTTAATTTGTACCTAAAAAATTAAGGTGAATAGAAATATAAAATAGATATTACTAAACATTAATATAAATAATTAAAAAGGGTATGTGGATCTCTTACCACCGGTTAAAGACAACATACCTCTCTAGTGGTATTGATTCCTATGTGAAATTGAAGTAGTTATTCTATGTACACATTGTTTTCTAATTACATAAACAAATATGAGCAACCAAACATAAAAATGTTATCTTTATGTAGGAAAAATATTTTAGTTAACTAACAAATTAAATAATATAAGTTTAAGAGTTAGGAGTTTCAACACATTAATATTTTTATTAATCAATCAATTAAGTAATACATGTTGAAACTTTTACAATCATTATTAAAAAGCATTTGAAATATTAGATTTTAAATGAATTTTGGTTGAAGTGTTTTGACCTCTATTATAATATATATATATATATATATATATATATATATATATATATATATATATATATAAAGAGAGAGAGATGGAAAGTATACCATATGTATGTGTTTTAATTAATTATATTTTTGAAATGGTACAATTACAAAACAAAAAAAACATATTAATATTTAATTAAATATTTTCGACATCATCCTATATAACATATGATCAATATATTAACGATTAAACCACAATATGTAATGACTGTATTACAATAATCCAAAAACGAAAAAAATATAAAAACGAATTATTATAACAAACTTACAAATTAAAAGCTCTAATATAATAACATATCTCCAAAAGTGGTCATAAGACCTCAACCCAACACAAAAACTTTTAAGTTTGTTTTCTTTATGCAATTTGTATATGATTTGTATGCATGTCTTCCCAAAAGATTGACATTTTTATAGTAAACTTTGCACTAAATGCTAATTAAATATAATATAAGTTTTTAAGTGTTAAATCATAATTAAGAAAACTTTTGAGTTACATTAGTTAAAAAAAAAGGGTTTCAAATGAATGTCGTGTGAGCAAGTTAAAAATGAGGGTTTCAAAAACATGAGATTCAAGAAAAAGAATGTTAGTTTTATAAATATGTATGATAATGATAACGATAATGATAATGATAGGATATATAACGTAATTTTTTAATGTTTATATATAGAATGTTGATTACAAGCATAAAAGTATCAAAATAAAATTTCGAACATACGAAAGTAAGATTTGAAAATGTGTATTGATTGATTCAAAGTACAATTTTTGTAAGTTAAAGCAACAATAGATACAATAAAAGTTTATAAAATTTATATAAATGAGGATTACAAGATAATATAAATCAATTTGGATTAATTGTCCAAACATATTAAATGATATTGATAGTAAGAACCTATAAATTTTGTGAGTTGATATGAAATAAATAGTAAGTGTATAAGGTTTAAATAAATTAATGAATCCCAATTAATTGAGAGATATTATAATAATAAAAAGTAATATTCATAAAAACGAAAACTATAAAAATAAATTATGTAAATGACCAAAAACATAAATTTAAAATATAGTAAGATATCAAAATTGCAATTGATAAATACCAATAATTTAACTTTAAATTAAGGCTTATCTAAATAAAAAAAAAAGAAAAAAGAAAAAAAAACTTATATTTTGTGTTTTTTCCGACTTTATTTTGCCTAAAAAAACCTTGTACTTTTTTTTTCGAAAAAGCCATCAACTTTGTATTTTTTTTTTCTGAAAAAAAAACCTTTAAACATTCTAAATTATTCTAGATAAACACTATTTTTTTTTAGTTTTTCTCAAAAAAAAAACCCACACATTTTACAATTTTTTTTTGCAAAAAATACTAAAAGGGTCAAATCTGGAAAAACGAAAAAACTTAAGGGTTTATTCAAACAAAAAATAAATTTAACGCTTAATCCAGAAAAAACACAAAATATAAGATTTTTTTAGATTCACCCTTAAATTAGTCATTTTTAATATGAAAAAAGAAAAACCAAATGAACAATAACTAACGTGAGTAAAATCTATTTTTTTTAAGGTCGAATATATAAATAAAAAGAAAGCTCTAGCAAGAAGCTAGAGCAAAAAACAAAATTACAATTTTAGGTTTAAAATTGGGTTTGGGGTCCATAAATTCCACTTGACATGAAATTTATGTTTCCTATGAGAAACCCAAGAAAAAAGAAAATGTCATTATATCGTCAAACAATTTATCCTTTCTTGGTTTTGAAAGATTAAACATGAACTTATTTCAAAATCTCCAAATGCACCACCACATTGCTTTGATAGTTACTTTAGTAAACCGAAGACAATACCAAAGATTCAATAACATAATGGAAATCCGCAACAAACACGAGGCTTGAAAAATCCACTTCGCAACATACCCCAACCACAAAAATATCTTCCGCCAATTGTCAACCAAGAAGAACATAGTTTACGGACTCCATAGACGAAGAACAAATCGGACATAAAATCGAATGAGACTCTAACCCTCTCAACATAAGATTTTCTCTTGTTGCTAAATGATTAAGAATAACCATCCAACAAGAATGTTAACTTTAATATATAGCTTATTACTCCAATAAATCGACATAGCAACAATATGTAAATAAATTGCTTCAATAACAAGTTTAGTCTCTTTCACCACCGAATAATCACCATCCAGAGTCATATCTTAAATCCAACGATTTAGACTATTAGAGAAATTCACATGCACTAATAAATCAATTAAGCACGTTAATTGAGAACTTGTGAGTTGTGAGTCCTACTAGATATAGTCTCCAACTCAAACTCTAATCATTATCTACAATTCTATCTGATAGTTTTTCTATATACTTCCCTAGATTATCAATTGGCGGCAGAAACATGTATTTTAATCTAATGCAAACAAACAACTAAAACCTACAAAGACCTTTAATCTAAATAATATGAACAACTACAAGAAGGATCAAGAATTACTAACCTTTAGCAACACTAATTTTCTTGGAGAGCCTTTGATGTAGAAATCGAAATCACCAAGCCAAGGAAGATAACAAACAAATTATGTCACACCCCAAAACCAAGAATGGCGGAAACGTTCTGGGGCGGAGGACGTCATGTAAAGTATCACAACACAGTAAATGTAAATAAGCAAACAACATCATCCATTGCATTAAATATATAATTTTAATACAAGCGTGTTCTGTACAGTTTTAGACACCAAAAATATAATGTAAATCAAAATAATATGATGAGTCTTGAATGCGCTCTATCTTCTCAAAAGCTGGCATCGGTACCTGTCTACTGATGACCTGAGAATACAAGTTATTTTGAAAGAGTTTATCAACATTAAGCTGGTGAATTCATAAGTATTTTAGTGTCGATGTTTGTTATCAAAACGTTTGAACCTGTCGTAAGTATAAGTTGTAAATTGTATGTATATGTTTGTAAAAGTTTGAATCTCTCAGAAAAACCTATATTTTCTATTAAAGTAGCCTTCTACCAAGGCTTAACTATTTCGTATGCTCGTTTGATGTAAAAGTGTGTAATTTCCCCAGTGTAACTATCTTTTAACAAAATATAGTTTGTACATTATAGTTTAAGTGAGGTTATCACTAAAATGTAATGGGTAAATCATTGTAGTACTGTAGTTTTGTTTTATAGGAACTACTGCTGTACTAATTACCTTAAACCGGATTTATATTAAGGTATAATGTGATAATTGCACCATACTATCGACTGAAAACAACGACATAAAGAACGGTCGTAATAACGGAATGACGTTTGGCACCCACAGACCTGCAGGTCCGGCTGTAGCTAGCAGCAAGGTGTAGGATAGTCAATCCAATATAGATCTATACGCAAACTCAACGCTCTCCCTCCAAGAGAATTCTGGCTACAACTCGGGCCATGACATTTAAGGCATGCACCGATACAGTGGATCACACTTGTTAACGTGTTCATGTATATGTAATGTTTCTCGTTCTAGTATAGTTGTATATGTTCTGTTTCTAGTATAGTTGTATATGTTATGTGTTACCCCGATGGTAACTAGCTATTGATGTATTGATAAGTATGAATATGGAAGTACTTTTATGTCTGTACATGTATATATGATATATAACTAATATTGAAACGACCCTCGGATGGTCACCCGAAATCCCACCAGACCACATCTCAGTGCGCGAAAAGGAAATAGGGCGGATGGCCTTCCTAAGCCCTTTAAACATTACTTATATATCTATACATATATGGGCATGCAATTTATAAGTAGTAAAACAAAGTTTAAATAAAAGCATTTGATAAGTAAAAGAGTTTGTAAAACATTTTGAAGTAAAACAGTTTGAACAGTGATAAAATCATTGGTTTCCTAGTTATTAATCACATGTGATTAATGCAATCACATGTGATCGAAGCAATAACTATAAGTATTTAACTTGTATCCCCCCTATAAAGTATTTAAACATTTAAAATCATTTCAAAGGTTGATTTAAGGGGGTATGAACTCACTTGAAAGTTTGAAGATAGCGAGATGGAAAACCGGGCAGAGTTTCGTCTCGGGAAACAGATTTTTCTCGGGAATCTTGGGAGTAAAATCGACCCTCGGGACTTGAGCAAAAAGACCAGAGCTTCGGGTTTTTTGGAAGCCCTCGCATCCCTTTTATAGGGGTGCTGAAAGGTCCACGTACGCGGGGCGTACTCCCGTACGCAGCGCGTACGGGACGTCACTACTGACCGCATCCTCGGCTGCAACGCGTTTCGGACGGGACGGGGGTTTAGGCTCGCATAGGGGCGACGTGGACGATCCGAGGCCGTGGCCTCGAGTACGCGGGGCGTACGAGGGTACGCGGCGCGTACCTCAGCCCTAGGCTGACTCCTCTTCGGATATTACCAACATTTTTGATTTAAATTTAATTATAACTTATTAAATAAACTTCAAAAAATCATATCTTCTTCATACGAACTCCGTTTTCGATGTTCTTTATATCCCCGCGAAGGTGAGACTACGATCTACAACTTTCATTTAGATTCCGTTGGCAAATTCCAAAATTATTTTTATTATTTATTTATTAAAATGACGTGATTAAGGAATTTCTTTAAAAATTCATAACTTCTTTATCTGACGTCGGTATTTGCCAGACTTTTTACCGTTGAAATACCATTGTCGAGACCTTGAATTCTCGTTTAGATCATTCCGGCCAAAAGTCGCTCGATCTCCGGTTCGAGTTTTTAGTTGTCTATTGCTAAGCCGAACTTGGAAAAATCATAACTTCAATATACGAAGTCGGATTTGGGCGTTCTTTTTACGTACGATCATGGTTTAATGATATTTAAACATAGAAGAATTTAAATAGAAACTTTTTGGACATTTTATTATCAAAGTTAATTTTATTAACTCAAAAATGTTTACAATACTTGACCCATTAGGCCATTACAAAGAGTTGAAATATCGGGTTGTCACATCATCCCCCCGTTAGAGGGAATTTCGTCCCGAAATTCAAAGTAGTAAAGACACTAGTGAACATGAAAGAGATGAGGGTATTTTTGTTTCATCTGATCTTCGCGTTCCCATGTGAATTCAGGTCCCCGTTTGGCGTTCCAACGAACCTTCACGATGGGTATGCGACTTTGTTTTGTTTGTTTGACCTCTCGGTCCATGATTTCTATTGGTTCTTCCACAAAGTTGAGGCTCTCGTTGATCTCGATCTCGTCGAGTGGGATTACAAGAGTCTCATCGGATAGACACTTTTTCAAGTTAGATACGTGGAATGTAGAATGTACGTTATTGAGTTCTTGCGGTAGATTGAGTTTGTAAGCTACAGGACCGATTCTCGCAAGAATCTCGAAAGGCCCTATGTACCTAGGATTAAGCTTCCCATGCTTACCGAAGCGTATCAAGCCCTTCCAGGGTGAGACTTTGAGAAGGACTCGGTATCCCACCTAAAATTCCAAAGGTTTTCTTCGTTTATCAGCGTAGCTCTTCTGTCGGTCTCTAGAGGCTTTCAATCGGTCATGGATCTGGACGATCTTCTCTGTCGTTTCCCGAATGATTTCCGGACCGGTGAGAGTACTGTCGGAAGCTTGTCCCCTAGCTAATTGGGTATCACCCACCTCAGCCCAACATAGAGGGGATCTGCACTTTCGGCCGTAGAGAGCTTCAAATGGAGCAGCCTTGATGCTCGTGTGATAACTGTTATTATAGGAAAACTCAACAAGGGGTAAATGAGTATCCCATGCCTTCCCAAAGTCAATCACGCAGGCTCGCAATATATCTTCCAGTGTTTGGATGGTCCTCTCACTCTGTCCGTCGGTTTGAGGATGGTAGGTTGTGCTCATGTCCAGCCTTGTTCCTAGGGAATGTTGTAGTGATTGCCAAAATCTTGAGGTGAACCTACTATCTCTATCGGAGATAATGGACATAGGTACACCATGTAGCCGTACGATTTCCCTAATGTATGTTCTCGTAAGTTTCTCCATCTTGTCGGTTTCTTTGATAGGCAGGAAGTGTGCAGACTTGGTTAATCTATCAACGATGACCCATATGGTGTCAAGTCCACCCGTTGTCTTGGGTAACTTGGTTATGAAATCCATAGTGATCCGCTCCCACTTCCATTCCGGGATCTCTGGTTGTTGCAATAAACCAGAGGGCTTCTGGTACTCGACCTTAACCTTTACGCAAGTAAGGCATTTACTCACGAAGGTAGCAATCTCTGCTTTCATATTAGGCCACCAGTATAGCTTTTTAAGATCCAGATACATCTTATCTGAACCTGGGTGGACGGAATACCGAGTGTTGTGCGCCTCGGTCATGACCAAGTCTCGAAAACCACCGTGTTTCGGTGTCCAGATCCGGCTCATGAAATATAAGGCTCCGTCACCCTTGGCTTCTAAATTCTTGTCCATTCCTCTAAGGGATTCATCCGTCACATTTTCAGGTTTCATGGCTTCAAGTTGAGCCTCCTGAATTTGCTTAGACAAGTGTGAATGGATGGTTATTGACAATGACTTGATTTTGCGACCAGAATATTCCTTCCGACTTAGGGCGTCAGCTACTACGTTGGCTTTACCCGGATGATAACGAATATCGCATTCGTAATCACTGAGTAGCTCGACCCACCATCGTTGTCTCATATTGAGCTCCTTTTGATCGAAAATGTGTTGTAAACTCTTGTGGTCGGTAAAGATAGTGCCCTTCGTTCCATACAAGTAATGTCTCCAGATCTTCAGAGCAAACACCACTGCTCCTAGTTCAAGATCGTGGGTCGTGTAGTTAACCTCGTGTGTCTTCAACTGTCTCGAGGCGTAGGCGATGACCTTACCTCGCTGCATCAGGACACACCCGAACCGTTGGTTCGATGCATCGTAATAGACTACAAAGTCTTCTATCCCTTCGGGAAGGGATAGTATTGGTGCGGTGCACAAGGCTCATTTGAGTGTTTGGAACGCTCTTTCTTGTTTCTCTTCCCAGTCAAAGGCCATGCCTTTCTGGGTTAGGGTTGTAAGAGGTTTCGCTATTCGAGAGAAGTTCTGACTGAATTTGCGGTAGTAGCCAGCGAGACCTAGAAATTGACGAATTTCTGTAGGCGTCTTAGGTGCTGACCAGTTCTCAATGGCTTTAATTTTGGATGGGTCCACGTGGATTCCCTCTTCGCTTACCACGTGTCCTAAGAATTCGACTCTCCGGATCCAAAATTCACATTTCGAGAACTTCGCATAAAGCTTCTCTTTTCGTAATGTCTCTAGAACTTGTCGCAGGTGATCGCCATGCTCTTTCTTACTTCGGGAGTAGATCAGGATGTCGTCAATGAAAACGATGACGAACTGATCCAAGTAAGGTCGGCATACTCTATTCATCAGATCCATGAAGACTGCGGGCGCATTGGTCAATCCGAATGGCATCACCACGAACTCGTAATGTCCGTAATGAGTTCGGAAGGCTGTCTTTGGCACATCCTCCTCTAGCACTCGTAACTGGTGATATCCGGATCTCAGATCAATCTTAGAAAAATAGTTCGCCCCTTGCAGTTGGTCGAATAGATCATCTATGCGAGACAGAGGGTAACGATTCTTGACCGTCAGTTTGTTCAGTTCTCTGTAGTCAATACACATACGGAATGATCCATCTTTCTTCTTAATGAACAAGACCGGTGCTCCCCAAGGTGAGAAGCTTGGTCTTATTAAGCCCTTGCTGAGCAGTTCGTTAAGTTGACCAGAGAGTTCCTGCATCTTAGCCGGTGCTAAGAGGTAGGGCGACTTGGCTACTGGGGTTGCTCCTGGGACTAAGTCGATTCTGAACTCGACCTATCGTTTCGGAGGTAACCCGGGTAGTTCTTCTGGGAAAATGTCGGGGAAGTCGCTCACTACATGGATGTTCTTTAGTTCTTTCGTTTCGAGGCTCGTGTCGACGACGTGAGCAAGGAATGCATGGTATTCCTTACGCAGATACTTCTGTGCTTGAATACTTGATATGATGCGAAGACTTGCACCGGGTTTGTCGCCGTAGACTATAAGAGTTTCGTTAGACGGAAGGTTTAGACGGACTGCTTTCTCGTAGCACATGATGTCGGCGCGATGAAGGCTTAACCAATCCATGCCAATGATAACGTCGAAACTTTTTATTGAGACTGGCATGAGGTCGATTGGGAATGAATGGTTATCTAGAGTTAGGGTACAACCTACGTGTATGCTACTCGTACTTTCAGTTTTTCCATTAGCCATTTCTACCGTGAATAGTTCTTTGAGTGCGTGCGGTGGTTGATTAAGCATGCGAGCAAATTTATGGTTTACAAAGCTTCGCTCCGCTCCACTATCGAATAGAATGCATGCATAGGAGTTATCGAGGAGGAACGTACCAGTCACCACTGTCGGGTCAACAACTGCTTCCCCGTGGCCTATAGCTAGTACCCTTCCCGCTCCACCAGCATTCTTTGCTTTGGGGCAGTCCCTCTTATAGTGGCCTGCTTCGCCACATCCATAGCAGGTCGGGCTCGCGCCAGAGCCAGGGACTTGGTTGATAGGTCGTGCCGGGGACTTACAGAAACGGACGGTGTGTCCTTTCCTGTTGCAGTTAGAGCACTGCATTTCACGGCAGGGGCCGTTGTGGTGGTAGTTGCATTTGTTGCACTTGGGCGAACTTCCAGCATACCCACCCACCGGAGCAGTAGTAGCAGCAGCAGGGGTTATTGCGGCATGTATTGCCATAATTTGCTGCTTTTTGGCAGCCTGTTGCTTCTTCTTTTCATCCCAGAATTTCCGCTTTGTGTCAGCGGGTTTGGAGGGTTCTGAGATGGCTAGCGTTGTTGTTGTTGTAGGGGTTTTGTCCCCATGGTCAATGAGTCATTGTGCCAGTCGTTTGGCACTGTCGAAGGTAGCGTGGTTTGATGATAGGACGTTCCCCTGATACGGAGGCACTAGCCCCCATATGTACCTTTCGATCTTTTTCCCTTCAGTGGGAACCATATTAGGGCAGAGGGCCACCAGTTCGCTGAATCTGGCGGTATAAGCAACAATATTGGTGCCCTTCATGGTCAGGCTCCAACGCTCCTGCTCTAGTTTCTGGATCTCGCCCCTCAGGCAGTATTCCTCAATCATGAGGTCTTTCATCGTTTCCCAGCCTATGTCGTTGGCTACGACGAGAGTTAGAGATTTAACGTGGCCGTTCCACCACATCAGGGCCTTTCCTTCCAAGGTGCATGCGGCATATTTCACTTTGCTCGCAGCAGGGCATGAACAGATTTCGAAGACTGATTCAGTCTTCTCGAACCATTGCGAGAGGGCAATGACTCCGCCGGTCCCATGAAAGGACTTCGGCTTGCAGTTGGTGAAATCCTTGTAAGAGCACTCTCGCGAGCGCACAGGGGTTTCAACCGGAATGGATTTAACAAGGGTTCCACCTCTGCTGGCATCAGTAGAGTGATACTGTGCCATGGCAGTTGCCACTGCTGCAGCTACGACAGCATTCAGGGCTACAGAATCGATGACCGGAGGCGGAGGAGGTGGTGGTGCAGGATTATTCCTGGGAGATTTGCGAGGAGGCATCTTTCAGCTATAAGTTTATAAATATAAGAAAAATGGTAAGAATCAATTTGTAAGCAACGTGAGAGTGACACATGGACTAACTAACCATAGCCCAACAGTTGAATGAGTGTTTGAAATTACAATAAGAAATACTAGTAGGAAAGCACTAGTGTATAGATTTTTCCCACAGATGAGATAGATTTCAATAATACTGGTATTACTGATGTAATAAGTTCAAGGAAAATCGACCTAACAGTAGGTCTTACATCATACCATATAGAAAAGTTTGACAGTTCTTAGATTCCTAATTAGAATACTGAAAGTTAGGAATATTTTACAGATAAGTGCTACTTAGAGCACAGATGTTAAAGGCTAATCCTTAACCCAAAAGATAATGATGTACAAGACATCATCTAACGACGATGAATATTCCTCGGGAGAACCCTAAGGTCTCTCATTTGACGGACCACCTCTTGAAGGTGTCGCTCATGAGCCCTTTGACGAGCTCGAAGTACCATGACTTCTGCTTGAGAGGCAACCAGATGTTGCTGTAGGGTTTCATTGGTTCTCCGGGTCCGTTCCATGTCTTCTTCGAGACGGCGGATGCGGACTGTGTTGACACCTGAGTTGGCATCAATCTCCATGACCCGGTCGATGGCTGCTAGACCTTGCTCAACATTACGAGCTATTCTGCGGATAATGACTGGCAGAGCTCGGTCAGCAGAGCCACCATCGCTGACGTTGTAAAAGGTTCAGTCCCCACAGTATGGTAAGGGTTGACCCTGTTCATCACTCCAACGATTCAAGTTGTTTTCCCACAAGGGAGTAGGACCTGGAAAAACTGGCCGAGGGTTATTGTTCGGGGCTTGACCTACAAGCGGTAGATTGTTGACTTCAGGCTCGGAGTCGGATCCATTAGAAAAGCCTTCTGCGAGGTGATCATCCAAAGGGATTGGATGCTCAACTTCGGGCTCTTCATCGATCCACCCGGCATTGCCTTCGTTTGTAAAGTACAGGTCGTCGTGATGGACTCCAGCCATTTAGATCTACGTGAGAAGAGAGGTATAAGAATATAGTATACGTGTAACTAGTAGTACAAAATACACCTATAGTATTTAAAGTTTAAGTTCTACTGATCTTTTTGTGGAATTGTTGGTAAGTTTTTAGACTTGTTAACACATCACAACCATTCTAGGGCATATGCTAATCACTCCCCGGACCAGCATAGTTGATCAGGCTATGCCATTCCCAGGACTGACCATACTTCCCCTAGCTTACCTGTGATATTTAACAATCGTAATACTTTTGCTCTTGTCGTTGTGACACTGGTTTTAGTATGAATGCAGACTAGTATACTAAATTAACTATTTTAGTAGTTAAAGTATAGACTCTTGGTCAGAGTGTTTTAATCCCAAATGGGTTTATAGTTTAGTATATCTTTTATGGGTTGATATACTTGATTCACTATAAACAATGCTCTGATACCAATCTGTCACACCCCAAAACCAATAATGACGGAAACGTTCTGGGGCGGAGGACGTCATGTAAAGTATCACAACACAGTAAATGTAAATAAGCAAACAACATCATCCATTGCATTAAATATATAATTTTAATACAAGCGTGTTCTGTACAGTTTTAGACACCAAAAATATAATGTAAATCAAAATAATATGATGAGTCTTGAATGCGCTCTATCTTCTCAAAAGCTGGCATCGGTACCTGTCTACTGATGACCTGAGAATACAAGTTATTTTGAAAGAGTTTATCAGCATTAAGCTGGTGAATTCATAAGTATTTTAGTGTCGATGTTTGTTATCAAAACGTTTGAACCTGTCGTAAGTATAAGTTGTAAATTGTATGTATATGTTTGTAAAAGTTTGAATCTCTCAGAAAAACCTATATTTTCTATTAAAGTAGCCTTCTACCAAGGCTTAACTATTTCGTATGCTCGTTTGATGTAAAAGTGTGTAATTTCCCCAGTGTAACTATCTTTTAACAAAATATAGTTTGTACATTATAGTTTAAGTGAGGTTATCACTAAAATGTAATGGGTAAATCATTGTAGTACTGTAGTTTTGTTTTATAGGAACTACTGCTGTACTAACTACCTTAAACCGGATTTATATTAAGGTATAATGTGATAATTGCACCATACTATCGACTGAAAACAACGACATAAAGAACGGTCGTAATAACGGAATGACGTTTGGCACCCGCAGACCTGCAGGTCCGGCTGTAGCTAGCAGCAAGGTGTAGGATAGTCAATCCAATATAGATCTATACACAAACTCAACGCTCTCCCTCCAAGAGAATTCTGGCTACAACTCGGGCCATGACATTTAAGGCATGCACCGATACAGTGGATCACACTTGTTAACGTGTTCATGTATATGTAATGTTTCTCGTTCTAGTATAGTTGTATATGTTCTGTTTCTAGTATAGTTGTATATGTTCTGTGTTACCCCGATGGTAACTAGCTATTGATGTATTGATAAGTATGAATATGGAAGTACTTTTATGTCTGTACATGTATATATGATATATAACTAATATTGAAACGACCCTCGGATGGTCACCCGAAATCCCACCAGACCACATCTCAGTGCGCGAAAAGGAAATAGGGCGGATGGCCTTCCTAAGCCCTTTAAACATTACTTATATATCTATACATATATGGGCATGCAATTTATAAGTAGTAAAACAAAGTTTAAATAAAAGCATTTGATAAGTAAAAGAGTTTGTAAAACATTTTGAAGTAAAACAGTTTGAACAGTGATAAAATCATTGGTTTCCTAGTTATTAATCACATGTGATCGAAGCAATAACTATAAGTATTTAACTTGTATCCCCCCATAAAGTATTTAAACATTTAAAATCATTTCAAAGGTTGATTTAAGGGGGTATGAACTCACTTGAAAGTTTGAAGATAGCGAGATGGAAAACCGAGCAGAGTTTCGTCTCGGGAAACGGATTTTTCTCGGGAATCTCTGGAGTAAAATCGACTCTCGGGACTTGAGCAAAAAGACCAGAGCTTCGGGTTTGAACGGGCACGGAAATCGAGGCAAGATCGTGAGAGAAAGAGAGAAAATGAGCAAAATTTTCGGAAGCCCTCGCATCCCTTTTATAGGGGTGCTGAAAGTCCCACGTACGCGGCGCGTACAGGACGTCACTGCTGACCGCATCCTCGGCTGCAACGCGTTTCTGACGGGACGGGGGGGTAGGCTCGCATAGGGGAGACGTGGACGATCCGAGGCCGTGGCCTCGAGTACGCGGGGTGTACGAGGGTACGCGGCGCGTACCTCGGCCCTAGGCTGACTCCTCTTCGGATATTACCAACATTTTTTATTTAAATTTAATTATAACTTATTAAATAAACTTCAAAAAATCATATCTTCTTCATACGAGCTCCGTTTTCGACGTTCTTTATATCCCCGCGAAGGTGAGACTACGATCTACAACTTTCATTTAGATTCCGTTGGCAAATTCCGAAATTATTTTTATTATTTATTTATTAAAATGACGTGATTAAGGAATTTCTTTAAAAATTCATAACTTCTTTATCTGACGTCGGTTTTTGCCAGACCTTTTACCGCTGAAATACTATTGTCGAGACCTTCAATTCTCGTTTAGGTCATTCCGGCCAAAAGTCGCTCGATATCCGATTCGAGTTTTTAGTTGTCTGTTGCTAAGCCGAACTTAGAAAAATCATAACTTCAATATACGAAGTCGGATTTTGGCGTCTTTTTACGTACGATCATGGTTTAATGATATTTAAGCATAGAAGAATTTAAATAGAAACTTTTTGGACATTTTATTATCAAAGTTAATTTTATTAATTCAAAAATGTTTACAATACTTGACCTATTAAGCCATTACAAAGAGTTGAAATATCGGGTTGTCACAAATTAAATTATCTTTAATGGTTCACGCCGAACATTTCAAAATTGTTGATGTTAGAAGATTAACCTTTAGAATAATAGAGATCGACTAAGGAGTTAGTCAAGAGAGATGAGAAACTAAAATTTTTATGCTCAAATGTCATCTTTTCATGTGAGCCTCCATAAATTTTATGGATCATGAGATTAGGATGGGTTGCTTTTTCAATTTTGTCAATTTCTATTTCGTTAAGAAAAAATATAAAAGAAATTAAAATGGAATAATAAGTCATTTCATGTGGTTTAGGATCAACCATGTAAGTTTTAGAAACCACACAGACCATTTATGTAATTTTGTCAAATCTATATAAATGATATTTAATAATAATAGAAGGTATAATTAACACGACCTTTGATAGGGTTGAGCATCGGAACATGGTACCCGCTTTAGGAACCGGAACTGCCAGTTCCGGTTCCCAAAGTTTTGGAACTGCCTTATGCGATTCCAGTTCCAATTCTTAGTTTTTTGGAACTGTTAACCGTTGGGTAATTGTCGCCATATATATATATATATATATATATATATATATATATATATATATATATATATATATATATATATATATATATATATATATATATATATATATATGGAGTGGTTCAAATGAGAACAAAAAAATGTTAAGAACCGTAAGAACCTTTAACTTTAGATGTTTATAAAGGGTTTAGGGTAACCCTAAACCCTATACCCTAAACCCTAAACCCTAACCCCTAAACCCTAAACCCTAAACCCTTTATAAACACCCTAAACCCTAAATATATATATATATATATATATATATATATATATATATATATATATATATATATATATATATATATATATATATATATATATATATATATATATATATATATGGTAATTTAAACGACTTACACAGTTATGAAAGACTTAGTGAGTAGTTTGATTTGTTATTATATAATTGTTACTGTGATGTAAATTAATTACTTTCAAATTTAACATCAAATTGATGTCTGCACACAAAAAATGTTAGTACGTCTGCGTGATTAATTTTTTTTTTATCTAAATGGGTCACACATGTTTTTTAGAGTTATGCTACATTTATCGTTCGATTCTTACTTCTTGATGCTTAATGAATGACTAGTTTGATTTTATTGATAATTATTTTTTTTGTAAGTATGCAAAATATATAGGTTTTCTAAGATATTAAAAGTCTAAAAAACTAACGAACTGGATACCTGATTTTGGAACCGCTACCCGCCGGCTCCGATTCCGGTTCCAATATTTTAGGAACCGGTATCACCGGTTCCGGTTCCAACTTTCTAGAAACCGTCGGTTCCGGTTGTGGTTCCAATTCCAGTCAAATATGACGGATACCCGCCTATGCTCACCCCTAACCCTTGATGAAACCAGGACCTCACATAACATGATATTATTACCAAATCGTGCTTATTAGAAATTAGATCTATCAAAATAAAGACAAAAGTACGAATCCAAAACCAAAAAAAATCCAAATCTTGTAGAGTCATTATTGTTGGTTATGTATATCAATTTTAGTGCAACGGTTTCTAGTCTTACTTACCGAAATGTGAGGTAAATCTAAATCATACTAGAAAATGCTAGGATCGGTAAGATGAAGAAAGCAGAAAGTATACAACACATACATGGAAACTTCATTTAACTTACATATAAGAAAGAAAAAAAATTGAACAACCATAATAGGTCGCTATAATTTATCCTGATCCTACCTCAACCTCTAATGCTTGTGGAGTCGCAATAGCAGTCTCTTCCGAGTTTTCAGTTGAAGTTGATGTGACTGCATCCGTGGTAGAATCAATAGAAGCTTCCGAATCAATTTGTGGGACTGGGACTGGGACTGGGACTGAGACTGAGCTCTCAGGTGTTTCAGCTGAAGTTGATGACATGACAGCATCTGAAGTTTGCGTTGCGACTGAGCTCTCTGGTGTTTCAGCCGAAGCTTGTGTTGGGACAATTTCTGAAGGTTTAAATTTGGTAATGTAGTAACTAAGGGAGGGGCCCGCATAATCGAATGTTTTTATTGGAGGAGGCGAGTTCTTCCCAACTTGAAGGAGTATCACAGATGCAGCAGCAACAGCAATAATGCCTGAGAAACCAACTAGGGCTGCTGTGTTTTCGGCTCCATCTGCAGATGTACCCGAACTCCCTGAGCTGATTGCACTCTCTGCCACGTAAACTGCAGGCTGCACCATCACTATCAAATTATTATTCATTTTTATCACATGCTCTCATGTTTGGTTTAGATTGTAGGATATGAACCATTTTTTTTATATTATATGTTACAATGGAGTTTCGTGACAAAAATAAAAATTAAGCATAAAAAACCCCCCATTAAACTCAACTAGGAATGTAATAACAAAATATATATTAACATGTAGAAATTGGAATTATAATTTGGTCGAACTCCATAAAAATTAAAAACCACTCTACTTTATTTTTAGTTGAACCACTGAAAGAATATTCACCGATTGTTTTTTTAAAAAAACCACAATTTTTTCTCCGGTAATTGACTGTAAAAAGCAATTGGAAGATGATTTTTCTGGTTGAAGATGGTTTTGTAGAAAAAAATATTCTTAATGGTTAAATACGATATTTTTTTTTCCCTTCTGAGTGGTTAGTCCAAACAAATTCCAAACTATAGTGGTTTTTATAGAATTCGAAGTTTTACGAAGTATTTTTTTAGAATTGAAAAAAAATGAAGTACAGTACATGAAATTTAATTATAATTTTAAAATTTATGTTAATAAAAGTTACCTACAAATAAAATTAAAGCAAATTGTGAATTTTCATTTCATTACATGAATTGTTTTTGTAAGTGGTAAAAAAAAAACCTTGGAATAACTAACCTCAACTGAGTATATATTTGTTTGACCAGCTGTGTCCTTCTCAACATAACCACTCCATTCACGTCTACGAGGTGGGAATGTTCCCGCCACTTTGGTTTTCTCCCCGGCTAACCACTCCATGCTCACTTTCCCCACCTATTTTTCCACAACCGATATTTATCACAATTTGCTACTATAAATTATCATGCAATCTATCAAACTTCAACTGATTTCAATTTATTTCTTTTACAAAAAAACCGATTTCAATATATTTCTTTTACAAAAAAACCGAAACATGTGTGAATTTGTTAGACCTTGTTTCTTACACTGATGGCATTTGACAACAGTTGTTCCATTGACATATTCAATCCAACACATGTCAAACACAGTACAAGACCATCTGTCATTTTTTGGGGCCTAAGGCTCCAAGATGTTGGCCTTGTAAAAATTAAAATTTCAATATTTATTATTATTATTATTATGTTAAACCTTTACTTCACAAATAAAGGTTAACATCAATACCCCGTCTATTATGTTACGTATATACTGAAAAATATGAAAAAGGTGTGTTTGGGGCTTGGTAAACAATGGACTGGGGACCGAATAGGACACCTATTGCATTTTTTGTAGTGAAACAAGTTGGGAGAGGGACACGGGCTCGATCTCCTATATGTAAAAAAGACATGAATGCCCTTCTCATAGAAACTAGCACTAGAAAACTTGTTAACTCCTTTCCTATGTAACAAACACAACCCAAATGAAACAAAATGAATACATTAATTCTTAGATATATAGAACGACATTGGATATTATTTGAAACTCGTCTGAATTATAATATGCATGTAGTGGTAGGAAGCTTGAGGATAATCAAATGGGTAACTGTGATGAGAGACTCACCAAGTACAAGGAAAAAGAAATTTGATTGGATGAATGACAACACAAAGCCCATGACATTATTAGTTTTATAACTGTTTAGAGTAGAAATTTAGCTAAAACAAGAAGCCATTTAATACACATTTAGTACAGCAAGAATCCATCACTTCAAATGTTCCTTGCTTATTTTTTCATGTCACCTGATGGAAACAAATACCTTGTAGGAAGATATCATATGATGTCTCTTATTTACACTGGAGGCCAATACTTTACTTGTATATAGATTAAAGGTATTGTGGGATTAGATGTAATGTAGTTTAGAAGTTTGCAAATAGACCAATATATTTATTAGGAGAGAGGAAGACTGATTTTTACTACCCCATCCATGTGGGATCAGTAAACTAAAACAACTAAAAATCAAGTAAAATAAGCTAAAGAGATTCGAATCCTAGACCTCAAATGCATATGTTCATTACCTTAACCAACTAGCCATGCTACTAATTGTTATAAAACTACACATATTTGTATATAACATCTATAAATTAAATATATTTCTAAGCAATTTATACTGTGAGGTTCGGTTTTTTTTGCGGCTTTCTAATTCCTAAAATCGAAACCAAACTGGATATTTTGGTTTTTGAAAAATTGGAACCCAAACCATCAGTTTTATGTTGGGTTTCAATTTTTCGGTTTTTTTTTACGGTTTTTGCAAATTTTGTTTTCCCCTAATGAAAAGTGCTTAGTATTAGGTTGACATTGATATAGAAGTATTGATTGGTAGTTTTTTTTCAAAATAGAATGCTATAAGATGAAAGTAGATACTATAATACACTTTTCTAATGAAAGTAGATTGTTATTTCTTTTGTTTAACCGTTTTTATACTTTCAAAGGTGATAGGAATTTAAAATTATGGAAGTAAATTTTGATAATGGCTCATACTAAATAATATCTTCCTTTACTAATAAAAGAATAGTTATTAGTATCGTTTGTAATTTTCTCATAATTTATGTTTTCTTTTCAAATGCTGTATAAAAATGACACTTGTCATTTCTCATTATTTTTTTATTTTTTAAAAAACATTAATGTTGATAATAAATTAAACAATTATTTATTTGATCATTGATTTTTAGAAGAAATTTAAATTTGTCTTGAATAAATTTTGATTATGATTGTCGATAGATAATTAATTGTATTTCTATATTGAAAATCCTATAGAATCATGTTTAATTAATAATTTATTGAAAAAGTGATTAATAATTATAAATTTTTACTATAAAAATTAATTATTTTTATAAAGATGGTTCTCACGAATAATAAACTAACGTAGGTATTTTGCCAGAGATATATTAGGGTAGATGTTAAATTCATGATAAAATGCATACTTAAAATTTAAATTTAAAATCATTAGTATCAAAAAATTACTCAAATGAAAAGTCATTTTTGTATTCATACACTATGAAATGAAACAATTCTAAAACAAAATCCACCTCAAAACAGATTCAATAAGAGAATACCTCTTTGTCCGGGGCGCATTCTTCAACATTGCAGTCTTCTTGCTCATCGGAGGAGGAAGCTCGAATTTTAAAAAAATTGAGATTCTGCTTCTGTTGCTTCCTATAAGGATCGTTGTTAAAGAATCGTAACCTCATGTTTGTGCTACAGCTGTTTGCTGATAACGCAGCAGCAGATGAAGCCATTTGATGAAATTCAAAGCTTCGCTTGTCTTAGGAATCAATGATAAAGGATGAATTAGAGGAAGAGTTTTTATCAAATGTTTGTGTTTGTGTTTGTGTTTGTGTAGCCATGGTGGTTTGGGATTTCTTTTGAGAGTGCGTGTGGCTAATATTTAGCAGTCGCGCTGTCTTCTTCTCCAGCGTCGATTGTTTTTAATCGGTCTGACAGCGACTGCTGGGACCCGATCCAATACATACCGCCAAACACCTAATCCCACAGTATTTTCTCAGTCGCCTCTCTTTCTCTTTCACAACCAACATCACCATGCCGGAAAATTTAACGAGAGAGCAGTATGTGTACATGGCGAAGCTTGCGGAGCAAGCCGAGAGGTACGAAGAGATGGTGAAATCCATGGAAAAGCTCGTCGTTGCAACGACGCCGGCGGCTGAGCTGACTGTCGAGGAGCGTAACCTTTTATCAGTCGCCTACAAGAACGTTATCGGCTCTCTTCGAGCGGCTTGGCGAATCGTCTCATCGATCGAACAAAAGGAGGAGTCCCGAAAAAACGATGACCACGTCATGCTTGTCAAGGACTACAGATCTAAGGTCGAGGATGAGCTATCGGATGTGTGCTCGGGAATATTGAAGCTCATGGATTCGCATCTGGTGCCATCGGCATCTACCGGTGAATCGAAGGTATTTTATTTGAAGATGAAAGGAGATTATCATCGTTATTTGGCTGAATTTAAAGCTGGAGATGAGCGAAAGGCATCAGCAGAGGCTACTATGAACTCCTATAAAGCTGCTCAGGTAGGTTTTCTCTTCAATCCTCAAGATCTGTTCTATAATTTGATTTACCAATCTTCTACTTTGTTCAATTTTGTATATAGATTCACTTTTCTGCTTTACATATGTTCGAATCTTCTAATTGAACTTGAAGAACAGTAGATTATATAATCTTGTTAACATATTGTTGTGTGGTGAAGGATATTGCACTGGTGGATTTGGCTCCAACACATCCAATAAGATTGGGTCTGGCACTTAATTACTCGGTGTTCTACTATGAGATTCTGAATTCATCTGACAAGGCGTGTAGCATGGCAAAACAGGTAAACTGGATACCAATTTGAATTGCTTTTCTTGATTTTCTTCTATTCTATTGTGAGGATTTAATGTCTGTTATTGCTTGTTGCATCAATTTCACATTCAATGATTCCTGCAGATGATGATTCTGCAGGGGTAATTCAAAACTAATTACAGAGGATTCATAAATTAATGGGCTAAATAGAAGAAATAGCAACATAATTGATAATTGTATTTATTTGTTGGTTATAGCACCCTAATAGCATGTTAGCTTTTTGTAAAGCTTTTTACTGTTTGAATAAGCTTTTGGAAAGCTTTTTAAGTAGCTTTTTTTGAGGGGTGCTCCAACCTCTTAATAATACTCTTATAGGTTTTTTCCATTTTGGCCCTTCCGCCCTTACATTACATAACACTTGAGTTTACACCCTAGTTATATTTAGATATTAATTTTTCTTATTTTGTTATTAGTTAATCTGTTTCAAAAATACGATGAGACTTAAAAATTGAAAAATCATGAGGGGTATTTGTATAGAGTAAATTACTGAAATCGTCGCTATAGTTTGATCAAAATTGCACTTTTGGTCCCTAACTTTTTTTTTTGCAGTCGGATCCTCCTTGTACTTTGATATTGTTGCATTTTTCGTCCCTATGGTTTGGTCAAAATTGCATGTTTGGTCCCTAACTTTATATATGTTAGGGACGAAAAATGCAACAAAATCAAACCAAAAGAACGATCCAAGTGCAACGAAAAATTTAGGGACCAAACATGTAATTTTGACCAAACCATAGGGACGATTTCAATAATTCACTCATTTGTATAACATATGAGAAAGTTAAAAATAAAAATAGATTAGTTAATTTTTAAGAAAAGCTTTTGAAAAAGTTATACCATGGTTAGTGGAAAGGTCAAAAATAGTAATTCTTTAAGAGGTTACATTGCACTAATTTCATATATATATATATATATATATATATATATATATATATATATATATATATATATATATATATATATTTCCCATATGGGTAGGCATTTGAGGAAGCCATTGCTGAGCTGGACACTTTGGGTGAAGACTCGTACAAGGATAGCACTCTGATTATGCAACTATTGAGGGACAATCTCACTCTTTGGACTTCAGATGCACAGGTTTCAATAAATTTTTGTTATGTTTAATATATTATTTTTATAAAAGAAATAGATCAATTATAATTTTAAATAATGTACTATAGTGTAATGACTTGAGACACTTTTATGTTGGGTGTACTACAGGACTTGGATGAGCCCTAAATACTTATGCTGTTGAAGACTGGAACTTGTATGTCATTGACTCATTTCTATGATGCTAACTTATTCTGTCAACATTATCTGTTTTATATGCTGAAATTGTTTGCTAAATGCAAGAAATAACGACATACTTGTATTTATTTGTGTACTATAGCATCATACTTTCATTTCTTTCTATTATTGCATTCTACTTTCAATCTCTTTCTTGTGTAAATTCAATCCAACCCGCAAAATATAACACTTTTTTTTTAACATTTAGATGGTGTTAAAAATTATGAAAGGAATAATAAATAATATTAAGGATGATTCGAAGGTAAAATTAGAGAAGATTTATCTAACAATGGAGTTCTTTCTAGCCATGCTCTACGCCGATTTCAAATTAGAAAGAATGGATGATGGAATGATAGACATCTTTCACAAATCACAATCACTATCCAGGGCTTGGGTCAGTTAGGGTTAATGATATTTTTCTTTTTAAAAAAAGGTTGGATGATCCTCAACTTTCCAACACTACACCCCCTTCCAACATCCTCAACTTTCCAACACTTAACCAAACCCGAAACCAAATCTAGTTCAAAAAACCACCCATAATACTAGATGAAGATGAACAGACCCTCCATTTAGGATTGAATGTTGTGTCAAGAATTTGGGCTATTTCACATTCGGAAATCATAAATCCAGATTGCAAGAATGTAGATTGTCACCTCCATCTCGTTTGAGTTATACATACAAGTGAAACCATGAACTATCTTTGGTGGGGAATCGAAAATTCAAAACCAAGAAAAACATACCCAAAAAACGATGAAAATATACTAATCTTGAAACCATATACTGATGCTCTAACCCAAAAAGTAGGCACCTTGAAGCTTCGTTTGAAAAAAGTAAAAAATTGAAGCTCAAGGATTGATCTTTGGGTCCTATAAGTCTGGATTTTCTAGATCAACATATGAAAAAACCCACCAAACAGCAAATATCCCCAAAACCAGAAGTTTCATCAACCCATTGCCCCAAATCGCAAATTTTTTTCTGAAAAAAGTACAATTTAACAACAATCGTTATTGCTTTGTGATTTGGGGGTTGTGTTATACATAAAGATAGAATTGAAATTGGAAAGCAAACCAACAAACAACAAAACCATTGGTGCAATTTATTCTACAATGAAATTCCTCGTCAAAAAATCAAACAATTAATGGGTATTATATAAGTCGAATATATACGGGAATTTTAGTTTAATTCGCCTATTATTCAAGGTTTAGGGTTGGTTGAATCGATCTTGCATCTTGGGTTTGTTGAATCCACTTGCATCTGGTGTACTGCATCAAAGACCTTTTTTTTTATCATCTAATTTGTAGTAGGTTATTTGCTTCACATATTTTTATTTATTTATTTATATATTTATTATTCTTTTGCAACTGATTTAGATGTAAGTGTAAGGTATTTTATTAAACAAATTTGTTAATAAATTAATAATATAATAGATAAAAAAGAATTATTAAGGGCAAAATAGTATTTTTTTTAAGTTAGACACAACCAACCATGCTACAAAAAAACATAACTTACTAAAAAGTTGAAAAAAAAAAGTTTAAAGACTAAATAGGCAACTTACCTCAAACCACAAAGACCATTCGTTTAATTTACTACAAATATTGATTTTATTATTTTGTTTAATAATTTCAAGCAATGTTCATAAACTCTGGCGTTTTTTAAAGTAAACCATATCCAGCTTTGCTTACCATCAATCACATTCTCCCTTCCCTTTTTTTGTATGCGGGTCACAAAATCCAGACCGCTGACCCGCCCGGATCCACAACCCACATAAAATTTGGTAATACGATATCACAATGTCCATATATATATATATATATATATAGCATGGAAGACCATGTAAATAACAAGTCCAATCATCTTATTTCTTACCTACCAGATTAATTAGGGTTAAAACCATATTCATAGTAAGACCATTTTTACAGACATCATTCTCACACCATATGATATATAATATATAATAATATAAAGAAAATCACAACTACCATTCACTCCCTTGTGCTGTTTTTGAGCCATTCCAAGTAGGGGACACTGCCTCCGGTTATAGGCATTGCAATCACTTCAGGCACTCTGTTTCAAGTTTCAACATCAAATAACTTTTTATATATATTTAACCTTATTTATTTATTTTTTCTCAAATAATCTTTAAACATCATTCATCCTTACCACACCTAATAGAAAAAAAAAAAATAAAAAAAAAATCACTTACTCGTATTCATGATTTGCCTTCACATGCTCAGTTAGAGCACTCAAAAGTGATTCTCTAGTTTTAATTATCAGCAGTTCCTCTGAATCCGTTTGTATCTGAAAATTCAACACAAGAATATTCAACTCACTTTTATGTATCGTGAATATAAGTCGTTATATTTTCTCAAATATTTTATATATTATTAACAAACAACACTAAATGGGACATAAAAAAAATAGGGCATAAGCCAAAATAGAAATCGTACCTCTCCTTCCCACAGGTATACTGACTCGATGCCTGTGATTGAAAATAAAAGGTCAAAAGGTCAAACTTTTATGATATATGCTATTTAAAGCAATCAAAATATCAATAAAATATTTGAACTTGTTGAAGTTGAAATTCATAAAATAGCAGAAAAGATTCTAAAAATTTATATCCAACAATACCTGGTACCCTGTTGACACAAGCTGCAAGTTTTTCTTTGACAATGCTTGCTGCTAATTTCTTACCTAAACAAAAGGAACGCACGAAGCATAACAAAATCAGCATTCAGAAGTTTGGAACAAAGAAACAATGCAACTGTAAAAGAGTTTGTATCCGTTTTAAAGCAACTTTGATTCCTTTCCAAAATCAAAACAAAAAAGCCTTGAAAAATTGTTACTGTCTCCATACCATGATTGGAAGAAAACATTTTTATAATCAGCATAAATAAACCCTTGTATAGAGTTTGTAATGTTAAGAAAGTACCTCGATAGCATCCATCATAAATTTATAAAGCTTAAATCAATCAGTTTCATCCAAATGCAAAATTCGCAGTGAACAATAACAAGAGAATCGAATTATCTGCAACGAACCTGCCTCTTTGTTTGGTACAGTCACGTACACAACGATACTTGGCACAGTCGTTTGATTTGATGCTTCCATTCTTATACCGCTACTACGAAATCCCTGCGTTTTGCTACCGAAACTCAACCTAAACCGATTGAAGATGTTAGCAATTTTTTCAAGTCACTATACAAAAGCGAATTAGGGCAAAGAAGAACCCTAGGAATTGGAGGAGCGGAGAGAAGGGTACCGTGATAGGGGATTGTAAGAGAGAGAAAGTGATGGCTGAAGATTGTGGAGACCTAAGCTGAGCAAACAAAAGGCACCCACTAATGGCAATCGCCGACGAACCGCCGACGATGAGACGATCGGAATAAGCGCAGAAATGGACATTTTAAAGCTTTATTTTGATTTTTGATTCCATTTTGCATTTGTGATTGTCTCAAAGAAATTCAGTTTTATTGGGCTTTTTAAAGCCCAATGTCTTGAAATGGTTAAGTCTTTTGGATTCTGTCTTAAAAACGATTCGGTCTCTGTCTCGAACGGTTTAGGATTGGACTTTTTCGATCCAGTCTTATAGGCTTCCCGTGCACATTTTTTTTTTGGTTCTGTTGGGGTTCAGTTTCAGTATTTTTGATATCAAATTTTTCCGTAAAGTAAATTATTAAAATGATATTAAGTTTGATAAAAGAAAAAAAAGTTAGATGACGTGTGATTAATAATTATATAAATTAACACAAAAATGATATGTTTATAAATTTTAGTTACTGGTCTTTTTTAAAACCGGATTATTTTTGTGTTGGTCTCACAACGATTATGTCTTTTTTGGGATCAATCTTTTTGTACTGATCTACTCAGTTCTAGTCTTTTAGAGAAACCATCCAAAAATAGTTGTCTTATTTGTTCGATTTAGATTAACATAATCCATTTCGTATTTCCAATCGTAATATTAGAAAGAAAATCAAAATAATACTTTTTAGCATTAAAGGGGTATTAAAAGGGTAGTTATATGTTAAGATATCATATAAGCCATCCCCAACCTTAACATTATATATTTACACAAAGTGATAAATATAATGTAAAAGATAATACAACAACTAAATTCTTTCTGACCATTTATATTATACTTATTAATGCTAAAAAGAATATTTTAGAAATATTTTATTTTATCCGATTTTTATAATGTGAAAGATAGCGTATTTATCAACTACTAGTTTCTAACCCATGGAAATCATGGTTATAAAACTAATTAAACTTTTATAGTAGAAGCTCAAAATTATTAATTAATTATTTTAAATAAATTATTAATTACAACAAGACTAAGGCCTAATCTTACAATCTAGAAGGACCAAAAGTCAAATAATCCACCAAGGCCCAAAACTCCCAAATTCAGATGGCCCAACTAAACCCCATCCTTCTAAGCCCAAAACATGGCCCAAAGTTACAGCCCAAATTCGCAAAGCCACATGGCTGAGTACGCAGGGCTTACTTAACATGTACGATAAGCGTACTGGCTCAAGGGCTTATACGCTACGCGTACAGGCTTGTACGCCCAGCATACTCTTCCAGTTTTGCCACCTTTTAGTTTCAGCTCTTAACCCATTAATGTAGATCTGACTTCCTTAAGCTAGATTACCACGTAAAGTTTCTAACTTTACGTTCATGCATGGTTTAATGAAGCTCTTAAGCTCAACAAGGACTTAATAAGTAATTTAATGCATGCATGAGGCCCTAAGCTCCATAACGTTGGCACCTTTAAGCATAAGGGGCCCATGAAAAACCTAGATATGAAAGGATAAGTTCTTGGGATGACTTAACTCAACAATCCACCCAACAATGGCCAAAAGCATGACAAATCATCCCAAAAAGAGATCTAAACAGCTAGAAGTCAAGATGAAAACTTGATACCTCAAAAGCTTTGCAAAAAGGGTGGTGATTCTGGATCCAAGACCTTCTCTCCAAGCTAAGTAACTTCAAGCTTCTTTAACTCCTTCAAAATGCACAAAATGAACAACAAATTCTCTGTAAGGGCTCAAACACCCAACAATGGAGGCTACGACTCGTTTATAGGGTTTTGGGGCTTTAAGGGCTGGTAAGAAGGCCAACTATAATGAATAATGATGCTTATATAGGGTGCAAAACCCCTAAACTATGGTTTCATTAAAGTCCACGTACGCCCAACGTACGCACACGTACGCTAACATAAGTGACCTAGGTCTCGACTCACCATCAACTCAGTACGCTAATCGTACCAAGTGACACACCCCACCCACTGGTTTTACAACTAGTACGCTAAGCGTACCAAGTGGTATGTCCCGCGTACTACTTCAAGGACTAAAATGAACAAAATTCAAAAATAATGGGCCATATGTATCACACCCCCAAACCAGAACGGCGGAAACGTTCGGGGGAGGAGGACGTCATATTCAGTATCATAACAGTTCATAGAAAGGAAAGTACACACCACCATATATATTAAAGTTTCCAAGATGTTTACATAATTGTATTCATTACATGTTCAAAAGATAAATACATAAACATCATTCAAAAGAAGTAATTAACGCCAGCGCATTAATCCTAAAAGTTGATTGCCAAACCTGCTTAGCGGTTCCCTGAGAATACAAGTTATTTCAAAGAAAAAGTGTCAACAATTACGTTGGTGAGTTCATAAGTAGTTTAGAAAAATTGGATGCCATTCCAAAATGGGTGTATATTTTCCAGAAAACGCAACATTTCAAATGTAAAGAGTTGTGATTTGTTTTGTTGAAAGTGAATGTATTAAATCCAGAAAATCCCATATTTTCCCTAATGGTTGAGATATGAGTTGTTGTGTTTCCCAAGAAAAACCCTTATTTTCTTATAAAAGTATGAAATGCATATGAATGTTCGTGTTATAAGTTGTAAATAATTGCACCAGGAAAATCTCTTATTTTCCTAACATAAATGGCAGTCTCTAAGACCAAAACTTTGCAAGAAACCGACGTTCAAAAGTTGTGTCATAGTTTTATATAATAAAGCTATACGAAGATCGCATTTGTTAGATGAAGAATAGCTTTAATAGCTACTCGTTCATAAAAGCATAATACCATAATAATTGTATATCCGATGAGTTTTATAACCATACTAAACATAATATGCCTGTAACGACGTTCTTTAGGCGTCGCAGCGTTATGACAACTGTCACCCCAAAAGACGGACTGTAGCTAACAGTCAGGGCGCGGGATCATGACTTCCCGTATAGATCTATACACATTTGACACATTCTCCGAACGGGAGACTCTGGTTATAGACAGGACTTGCAACATTACTTTCTAATAAAGAAAAGTAACGTTTGAAGATATACATGTCTCATGGATTCTCAACGAAGTCGGTATTAAAGTGATAGTTTTGTATGCAAAGTTTATCCTTTTCCACAATGTTTGACAAAGCAAAATCATAAGTTTTTAGTATGTATAAAAAGACTTAACAATGAAAGGTACTTTGAAATCATTATATACTTTGTATAATGTCTAATGCACACAAAGTATGACAAGAGTTTTCCATAATAGAAATACGTTCCAAGTGATTTATTCGATAAAACAAGTGAAGTAAAACTTTATAAAATACACGATAATAACCGTATGTTTACTTGTATCCCCCCCTAAAAGAGTATAAAAGCATTTAAATGTATTTAAAGTGTGTTTGAAAGGGGTATGAACTCACTTGAAAGTTTGAAGATAGCAAGATGGAAAACCGGGCAGAGTTTCGTCTCAGGAAATGGATTTTCCTCGGAAATCTCGGGATTCCTCGGGAGTAAAGTTGACCTTCGGGACTTGCACAAAATGACCAGGGCTTCAGGGTAGTGCGAGCACGGAAAACGAGGTAAAACGCAAGCAAAAGGAGAGAGAATGGGCCATTTTCCCGGGAACCCTCGCATGCTATTTATAGGGGGGCCTGAGAGGCCTCGTACGCAGCGCGTACGTGTGCATCATGCGTGACCGAAGCCTCGACTGCCTCGGCCTCGGATGGGACGGCTCAGGCTGTTGGGTCGGATGGGACGGCGGGTTGGACGGGCGGGTCGGGTGCCTCGCATAGGGCGACGTGGACGGTTTGAGGCCAAGTTCCTCAGGTACGCGGGGCGTACAGGGGTACGCAGCGCGTACCTCGGATGAGGACGCTGACTCCCCTTCGGATAATACCGAAGTTTTAATAAAAATTATATATAAATTATTTATCAAACTTCGAAAATTCATATCTCCTTCATACGAACTCCGTTTTTGACGTTCTTTATATCCCCGCGAAGGTGAGACTACGATCTACAACTTTCATTTAGATTCCGTTGGCAAATTCCGGAATTATTTTTATTATTTATTTATTAAAATGACGTGATTAAGGAATTTTTTTAAAAATTCATAACTTATTCATACGATGTCCGATTTGAGCGTTCTTTTTATACATGTTTGTAGTTTAACGATATCTACAACTTTCATTTAGACACCTAAGGTCGGAAAGTGTTTTATTGAAATTTGCGTTTTTACGCAACTTCGTATTGCCGGTTTTTGTCGGAAAACTTAGAATGATCATAACTTCTTCGTTATAACTCGGATTTTTGTGTTATTTATATGTTTGGAAACCTTAAGACGATAACTACCACATAGTGTACTCCAAATAGAGTTTTTGAATACTTCATTTTTCGATGATATTCTAATTCTTTTCTCAAAAAGGTTACAGGACTCGATTTTTACTGACTTGAAATAACGGGTTGTTACATCATCCCCCCGTTAGAGGGAATTTCGTCCCGAAATTTTAATACAAAAGAAGAGTCTTAGGGGCTGGGAAAGAGATGTGGATACTTCTGTTGCATTTTATCTTCTCGTTCCCACGTGAACTCAGGTCCCCTCTTAGTATTCCATCGGACCTTTACTATTGGAATGCGACTCTGTTTAGTTCGTTTAACTTCCCTATCCATGATCTCGATGGGTTCTTCCACAAAGTTAAGATTTTCATTTAGTTCGATCTCATCGAGTGGAATTACAAGTGTTTCGTCGGACAAACACTTCTTCAGGTTTGATACGTGGAATACTGGATGTACTTTGTTAAGCTCTATTGGAAGTCGGAGTTTGTAGGCTACTGGACCAACCCTTGAAATGATTTCGAAGGGTCCAATGTACCTAGGATTTAGCTTCCCATGCTTTCCAAAGCGTATCATTCCCTTCCAGGGTGAGACCTTCAGTAGTACCCGATCGCCAATCTGAAATTCCAAGGGTTTACGTCTTTTGTCGGCATAGCTCTTTTGCCTATCCCTCGAGGATTTCAGTCGTTCTCGTATTTGCACGATCTTTTCAGTAGTTTCTCTGATGATCTCTGGACCAGTGAGGGTGCTATCAGGGACTAGACCTTTTGCTAGTTGTGTGTCTCCCACTTCCGTCCAGCATAGAGGTGATCTGCACTTACGACTGTAAAGGGCTTCAAATGGAGTAGTATTGATACTAGTATGATAACTATTGTTATAAGAGAACTCAACCAAAGGTAAGTGAACATCCCATGCTTTACCAAAGTCGATTACACATGCTCGCAACATGTCTTCCAAGGTTTGGATCGTTCTTTCGCTCTGTCCGTCAGTTTGGGGGTGATAGGCTGTACTCATGTCCAATCTTGTTCCCATGGATTTTTGCAATGATTGCCAGAATCTAGACGTGAATCTGCTGTCTCTATCCGAGATGATAGACATTGGCACTCCATGGAGTCGTACGATCTCTCGGATGTAGATTCTCGATAGCTTTTCCATTTTATCAGTTTCCTTGATCGGTAGGAAATGAGCGGACTTGGTTAATCTATCGACGATTACCCAAATAGTATCTTGGCCACACTGAGTTTTGGGCAGTTTCGTTATGAAGTCCATGGAAATCTGCTCCCATTTCCACTCAGGAATTTCAGGTTGTTGGAGTAGTCCTGAGGGTTTCTGGTGTTCTATTTTGATCTTGGCGCAAGTCAAACACTTGCTCACATATGTAGCGATCTCTGCTTTCATGTTTGGCCACCAGTAGAGTTGTTTGAGATCTTGATACATCTTGTCTGACCCGGGGTGTACGGAGTATGGAGTCTTGTGTGCCTCGCTCATAACTACCTCTCTAAGTCCACCAAACTTGGGCGTCCATATTTGGTTCATGAGGTAGCGTGCTCCGTCACTCTTGATTTCTAAATTCTTGTCCATTCCCCTAAGGGTCTCACCTGTCACGTTTTCGGGTTTCAAGGCCTCTATTTGAGCTTCCTTGACTTGTGTCGATAGGTGCGAATGGATTGACATGGCTAATGACTTCACTCTTCGGCCAGAGTACTCCTTACGACTAAGGGCATCTGCCACGACGTTAGCCTTTCCTGGATGATAGCGAATCTCACATTCGTAGTTGTTGAGCAATTCGACCCAACGTCGCTGTCTCATGTTCAACTCCTTCTGGTCGAAGATGTGTTGTAGGCTCTTGTGGTCTGTAAAGATAGTGCATTTGGTACCATATAGGTAGTGTCTCCAGATTTTAAGAGCGAAGACCACCGCCCCAAGTTCTAAATCATGAGTGGTGTAATTGACCTCATGCGTTTTCAGTTGTCGTGAGGCATATGCAATAACCTTTCCCCTCTGCATTAGTACACAACCCAACCCTTGCTTCGAAGCGTCGCAATACACCACAAAATCTTCGGTCCCTTCTGGGAGAGAAAGGATGGGCGCGCTGCAAAGGGCCTGTTTCAATGTTTGAAATGCAGCATCTTGCTTTTCTCCCCAATTGTAGGTCACACCTTTCTGGGTTAAGGCGGTAAGAGGCTTTGCGATGCTGGAGAAATTCTGGATGAACCTTCAGTAATAACCAGTAAGACCTAGAAATTGGCGAATTTCTGTTGGTGTAGTTGGCGCATACCAGTTTTTGATAGCCTTGATTTTTGATGGATCCACGTGGATTCCTTCCTTGCTGACCACGTGACCGAGGAAGTCCACCTTTCTAATCCAAAATTCACATTTTGAGAATTTTGCATACAGTCTCTCAGTCCGTAACGTCTCTAAAACTTGCCTCAGATGTTGACCATGCTCTTCTTTATTCTTTGAATAAATGAGTATGTCGTCTATGAATACTATCACGAATTTATCCAAGAATGGACGACATACTCGATTCATTAGGTCCATGAATACGGCCGGGGCATTGGTTAGTCCGAACGGCATCACTACGAACTCGTAATGTCCGTATCGTGTTCGGAAGGCCGTCTTGGAAATATCACTCTCTAGGACTCGCAGCTGGTGATATCCCGACCTCAGATCGATCTTGGAGAAGTAGTTGGCTCCTTGGAGTTGGTCGAATAAGTCATCGATTCGGGGTAGGGGGTATCGGTTCTTGATGGTAAGTTTGTTGAGTTCTCGGTAGTCGATGCACATTCTGAATGATCCATCCTTCTTTTTCACGAACAGTACGGGTGCTCCCCATGGCGAGAAGCTCGGCCTGATGAATCCTTTTCCAAGTAGTTCATTCAGTTGGCTGGATAGCTCTTGCATCTCTACCGGGGCTAATCGATAGGGTGCTTTGGCTACTGGGGTAGCTCCGGGAACCAGATCGATTCGGAACTCAACTTGTCTCGCGGGTGGTATTCCCGGAAGGTCCTCGGGAAAAACGTCGGGAAAATCGCGTACGTCGGGCACACTCTTGATGTCTTGGACTTCGCGTTTCACATCTACAACATGTGCCAAGAACGCGTGACACTCCTTGCGTAGGCATTTCCGAGCTTGGATACTTGAGATGATACGAAGAGTGGTACTTGGTTTGTCGCCCAAGACAATGAAAGTTTCGCCGGTTGGCAGATTAAGGCGAACGGCCTTATCGTAACATAGAATGTCCGCATGATGAGAACTTAGCCAATCCATGCCAATGATGACATCGAAACTCTTAATCGAGACTGGCATGAGGTTGATTGAAAAGGGATTATCGTTTAAAGTTAGGGTGCAGTTTAAGTATATCTCCTTAGTGCCTTCGGTTTTCCCGTTGGCCATTTCTACTATGAATGGTTCACTTAATGATTGTGGTATTGATTTTAGCAGGCCTTTAAAGTCGTGACTCACAAAACTCCTTTCCGCTCCACTATCAAACAAAATGCATGCATACGAGTTATCGAGAAGAAACGTACCCGTAACAACAGTAGGGTCCGCAATGGATTCATCTTGTCCCATTGCGAAAACTCGGCCCCTTCCGCCGGTATTTCGGTTGTTTGCCTTTGGGCAGTCCCTGCGGTAGTCCCCCGTGTCTCCGCACTCAAAGCAGACGCGGCTTACCCCGGTATTAGTAGTGGGGACGGATGGTTGGGTTGGCCCTTTGCAATAGCGGGTTGTATGTCCCTTTTTATTACACTTGGTGCATTGAAGATCATGGCAAGGACCATGGTGGTGGAAGCTGCATCGGTTGCACTTAGGAAGTTTCCCATTATATGAGCTTGTGGGGGCAGGGTTCACAGGTACAGTCATAGCGTGGGTCGCTATTACTTGTTGTTTCTTGGGGTTTTCCTGGAGATTTTGTCCCCTCCTTTTGTTCCAAGGCCTGCTCTGGCCCTGAGCCTCCCTAGGTGGATTTGCGGTTGCTGAAATGATACTGGGTTTTACTCCGTGGTCGATGAGTCACTGAGCCAGGCGTTTAGCGCTGTTGTAGGTAACAGGGCCGGAAGCTAGGACATGCCCTTGAATCTTGGGTGACAACCCCCAAATGTACCTTTCAACCTTCTTTGATTCTGGGTTGACCATGGTAGGGCACAGTGCAGCGAGGTCGTTGAACCTAGCTGTGTAGGTGACTAGGTCAGACCCAGTCATTTTCAGATTCCAGAGCTCCTGCTCCAGCTTTTGCACTTCGCCCCTTGGGCAGTATTCTTCCAGTAGTAGAACCTTTAGATCGTCCCAACTAATGGCGTTGGCGACAGTGAGCGTCACTGAATTCACATGGCTTTTCCACCAAGTGAGGGCTCGATCTACGAAAGTGCAAGCAACGAACTTGACTTTGCTTGCTTCTAGGCATGAGCAGATCTCGAAGACCGTTTCGGTCTTCTCGAACCATTGCATTAGTGCAATGACTCCCCCAGTTCCATTAAAAGTTTTTGGCTTAGCGTTAGAGAACTCCTTGTAAGTACATTCTCTTCCTTGGCCATGACCAGTGCCATGATTTGGATGATTCGTGCTGCTTCCCGCCCCTCCATTTCCGTGAGAGTTTATTTGCGAGAGGGCTGCAGTTACTGCTGCTGTGATAGCAGCCTGGACCATGGCTGGATCATAAGCTGGTGGTGGAGGTGGTGGTGGTACCGTGCCCGGCCTGGGCCTTAGGTTTGGACGAGGAGGCATCGTGCTGCCAAAAGAAAAAAAATATGGAAAAATTTATAAGTTTTGGCAGTTCAGAGTTGAATGATATTGAGTTAACTTCTAATAGTTCTAAGAAGTTGGGTTTGACTGACACAATGTTTTGAGCTTGAAAGTAAAGTTTGAATAGATGTACCAATGAATCGAACGAATTGCGCATGATTAACAACAACAAGAAAAGGGGTATACCCTTATATATATTAAACATATAGTCGTGTTACAGCGGGGTCTAGACAAAAGTTCTTGGCCTTTCTAAAGGCCTCCGATTACAGAACAATTTAAAGAAAATAATACTTTTATCCGAAGTCCTAATTTATAACAAAATTTTGAGAGTCGGGCAAGTACTACTTGCGGCGCGCTTTGCGTTTGGAGCTCGACTCCGTGTCGGACTGCTTCGACTCCATGAGGCATCTATCAAACGCAGCTTGTTGTTCTCTTAATTCTGCGAAGGCCGCATTTGCTTGTGCTTGAAATGCTTCGGCGCGAATGTGGATGTCGTTCTGCAACAACTCTAGGCGGTTGATATCGGCCGTGTGGATTTGTACTTCCACATTGACCTCTCGGATTCGGTTGGCTTGCACTCCGGATTGATAGCACTGGTTGGCGAGTTTGCCAACCATGACCGGAAGTGCTCGGTCGGCTGATCCCCCGCCTCTCACATCATAGAAGTCTCGGCACATGCCGTAGGGAGGGCGTAAGCTTTGTTGTTGGCTCCAATGATGGAGGTGACTTCCCCATACTGGAGTGGGTCCTTGGAAATTCCTCACGTGGACGGGAGATTGTGGGATTGGTGGATTTATAATTTCTGGCTCCGAATCCGTGCCAGAGTCATCCCCTCCCTCCAACTCTATAGGCTCTTCGTTTTCTTCAGGATCTTCTTCGATCCACCCTCCATTACCTTGGTTGGGGTAGTAGGGGTCATTGGGGTGATGGAATCCCGCCATTTAGACTGTACGAGAATAGAGTTAAAAGTTTACTATAAGCTAGAGCACATGAAACTTACCCTTAAGTTTAATGGTTGACGGCACTCGAATACTCCCTCAGTATTCTTTAGCGATATGCTTTTGGTAAGTTTTAAATTTGTTGTCCATTGCAGACACTCCTTGGCATACGTTAGTCGGCTCTTGGACAAATATAGTTGATCAGGCTATATTCTTCCCAGTTCCGATTACATGTCCCAAGGCGTACCTGTACTGCACAACTTATTTATAATACTTCTAAAGTTATTTACTATGAAAATGTTATTAGTATAAATGAGTGCATGCTTACCTTAAAACTAATTAGGTTTACTTTCAAAAGTATGAATTTTTCTCAGAGTGTTTTTGCCCAGTTGAGTTTATAGTTGTATATCAAAAGAAATGGTTTTGATATACTTAATTCCCTATAAACAAAGCTCTGATACCAATCTGTCACACCCCCAAACCAGAACGGCGGAAACGTTTGGGGGCGGAGGACGTCATATTCAGTATCATAACAGTTCATAGAAAGGAAAGTACACACCACCATATATATTAAAGTTTCCAAGATGTTTACATAATTTTATTCATTACATGTTCAAAAGATAAATACATAAACATCATTCAAAAGAAGTAATTAACGCCAGCGCGTTAATCCCAAAAGTTGATTCCCAAACCTGCTTAGCGGTTCCCTGAGAATACAAGTTATTTCAAAGAAAAAGTGTCAACAATTAAGTTGGTGAGTTCATAAGTAGTTTAGAAAAATTGGATGCCATTCCAAAATGGGTGTATATTTTCCAGAAAACGCAGCATTTCAAATGTAAAGAGTTGTGATTTGTTTTGTTGAAAGTGAATGTATTAAATCCAGAAAATCCCATATTTTCCCTAATGGTTGAGATATGAGTTGTTGTGTTTCCCAAGAAAAACCCTTATTTTCTTATAAAAGTATGAAATGCATATGAATGTTCGTGTTATAAGTTGTAAATAATTGCACCAGGAAAATCCCTTATTTTCCTAACATAAATGGCAGTCTCTAAGACCAAAACTTTGCAAGAAACCGACGTTCAAAAGTTGTGTCATAGTTTTATATAATAAAGCTATACGAAGATCGCATTTGTTAGATGAAGAATAGATTTAATAGCTACTCGTTCATAAAAGCATAATACCATAATAATTGTATATCCGATGAGTTTTATAACCATACTAAACATAATATGCCTGTAACGACGTTCTTTAGGCGTCGCAGCGTTATGACAACTGTCACCCCAAAAGACGGACTGTAGCTAACAGTCAGGGCGTGGGATCATGACTTCCCGTATAGATCTATACACATTTGACACATTCTCCGAACGGGAGACTCTGGTTATAGACAGGACTTGCAACATTACTTTCTAATAAAGAAAAGTAACGTTTGAAGATATACACGTCTCATGGATTCTCAACTAAGTCGGTATTAAAGTGATAGGTTTGTATGCAAAGTTTATCCTTTTCCACAATGTTTAACAAAGCAAAATGATAAGTTTTTAGTATGTATAAAAAGACTTAACAATGAAAGGTACTTTGAAATCATTATATACTTTGTATAATGTCTAATGCACACAAAGTATGACAAGAGTTTTCCATAATAGAAATAAGTTCCAAGTGATTTATTCGATAAAACAAGTGAAGTAAAACTTTATAAAATACACGATAATAACCGTATGTTTACTTGTATCCCCCCCTAAAAGAGTATAAAAGCATTTAAATGTATTTAAAGTGTGTTTGAAAGGGGTATGAACTCACTTGAAAGTTTGAAGATAGCAAGATGGAAAACCGGGCAGAGTTTCGTCTTGGGAAATGGATTTTCCTCGGAAATATCGGGATTCCTCGGGAGTAAAGTTGATCTTCGGGACTTGCACAAAATGACCAGGGCTTCGGGGTAGTGCGAGCACGAAAAACGAGGTAAAACGCAAGCAAAAGGAGAGAGAATGGGCCATTTTCCCGGGAACCCTCGCATGCTATTTATAGGGGGGCCTGAGAGGCCTTGTACGCCGGGCGTACGCGTACGTCATGCGTGACCGAAGCCTCGACTGCCTCGGCCTCGGAGGGGACGACTCAGGCTGTCAGGTCGGATGGGACGGCGGGTCGGATGGGCGGGTCGGGTGCCTCGCATAGGGCGACGTGGACGGTTTGAGGCCAAGTTCCTCGGGTACGCGGGGCATACAGGGGTACGCAGCGCGTACCTTGGATGAGGACGCTGACTCCCCTTCGGATAATACCGAAGTTTTAATAAAAATTATATATAAATTATTTATCAAACTTCGAAAATTCATATCTCCTTCATACGAACTCCGTTTTTGACGTTCTTTATATCCCCGCGAAGGTGAGACTACGATCTACAACTTTCATTTAGATTCCTTTGGCAAATTCCAGAATTATTTTTATTATTTATTTATTAAAATGACGTGATTAAGGAATTTCTTTAAAAATTCATAACTTATTCATACGATGTCCGATTTGAGCGTTCTTTTTATGCATGTTTGTAGTTTAACGATATCTACGACTTTCATTAGACACCTAAGGTCGGAAAGTGTTTTATTGAAACTTTGCGTTTTTACGCAACTTCGTATTGCTGGTTTTTGTCGGAAAACTTAGAATGATCATAACTTCTTCGTTATAACTCGGATTTTTGTGTTATTTATATGTTTGTAAACCTTAAGACGATAACTACCACATAGTGTACTCCAAATAGAGTTTTTGAATACTTCATTTTTCGATGATATTCTAATTCTTTTCTCAAAGAGGTTACAGGACTCGATTTTTACTGACTTGAAATAACGGGTTGTTACAATATGGTACATACCATAGTACAAGTGTTACGCCTAATGAGCATCTATTAAATTCCCTGGACTCTCTTTCTTGGATTACTTCTACACTACCCTACTACTTTTCGATGAATAACTTCTACCAATACTAACTAATTATCTTATGAATACAATTGCATGCCTCTAAGGGCGTGTTTGTCACAGAGCTCTTGGAAGCCTTTGGGAGCTTCTAGCTTTTAGCTTTTGAGAAAACGCCATAGTTTAAACAAAAAGCTTTGTTTGGTAGGTAGAGCGTTTAGCTTTTAGTGTAAACAAAACGCTCCAAATCTAAAAGCTACTTCATGTAGCGTTTAACAAAACGCTGATGAGCTTTTGAAATCAATTTCCATAATTACCCTTAAAATTTTATTTATTTATTTATTTATTTTTAATCAATTGTCCTTTTATGTAATTTTATATCTTTCAGAAGCTTCCAACTACTTTTGGCAAAAACTCATATAACAAATAAAAGTTACAACTTCCCGCTATCAGCTACCCTCTACCCGCTATCCACTACCAGCTACCTGCTACCCGCTTCCAGCTAACAACTACTTTTACCAAACACACCCTAAGATCAAACAATCTATTGACTTAATGATCTGACACTATAACGGTTAAACTTAAACAAGAGCTGTGTAATAGCGCCAAATCAGGCAACTTAAAACTATTTAATTATGGGAGCATGTAACCCAATGTATTCGTCATATAAATAATTAATACTGATATAGGTTCTAAGAAACAAATAACAAGTAAATCCCTAGGTTATAAGGCATCTAATTTCTCAGGGAATTCTAACCGGAAATCCCCAAAAAGATCGCTAGGCTAGATACTAGCATGTATTTCTAACATTTCATAAATATTTAAACATATAATATATGTATATTTTGGGAATCACTTTCCTTTCCGAGCTTTGGCTGACTGTACACATCACATTTTTTTCTTTTGAATATAGTTTTTTTCTTAAAGAGATTTGTTAAGATATTCAGATCTATGGTTTGAATCTGGAATCACATGATTTGAAACGACCCAAAATTTTTACAAAGAAAATTTTCATTTTTAAATAGTCAACCATATTTCATAAAACATGAAGATTCCAATAGTTATTGTCAAACCACCAACATTACAGTATTTTTTTGTTTTCAAATCGGAAAACAGAGATAGAGTGCACACTGCATCATCACGCCTTGCCTTTTCCCTTGGGCTCCGGTGTACCTGAAACAAATCCATAAACGGTAAGCTGAAAGCTTAGTGAGTCCCCTAGAGCATACCCCACACAAACCACATATCACATTGGCTATAAAGCTACCTCTACCACATATCACATGTTAATTTTGATATAAAAGCTATCTCTACCATTGGTACATATCAATTAGTTATACAAGCTATCTCTACCGTTAGCCACAAAGGCTATCTCTACCATTATCCACAAGGCTATATCTACAATCAGCTATAAAGGCTGTCTCTACCATTAGCCACAAAGCTATCTCTACCATCAGCCATAAAGGCTGTCTCTACCGTTAGCCACAAAGGCTATCTTTACCGCATATCACACATACATATATATCACACACCTCTAAATAACAAGTATACCAACTATCATAAAATGGGTCGGCCTTGGTGCCTTAGACCCATTGGTATGGTAAGAATACTCACCTCTCAAAAGTTGAACTGACAAGCTGAAGTTAAGTATATCCCACACACTGGTCCTTCTCAACTGCCCATATTCGATGAATAAATAACTCAACATAATCCTAAGAATACCCCTGGGATCAACCCTGGCCAAAGTTAAAGTCTATAGTCAAGGTCAACAGTCCATATTGACCTTGACTCATCGAGTACAATCGGCTACTCGCCGAGTTCCCTGCTTAACTCTTCGACTCGCCGAGTTGCTCGAGAGACTCATCGAGTTCCTTGACATTCACAGTCGTAAACCACTAACCGTACACCCTGACCATGAACCCTTGGCTGTGAACCTTCTCAACTCGCCGAGTCACCAGAGGGACTTGATGAGTTCTCACGTAATCAGTTCTTTCTAGTGGGTTTTAAGGTTTCAAACTTCAAATCCATACTCTCCTAGTGAAGATATCATATAAAGTTGCAAACTTTACGTGCATGCATAGTCTCACATGGCCATAACACTAAAACTAACATTCAAACAAGGTTCTTATTCATGGAGAGGGAATGAGCTCAATAAAAGATGCAACTTTATGATACTTGGGGCCTAAAAAGGTCTAGATCTGGAACCATATCATTGTGATAGGTCTAGATCTAAGCTTGCATCCATTTCCTCAAAGTTGGTCATAACTCTATAATAGAATTTATGCTTAAGGTAACAGATTCATACCTCAAATCAATTCCCAAGACGAACTAGATGCTAGATCTAGTGTTTTCCCCTTGATGCTTCTTCTTCAAGCTTGGAATCCTCCCAAAAATCTCAAGCATAAGATCCCAATGGGTCTTACTTCACTCACAAGGGGGTGTGCAACCGTAAACGTTCTTCTATGGTGCTAAGGGAGGCTACTGGGGCGGATAATGATCTTTATATAGGCGGCAAACCCAAAATTTAGGGTTTTCTTTAAGCAGCTCGGACTCGTCGAGTCGGTCCCGTTCTGTGTTTCATGATCTTACGATCTTACTTGGCGAGTTGACCTCCCAACTCGCCGAGTCCATGCATAAATCCTTTCCAATTCAAACGGGGTGTTACAAGTTTCCCCCACTTTAACTAGACTTCATCCTCGAAGTCTGCTGACTCGAACAAATTGGGGTAATGCTCTCACATCTCTTCTTCCAGTTCCCAAGTCCACTCGGAACCCTTTCGATGCTGCCATTGCACTTTCACCAGTCTTACCTCCTTATTCCGAAGGACCTTCGTAAATATCCACAAAATTCTCTCCAGATATTCTTTCGGATATCAAAATGAAATGGGCACTCTTCGACAGTCTGTCCAGAATCACCCATATGGCATCCACATGTAACGATCGTCTTCCGAGGTATAAATTTATTTAAATTCTTAAGTTTTATTTTGGGCTATAATAGAATTGTATATGGGAGTGGTCCTTTTGTTTTGGGCCAAGTCATAGCCTGCCCATAAGCCGTACGCGGGGCGTAACCCGTTGTACGCTGGGCGTAATGGTTAAATGAAGCGAGGGGAGGAGAAGCGTACACGCAACGTACCATATGGTACGCCCAACGTATGCGGCCAGAAGAAAAACCCTAATTTTAGGGGTTTAAGGCTATATAAACCCCATTATTGGCTCCTTCCCTGTTTCCCCATCAGCCTCCTTACTCTCAAGAAAACCCTAATTCGTTCTTATCCTCTCTTTGTGTGGGAAGAAGCTTTTGTGAGTGTTTCAAGGAAAGGAAGTAGTGAAGAATGAAGGGAAGAAGTTGGAGAAGAAGCTTGAGCTCAGAGATTTGGACTTAGCACCCTCTTGGTTATCAAAGGAAGGTATACAGTTCTGAACTTTCTTCCTCTTTCCTTTTAGATCTAGGTTGTGGAAGTTTGGAACTTTTTAGGTCCAAAGGTTGAGTCTTGATCTTGTAAGTCGGATTTGGAGCTTAGGTTGCCATCCTTAAGGCTCAGAAACATCTTCCTAGCAATAAAGTTTCAATCTTTGTGGCTTATATGGAACCATGCATGAGATCTAGTTAGCTAGATGGAAGTAGAATGTTATTTGTGAAAGTTTGAGCCTTTATGAGACTTGTAAGACATCAAGTAAGCAACTTTATGGTTTAAGTCATGGAATAAGCTTAGGATCTGGATTTATAGCTTCTAGATCAGATTATTAAGCACTTTATGAGATTTTGGCTTAATAGAGCTGTACGCTGGGCGTACAAGGAGGTACGCGGCGCGTATAAGCCAGCAGCCAGCACGCTCAATGTACCTTGGTGTACGCCCCGCGTACGCTGCCAGTTTGGGCTTCGAGTTTTGGGCCTCGGTGTGGGCTGGGTTTCAAGCTTAGGGTCCTTAGGCCTTTATGGCCCATCAGAATTTAGTTGCTAAGGACCAAGGATTTAGTATTGGGCTTGAGTAAGGCCCAATGAAGGGGTCCTGGGCCAATATAGGAAATTGGGCTATTAGTGGGCCTATAGTGGGGCCATGGATGGACTTAGATGGAATTGAGAGTTTTGGGCCATGTTGTGACCCATGCCACAGCAGGGGTAAAATGGTCATTTTACCCAAAGGAGAATCCCTATTCTGATTTAATATTTTATTTCCCATGATAGTTGGGAAGCAGCCGAAGCAACAGTTAGGGATTTCTCATTCAGGAGTTCAGCAGTCAGCATCACGAGGTGAGTTTTCCTTCCAGTAGGAATGGGTCTACGACCACAATGCCGACCCGTTTAGTTAGTAGTCAGTTTCCGGACTTCGGTCCAATGCAATAGTTAGATTGCTTGATGGCTTTGTGATTCAAGCATGTTTTGTGTTATATGTTCCGGACTGCGGTCCGATGTAGTATGTAGTATATGTGCTTATGCTAGTTGATATGTTGATGCTATGCTATGTTATGCTCAGTCAGTTTCCGAACTTCGGTCCGATGCAGGGGACAAGGTCCCAGTCAGTTCCGGATTTCGTTCCGATGCAGTTAGTTTCGGACTTCGGCCGATGCACGGGATAAGGTCCCAGTCAGTTCCGTACTTCGGTCCGATGCAGTTTCCGGACTTCGGTTCGATGCAGTGGGCAAGGCCCTGGTTAGTTCCGGATTTCGGTTTGATGCAATGGGTAGGCATAGTATGTGTTTATATGTTATTGTACGGTATGTAGTAGTCTGGGGGAGCTCACTAAGCTTCATGCTTACAGTTTCAGTTTTGGTTTTAGGTACTTTCGCAAGTAAAGGGAAGAGCTTGGGATGATGGCATCACACACACCGCAGCTTCAGTTTTGTCCTGGGAGTTGATTTAGCTTTTCCTAGATATGATTTGATATAGTCTTGATACAGTTTTCTCGTGATACTTTGTTATGGTTTTTGAGATATTGACGCATGGGTTTTTATTTTATGATATTGATATGATGGTTTTAGTAATTATTAAACAAAAATTTTTGGGTCGTATTTTGGGACGTTACAAGTTGGTATCAAAGCCTTGGTTTGAGGGATTCAGATACACTTTCGGGTGTGTCTGAACTCAAACTAAGGAAACAGTAAAAGATTTTGAAAGGAAAAACATTTTTGAAAAGAATTTTTGGAAAAGAACTTAGAAAGAAAAAGTGTTTTGATAAAGAGAAAAAGGTGTGGTGCGTGCGATCAGCCGAGCTTAAGTAAGTACTCCCAAATTACCCATGCAAGTTTATATTATCGAGTTTCAGTTTTAGTAGAACAACATGCTAGTATAGGACTAAGGATTTAGGAGGATGCCTTATGTGCTTGCTTTATGTGTTTCAGCTTGATGAGAATTGCATGATAGTAGTGAGTAGACAATAGTAGGATAGCCTGTGTAGGTTATGCCTGATAGTATGATCTTAGCATTATATGCTAGTACAATTTCTTTTTATGAGAATAGTTTGCATGAGTATGTTCCCTTTATCCGAATGTTGCTTGCTTTGTGCTTTGTGGGACTCTGAGTGATGGGAGTTAGCCATTAGGTGAATACATCACATCACATGTGGTCATGTTTGAATAATATCAGAGTGCCAGATTTGACCCTATTGCGCAGCTCTCGTTTGAGTCTAACCGTTGTAGGGATGAGTCTTTTACTTGAAGGATTATCTGAGCCTCATTGCATGTGATGGTATTCAGGTGGTGGCTAATTGGCATTACAAGGAGGCCTTCATCAGCTGAGGACTGGTTTGGGTGGAGTCAAAGGTTTGCCTAGGGCAAGCCTAGGATGTGAGTAGTAGAATTCAGTAGCAGTAGAGTGACTTGGTGGAGTCATGGTAGTTCTTGAGGAAAGTATGGATAGATGTGGAAGGTAGTATGGGCCCGTACTACTGAAAGGTAGTATGGGCTCGTACTACTGAAAGAAGAGGATGCATACTCGAATCAAGGAAGGCTGAGATGAGACTGGGAAGCTTGTAGTAGCAGCGATCCCTTGAGATATTCGAGTGTACTAACGTTTGCCATGATATGTTTTCAGAATGGTGGTTTTGCGACCTAGACCAGCAGCTGACAGTTCAGGTGCCGGAGAGGGATCAGGATCAGGCTCGGGAGCCGAGCATCTAGATGAGCAGACTAGAGAGTTTTTCACTTTAGAGGTGACCCATATCATTCTTGAGTAGACTCCAGTGATATTTGGTTCGATCAAGGAGGGTATACTAGAGTTGATGGAGGAGAAACTAGGCACATTTCGTGCTGAGGTGGCGGCCATGATGGGGTCGCACACGCTTACATTTAGGGAGTTCCGGGCATGTGGAGCTCAAGATTATCACGGGGCGCGGGACCCCATAGCGAGTACTAGATGGTTGGCGGATGTGGCCAACACTTTCCGCACGAGCGGGTGTCCTGAGGGGGACAAGGTCAGATTGGCATCCTGTCTTCTGAAGGACAGTGCACGGGATTGGTGGGAGGAGGTCGGACATGTCATTGCAGATGGCACAACTTTGGATGCTATGACCTGGGATGACTTTACTGCCAGGTTCAAAGCTAAGTTCGCACCGGTTATTGAGGTGCAACAGTTATCCAGGGAGTTTCAGGATCTCACCCAGACTACAGAGATAGTAGTGGAGAATACCGCCAAGTTCAGGGAGAGGGCGCTTCTTGTTCCTCAGTACGCAGTTGATGAGGAAATGAAGAAGGCCCGTTATCATGAGATGCTGCGAAGTGACTTCAGCCAGTTTGTGAGCCAGTCCAGCTCTAAAACGGCGGATGACATGATAGCTAGGGCTCGAGAGAGAGAGATTGACCTTGAGATGGAGAGAAAAAGGAAGCCGGAGGTGGCTTCGGGTTCCGGGAGTTCGGGCAAAAAGCCCAAGGTTTCAGATCACAAATCCAGGAGTCAGCAGAGCCACGGTGGGTGTGGCAAGTGTGGGAGATTGCACGACGGGGCGTGCAAGGCAGGGAGTTCTGGCTGCTACAAGTGTGGTTGGACTGGGCATATGAGCAGAGATTATACAACCACTACTACCGCCATTGCGACATCAGATCTGATTTGCTTCTAGTGCAATCAGAGGGGATATAAAAAGTCCCAGTATCCGAGTTTAGCTGCTGCAGGGAAGGTGTCAGCACCTGCTCCTGCTACCTTGAGGATTACAGATGGCCGTCAGGGCCGAGCTGAGACGCTAGTGGCGAAGAGTAGGGCTTTTCAGTTAACAGCAGAGGAGGCGCGAGCGACTCCTGACGTGGTGATGGCTATGTATTTTTCTCTTATCTCTGCATTTATTATTGATTGTTTCTTATGGTTATATGTTTTGTATAAGGTCATTCTCAGTGAACGAAATTTCAACCACAATATTGTTTGATTCGGGGGCTACCCGATCATTCATCTCTCTTGCGCTTAGCAAGAGGTTTAGCTAAGCTCCAGGGGAGCAAGATTGTCCACTTGAGGTTGAGATAGAAGCTGACAGGACCGTTAGGGTGGCGAGAGTACACAGAGGATGTTCTCTACAGTTATTCGATGAGCAGTTTCTGGTAGACTTGGTCCTTATTCCCCTGCGATGGAATAAGGTCATAGTAGGCATGGATTGGCTGAGCCCCAATGGGGCAGTGATAGATTGTGAGCTGCAGTTAGTGAGGGTTTGCACTCCCAGTGGGGGAGAGTTAGTGATTCAGGGCGAGAGGCCACAATGTGGACCAGTTCTGTGTTCAACAGTGAGAGTGAGCCGTTATTTCCAGTAGGGTTGCACCGGTTATATTGCTTATGTTTTAGATGCTCGGGAGAACGGTAAGACGACAATTGATGATGTTCCGGTAGTGCGAGATTACTCGGATGTATTTCCAAAGGATTTGCTAGGAATACCTCCCGAGAGACAGGTCGAGTTCAGGATTAACCTGATCCCTAGTGCGGCTCTGATAGTTAAGGCATCGTATCAGTTGGCTCCCCCAGAGATGCAGGAGTTGTCTACGCAGCTGCATGAGCTGCTAGACAAGGGTTTTATCAGGTCGAGCAGTTCGCCCTGGGGAGCATCGATTCTGTTCGTAAAGAAGAAGGACGGGTCGCACCGTATGTGTATAGATTACCAGGAGTTGAATAAGGTAACGGTGAAGAACCGTTACCCTCTCCCGAGAATAGATGATTTGTTTGATCATCTGCAGGGAGCATCTTGGTTTTCCAAGATTGATTTATGCTCCGGGTATCATCAAATGCGAGTCAAAGATGAGGATGTGTAGAAGACTGCTTTCAGGACCCGGTATGGTCATTATGAGTTCATGGTGATGCCGTTTGGGCTCACCAACACTCCAGCCACGTTCATGGATATCATGAACCACGTATGTAGGACATTGTTGGATCGGTCGGTAATAGTATTTATTGATGACATCTTGATTTATTCCAAGACCCAGGAGCAACATGAGGAGCACCTGAGGGAGGTGCTAGAGATTTTAAGGAGGGAGAGACTTTTCGCAAAGTTCTCCAAGTGCGAGTTCTGGTTGCGTGAGGTGCAGTTACTTGGACACCTCATCAACCAGAAGGGTATTTTGGTAGATCCAGCCAAGATAGAAGTCGTGATGAAGTGGGAGGTCCCGAGATATCCATATGAGATTTGGAGCTTCCTAGGTTTAGCAGGGTACTACAGGAGATTCATCCAGGATTTCTACAAGATAGCAGTACCGCTCACCCGACTGACTAAGAAGTCGGTGGTGTTTCGCTGGGGGCCTGAGTAGCAAGCAGCATTTGAGACCCTCATGCAGAGATTGTGCGAGGCACCGATCCTTACCCTGCCAGAGGGTGTGGAGGATTTTTTAGTCTACTGTGATGCTTCAATCACAGGTATGGGAGCAGTGTTGATGCAGCGAGGCCGTGTGATAGCTTAAGCCTCGAGACAGTTGAAGCCTCACGAGGCTAACTATCATACGCACGATTTAGAACTGGGGGCAGTGGTGTTTGCTCTCAAGATTTGGAGGCACTACCTTTATGGGGTCCGTTGTACCATCTACACGGATCATAAGAGTCTGAGGTACCTCATGGATCATCCGAATCTTAACATGAGGCAGCGGTAGTGGTTAGATGTGGTAAAGGATTATGATTGTGAGATCCTTTATCACCTAGGGAAGGCCAACGTAGTGGCCGACACCCTGAGCCGCAAGGCGGCAGCGGCCCCGATCAGGGACATATGTATGAGGATGGGAGTAATTACTCCATTATTGGAGCAGATCAGAGAGGCTGAGGTCGAGGGCCTCAAGGAGGAGAGGCAGGAGTGTGATAGGATTGTGGGCCGAGTAGCTTCCTTCGACTATGATAGTCGAGGATTTTTGACCCTTCATGGGAGATTTTGGGTACCGTACTGGGGTGGAGTACAGAAAGTGTTGATGAACGAGGCTCATAAGTCTTGATTTTCCATCCACCCAGGGGCAACGAAGATGTATAGAGATCTTCGACCTGACTATTGGTGGCCCTGCATGAAGCGGGATGTCACCTGGTATGTGGAGAGGTGCCTGAACTGCAGGAAGGTTAAGGTGGAGCACCAGAGGCCTCACAGCAAGATGTAGCCATTAGACATTCCAGTGTGGAAATGGGAGGATATCACTATGGACTTTATCACTAAGCTCCCCAGGACCGCACGTGGAGTGGATTGAATTTGGGTTATAGTGGATCGGTTGACGAAGAGTGCTCATTTTATACCGATCCAGGAGAGCATATCGGCTGAGAAGCTAGCCTATATTTATGTGCGAGAGGTTGTGGCACGGCATGGAGTGCCTGTTTCAGTTGTGTCAGACCGAGATGTCCATTTTACTTACAGATTTTGGAAGCGGTTTCATGATGAGATGGGTACTCGTCTCCATTTCAGCACTGCTTTCCACCCTCAGACGGACGGGCATAGCGAGAGGACGATTCAGACTCATGAGGACATTCTCTAGGCATGTGTCCTAGGTTTCGGTGGCAGTTGGGATACATATCTTCTGTTAGCGGAATTTTCATATAACAACAGTTATCATGCGAGTATTGATCGCCTCAACTCGAGATGCTCTATAGGAGAAAGTGTAGAACCCCGATTTGTTGGGGAGAGGTCATTCAGTATGTCATTGGGAGCACGGAAGTGGTGCTCAAGACAACATAGTTGATCCAACAGGTTCGCAGTAGACTGCAGACTGCGCAGAAGAGCTACGCCGACAGGAGGCGATCAGACTTGGAGTTTCAGGTAGGCGACATGGTCCTCCTGAAGGTATCACCCTGGAAGGGTGTCATTAGGTTTCGGAAGACGGGAAAGCTGGGCCCCAGGTTCATCGGTCCTTTTAGGGTTTTGGCCCGGGTGGATCGGGTCACTTATCGATTGGATCTTCCGGTAGAGCTTGGCCAGATCCACAACACTTTCCATGTTTCCCAGTTGAGGAGGTGTTTGGTGGACGAGTCAGCAATTATACCCTTAGAGGACATTCAAGTTGATAGCAGCCTGAATTATATTGAGAGACCGGTCGTAATTTTGGACCGGAAGACAAAGACCTTGAGGAACAAGGTAGTTCAGCTAGTGAAGGTGCAGTGGCAGCACCGGAAGGGTTCAGAGTGGACGTGGGAATCAGAGGAGGAGATACAGGAGCATTATCCGGAATTTTTTTTTTCAGATTCAGTAGCAGCGGACTTCGAGGACGAAGTCTGATTCAAGTGGGGGAGATTTGTAACGATCGTCTTCCGAGGTATAAGTTTATTTAAATTCTCAAGTTTTATTTTTGGGCTATAATTGAATTGTATATGGGAGTGGGTCTTCTGTTTTAGGCCAAGTCATAGCCTGCCCATAAATGGTACGCGGGCCGTAACTCGTAGTACGTTGGGCATAATGGTTAAATGAAGCGCGGGGAGGAGAAGCGTATGCGCAACGTACCATATGGTACGCCCAGCGTACGCGGCCAGAAGAAAAACCCTAATTTTAGGGGTTTAAGGATATATAAACCCCATTATAGCCTCCTTCACTATTTCCCCATCAGCCTCCTTACTCTTAAGAAAAACCTAATTCGTTATTATCCTCTCTTTGTGTGTGAAGAAGCTTTTGTGAGTGTTTCAAGGAAAGGAAGTAGTGAAGAAGAAAGGGAAGAAGTTGGAGAAGAAGCTTGAGCTCAGAGATTTGGACTTAGCACCCTCTTGGTCATCAAAGGAAGGTATAAAGTTCTGAACTTTCTTCCTCTTTCCTTCTAGATCTAGGTTGTGGAAGTTTGGAACTTTTCAGGTCCAAAGGTTGAGTCTTGATCTTGTAAGTCGGATTTGGAGCTTGGGTTGCCATCCTTAAGGCTCAGAAACATCTTCCTATCAATAAAGTTTCTATCTTTGTGGCTTATATGGAACCATGCATGAGATCTAGTTAGCTACATGGAAGTAGAATGTTATTTGTGAAAGTTTGAGCCTTTATGAGACTTGTAAGACATCAAGTAAGCAACTTTATGGATTAAGTCATGGAATAAGCTTAGGATCTTGATTTGTAGCTTCTGGATTGGATTATTAAGCACTTTATGAGATTTTGGCTTAACAGAGCTATACGCTGGGCGTACAAGGAGGTACGCGCCGCGTACAAGCCAGCAGCCAGTATGCTCAGCGTACCTTGGTGTACGCCCCGCGTACGCTGCCAGTTTGGGCTTCGAGTGTTGGACCTTGATGTGGGCTAGGTTTCAGGCTTAGGGTCCTTAGGCCTTTATGGCCCATCAGAATTCAGTTGCTAAGGACCAAGGATTTAGTATTGGGCTTGAGTAAGGCCCAATGAAGGGGTCCTAGGCCAATATAGCAAATTGGGCCATTAGTAGGCCTATAGTGGGGCCATGGATGGACTTAGAAGGAATTGAGGGTTTTGGGCCATGTTGTGACCCATGCCATAGCAGGGGTAAAATGGAATCCCTATTCTGATTTAGTATTTTATTTCCCATGATAGTTGGGAAGCAGCAGTCAGGGATTTCTCATTCAGGAGTTCAGCAGTCAGCATCATGAGGTGAGTTTTCCTTCCAGTAGGAACGATTCTACGGCCACAATGCCGACCCGTTTAGTTAGCAGTCGGTTTCTGGACTTCGGTCCGATGCAGTAGTTAGATTGCTTGATGTCTTTGTGATTCAAGCATGTTTTGTGATATGTGTTCCGGACTGCGGTCTGATGCATTATGCAGTATATGTGCTTATGCTAGTTGATATGTTTATGCTATGCTATGTTATGCTCAGTTAGTTTCCGGACTTCGGTCCGATGCAGGGGACAAGGTCCCAGTCAGTTTCGGATTTCGGTCCGATGCTTTTTTTTCCGGACTTCGGTCCGATGCAAGGGACAAGGTCCCAGTCAGTTCCGGCCTTCGGTCCGATGCAGTTTCCGAACTTCGGTCCGATGCAGAGGGCAAGTCCCTGGTTAGTTGTAACAACGCAAATTTTCAAACAAAATTTTCATTTAAAATAAAGTGATTTATTTCAACCAAATATAATTATTCCAAATTTCATATCAAAATACAATCATAACATCCCCAAGATCTCAAAACATCAACAGTGTGTACGCGTCATGCCGGCGCCTTCCCACGGTCCTCGCTAGTACCTGAAACACATACATAACAACTGTAAGCATAAATGCTTATTGAGTTCCCCAGTATACTACTTACGCATATACGCCTTTCTAGGCCCTGACCTTCCGGCCCATAACATAACAACTGTAAGCATAAATGCTTATTGAGTTCCCCAATATACTTGTAACATCCGGATTTTACCAGGTATCTTGTAAATCTAATTTTGTTGTTTTGTGAGAGGGGACTCGGCGAGTTGGAGCTCAGACTCGCCGAGTAGGGATGCGGGTTTGGGCAATGGAGCGCGCCTGGACTCGGCGAGTCCAGGATATGGACTCGGCGAGTCTGCGCTGGGTAATGAAACCCTAAATCTCCGGGTTTGAGGCCTATTTAAAGGGCCTTAAGGTCGTCATTTGTGCTCACCCAACCCTCAGTGAGTGTCCCTAGAGTTCTTGAGCGATTTGTGAAGAGAAGAGAGCCATTCTTGATCTTGTGTGTGTTGTTTAGCAAGAAGAAGAAGACCCTAGGCAAGAGGAAGCAAAGGAGGTTGCTATTTCGTGGGTTTGGAGCTTAGATCATCACTCTAGAGGTATTATCTCGGACCATTTTCTGTTTAATGAAGCATGATGCAATTTAGGGCTTGTGATGGTCATTTATGGGATGATTTGATGCCCATTGGTTCCCTCTTTGAGTTGAGGCCATGGATCTGGATCCATAGAGGTCCAGAGAGCCTCACTCATCAAGCTTTATGAGTGGCAATAGAGTCTTTGACCTTGTGTTGTAATATTTGAGTCATAAACATCATATATAGTCATATAGAGATTGTATGTGCATCAAGATTGTAACTTTACGTGCTAAATGAGCTTGGAGGGACTGGATCTATGGATTAATGAACTGGATCTGACCTTTAGAGCAAGATTGAGTCAGTGCATGGCATGGACTCGCCGAGTCCGAAGAACAGACTCGACGAGTAGCATGAATGTTGCCCGACCACTCTGTGAGTGGCCTCGCCGAGTTGGGAAAGGTGAACTCAGTGGGTCAAGGGGGAGTCAGAATGGACAGGTGGACCGAGTCAAACTGGACTCGCCGAGTTGTTCTTGAGACTCGGCGAGTTGAGTCGTGCTGGCCCCACAACTCGTGCCAGGTGGAACTCGTCGAGTTGAAGGAAATGCTCGACGTGTCAGGGGAGGGTTCCAGGGAAATTGGTGCATGCGCTCAGACTCGCCGAGTCCGGTCAAAGTTGACCGTTGACCGTTGACCATCGTTGACCTAGATTGACTTGTTATAGTGTGGTCAACCCTAGTTGGGAAAGTGTTAATTAGAGGTGTATTGTGCTATAGGGGGACGACAGCTCGACAGGTCGAGCGATTAGCGATTTCAGGTTTACGATTTACCGAGACACGCGAGGTGAGTCTTCTCACTATACTTTACCTTGAGTAGGTAACCAGAGTTATGTGATAGAGTATTTGTATGCCATGTATGTTATGTGTTGTACTGCATTACTTCTATGTGATTGATGCTGTGCATGATTACAGAGTTAGAACCGGAAGGTTCACAGAGTTAGAACCTGAGGGTTCACAGAGTTAGAACCTGAGGGTTCACAGAGTTTGGGTGCACGGACCCACAGAGTTATAGCCTCGAGTGGCTAATATGTGTTATATGTAGTATTTTGGGGAACTCACTAAGCCTTGTGCTTACAGTGTTGATGTTATTGTTTCAGGTACTAGTGACGACCGCGGGAAGGCGCCGGCTTGATCCGTACACACACATATTCGGAGCTTGATATCATGATCTTGGGATTTTGTATTGTCTTGTTTGGATAATTAAAATGGTTGTTTTATGAATATCAATGGGATTATGTTTTATATAAATTGAAAAATTTGTTTGAAAATTTTCGGTGTTTCAAATTGGTATCAGAGCCTTGGTTTGAGGGATTCGGGTACACCTTCGGGGGTATTTGAACTCAAACTGAGGAATTGAAGAGATGTTTTCAAAATAAAACCAAAATTTTCTAAGAGTAAAAGATTTTCCAGGAGGAAACGTGTGTACGATCAGCCAGCGCCCGAACGGTGAATTCCCAAAATACCTTTATATTATGTGATAATTATTATTAATGTGATGTATTTGCATGCTAGATTAGGCGAGGTATTGCTAATAGGACTAGAGTGGCCTGTTTTGTGATGCCTTAGCCTAGGAAAGGGTGAGCTGCTATGAGGTGTTGAGAGTATCTAGGTAGCAGCTAGGACTTTGTGTGAAATCTGTTACAAAGTGATTTAAGAGTAGTAGAGTACTTGGGGATTGGGATCCGAAGAGGAAGATTTGGGGTGTGTACTGAGACGGTGCGGACAGTAGTATTGGGCCCGTACTACTGAAGGCACCGGTGCGGTACACAGTCCAAATAAGAATCTTGGGATACCGAGAATCAAGGAGGGGTGGATTGTCGAATGTAAGAGTGTCCGAGTAAATTCTAATTATCGCATGTTGTATTTCAGAGGTTGATCATGGTGAGGACACGTCACATGCCGGAGGATGCCGGAACTAGCGATGAGGAGATTCGACAGATCATTCATGAGGAGGTGGCTGCGGTCATCAGAGCTGAGTTACCAGAGATGTTCGGGTCTATTAAGACCGCGTTGATTGAGACATTTGACGAGCGCTATGCCGCTCTTTCTGAGGCTGCGATTGCAGCAGCTACCGCAGCGATTGCTGCGGCAAGGCCCCAGGGAGGTGATGCGTCATTGTTTAGGGAGTTCAGCAACACCAAACCACCAGAGTTTGATGGTACGCAGGACCCGGTGGCAGCTATGAAATGGATATCTGATATGGAGGGATGCTTCTTCACTTGCTCGTCCCTTGAGCATTTGAAGGTTCGGTTCGCGCTGAACTAGCTTCGCTTGGGAGCGAAGGACTGGTGGAAGTTTGTGACGGCACATTTCACACCGACTGAGCTTTCGGCAGTGACCTGGGAGAGGTTCACTACCATGTTCCGAGATGAGTACGTTCCTCAGGTGGAGAGGGAACGTCTGGCACAGGAGTTTCTGACCCTCAAGCAGGGTATCGAGTCAGTTACAGCGATTACGAGGATGTTTCATGAGAGGGCGATGTTCTGCCCTGAGCACGTGTCCACTGAGCAGGCACGTATGAGCCGTTACCTTAGCATTCTGAGACGGGATATTCGGGAGTTCGCTGCGAACTCCTCGTATCGGACATTTGCCGAGCTTCAGGCAAATGCTCGGAAGAGGGAGATTGAGCTTGAGACTCAGGCCAGGGAGGAGGCGGAGTCTCTAGGGAGGGATCGGCGGCCGGCACAGTCCCAACCGGCAGCCAAGCGGGCCAAGCCCGCTGATCCCCGACACGGGAGCTAGAAGGGCCGCACTTGTGGAAAGTGCGGCAAGGGTCACGATGGAGTCTGTCGAGCGGGGTCTTGCTACAAATGTGGCAAGGAGGGGCATATGGCCAAGGACTTCCCCAAGGGGTTTACGGTGTGCTTCCACTGTAACCAGACCGGACACCGGAAGGCAGAGTGTCCGCTGCTGCGCGGAGCATCTCAGGGGTCTGCTCCCGCCGCCATCAGAGCTACTGCTACAGAGAGTCGACCCGTGAAGGCCGAGGCACCGAGGGCTCGGGGGAGAGCCTTTCAGCTGACTGCGGAAGAGGTCCGCGTTGCACCCAACGTTGTGGCTGGTACGTTTCCTTTTTATTATTTATTTATTTATGGTGTTGAGATATTATGCTTATATTAAGCTATGCATAGGTACCTTCCTTGTGAATTCTGTACCTGCTTTAGTGTTATTTGACTCGGGTGCGAGTCGATCTTTTGTATCTTTGACATTTAGTCAGCATATCAGTGTTAGTCGTGGGGCACTGAGTCGTCCCCTGCGGGTCTCCATAGCCGCCGACAGAGTGATTCGTGCCACAGAGGTCCTCCGGGGATGTGTATTGGAGATTTTTGGGGTTGAGTTCCCAATCGACCTGATTCCTATTGCGATGGGTGATGTCTGTGTTATAGTGGGCATGGACTGGTTGAGCCGATTCGGTGCGGTTATCGATTGCGAGCGTCAGCTGGTGACGATACGAGATCCTAGTGGGGGAGTTCTATCGGTTTACGGCGAGGGTACACGTTCTGGATCTGCCTTTTGTTCGGCTGCTAGGGCGAGACAGTGTTTACAGCAGGGCTGTAAAGGTTTTGTGGCGTATGTGATGGATACACGGGTGATCGCCGAGAGATCGAGTTCAGTGGATGAAGTCCCGGTGGTGCGTGAATTTCCAGATGTCTTTCCCGAAGAGTTACCAGGTGTGCCTCCCGTGAGGCAAGTGGAGTTCAGTATTGATTTGATTCCGGGAGCCGCGCCTATCGCTAAGGTGCCATATCGCCTTGCGCCTCCCGAGATGCAAGAGTTATCCTCGCAACTTCAGGAGTTGCTGGGGAAGGGGTTTATTCGGCCGAGTAGCTCGCCGTGGGGAGCACCCATCCTGTTTGTGAAGAAGAAAGATGGCTCGCATCGCATGTGTATTGATTATCGGGAACTGAATAAGTTGACGGTCAAGAACCGTTACCCGTTGCCGAGGATCGACGATTTATTCGATCAGTTACAGGGAGCATCTTGGTTCTCCAAGATTGATTTGAGGTCGGGCTATCATCAGGTGAGAGTTCGGGACGAGGACGTCCAGAAGACAGCATTCAGGACGCGTTATGGGCATTATGAGTTTGTGGTGATGCCTTTTGGGCTCACCAATGCCCCGGCTGTGTTCATGGACCTCATGAACAGGGTATGTCGGCCGATGTTGGATCGGTCGGTGATTGTGTTCATTGATGATATTCTGGTATATTCGAGATCTAGAGAGCAGCACGAGGAGCATTTGAGGGAGGTTCTTGGAGTTTTGAGATCGGAGAAACTGTATGCAAAGTTTTCCAAGTGCGATTTTTGGTTGCGGGAGGTCCAGTTTCTGGGACATCTCGTTAACCAGAAGGGGATATTGGTCGATCCGGCCAAGGTTGACGCAGTGATGAGGTGGGAGGTGCCAAGGTCACCTTCTGAGATCCGGAGTTTCCTTGGGTTGGCAGGGTATTATTGGAGGTTTATTAAGGATTTCTCCAAGATTGCGGTTCCACTCACCAGATTGACCCGGAAGGGTGTTACATTTCTATGGGGTCCCGAGCAGCAAACCTCCTTTGAGACGCTTCGCCAGAGGTTGTGTGAAGCTCCAGTATTAGCCCTTCCGGAAGGAATGGAAGGTTTTGTGGTATTCTGTGATGCATCGATTCTAGGGCTGGGAGCGGTATTGATGCAGAAGGGTCATGTGATAGCATATGCATCGAGGCAGTTGAAGCCTCACGAGACGAGGTACCCCACACATGATTTGGAGTTGGGGGCAGTGGTGTTCGCCCTCAAGATTTGGCGGCACTACCTGTATGGGGTTCGTTGTACGATTTACACGGACCATAAGAGCTTGAAGTACTTGATGGATCAGCCTAACCTAAACATGCGGCAAAGAAGGTGGTTAGATGTGGTCAAGGATTATGATTGCGTGATTTTGTACCACCCGGGCAAGGTTAATGTGGTAGCCGACGCATTGAGTCGCAGGGCGGAGAGTGCTCCACTGCGAAATGTATGTTTGCGATTGACTGTGATAGCTCCAGTTCTGGACGCCATTCGTGGGGCACAGGCCGAGGCTGTGCGTCCAGAGATGCAGAAGAGAGAGCGGGTCGTTGGGTTGGTTTCGGAGTTCGTATCGGATAGTCGAGGCCTTATGACTTATCAGGGCCGGATCTGGGTACCGTTTGTAGGCGGTACACGTACTTCATTGATGGAGGAGGCTCATAGATCGAAATTTTCGATCGATCCCGGGGCTACAAAGATGTATTTGGACCTAAGGAAGGAGTATTGGTGGCCTTGTATGAAGAGGGATGTCGCATGGTTTGTCGAGAGGTGTTTGACCTGTCGAAGGGTAAAGGCCGAACACCAGAGACCGCATGGCAAGTTGCAGCCATTGGAGGTTCCCGAATGGAAGTGGGAACAGATCACTATGGATTTCATCACCAAATTGCCGAGGACTGCCAGAGGATTCGATGCAATTTGGGTGATTGTGGATAGGTTGACGAAGAGCGCTCACTTTCTTGCCATCAGTGAGAGTTCTTCAGCGGAGAAGTTGGCAGAGATTTATGTGAGGGAGGTTGTATCTCGGCATGGGGTGCCGATCTCGATCGTTTCAAACCGCGATGTGCGTTTCACTTCCCGTTTTTGGAAGAAATTTCATGAAGAGCTGGGTACTAAGCTGCATTTTAGTACCGCATACCACCCCCAGACCGACGGCCAGAGTGAGCGGACGATTCAGACACTTGAGGACATGCTTCGGGCATGTGTATTGGACTTTGGGGGTAGTTGGGATACGTATTTTCCTTTGGCAGAGTTTTCCTACAATAACAGCCATCATTCGAGCATCGGTATGCCGCCCTTTGAGCTGTTGTATGGTAGGAGGTGTCGGACTCCCATATGTTGGGGAGAGGTTGGGCAAAGGGTAATGGGCAGTACAGAGATCGTGAATCAGACGACAGAGCAGATACAGCTGGTCAGACAAAGGTTATTGACCGCTCAGAGCCGACAAAAGAGTTACGCGGATAGACGCCGGTCCGAGCTGGAATTTCAAGTCGGCGACTTTGTTCTCCTGAAGGTTTCTCCTTGGAAAGGAGTGATCCGGTTCAGGAAGAGGGGCAAATTGGGGCACCGGTTTATAGGTCTGTTTCGTGTGATCGAAAGGGTAGGCCGGGTAGCCTATCGGCTGGAGTTACCAGCAGAGTTGGGGCAGATTCACAACACTTTTCATGTATCGCAGTTGAGGAAATGTATAGCCGATGAGTCGGCAGTGGTTCCATTAGAGGATATTCAGGTAGATGCAAGCCTGAATTATGCTGAGAGACCAGTGGCCATTAGGGATCGGAAGATCAAGGTTTTGAGGAACAAGGAGGTACCTCTGGTATTGGTTCAGTGGCAACATCGGAAGGGTTCAGAAATGACCTGGGAGCCGGAGGGTATGATGCGGGAGCAGCATCCAGAGCTGTTTTAGAGCGAGACTTCAAGGGCGAAGTCTAGTTCTAGTGGGGGAGAGTTGTAACATCCGGATTTTACCAGGTATCTTGTAAATCTAATTTTGTTGTTTTGTGAGAGGGGACTCGGCGAGTTGGAGCTCAGACTCGCCAAGTAGGGACGCGGGTTTGGGCAATGGAGCGCGCCTGGACTCGGCGAGTCCAGGATATGGACTCGGCGAGTCTGCACTGGGTAATGAAACCCTAAATCTCCGGGTTTGAGGCCTATTTAAAGGGCCTTATGGCCGTCATTTGTGCTCACCCAACCCTCAGTGAGTGTCCCTAGAGTTCTTGAGCGATTTGTGAAGAGAAGAGAGCTTCTTGATCTTGTGTGTGTTGTTTAGCAAGAAGAAGAAGACCCTAGGCAAGAGGAAGCAAAGGAGGTTGCTATTTCGTGGGTTTGGAGCTTAGATCATCACTCTAGAGGTATTATCTCGGACCATTTTCTGTTTAATGAAGCATGATGCAATTTAGGGCTTGTGATGGTCATTTATGGGATGATTTGATGCCCATTGGTTCCCTCTTTGAGTTGAGGCCATGGATCTGGATCCATAGAGGTCCAGAGAGCCTCACTCATCAAGCTTTATGAGTGGCAATAGAGTCTTTGACCTTGTGTTGTAATATTTGAGTCATAAACATCATATATAGTCATATAGAGATTGTATGTGCATCAAGATTGTAACTTTACGTGCTAAATGAGCTTGGAGGGACTGGATCTATGGATTAATGAACTGGATCTGACCTTTAGAGCAAGATTGAGTCAGTGCATGGCATGGACTCGCCGAGTCCGAAGAACAGACTCGACGAGTAGCATGAATGTTGCCCGACCACTCTGTGAGTGGCCTCGCCGAGTTGGGAAAGGTGAACTCAGTGGGTCAAGGGGGAGTCAGAATGGACAGGTGGACCGAGTCAAACTGGACTCGCCGAGTTGTTCTTGAGACTCGGCGAGTTGAGTCGTGGTGGCCCCACAACTTGTGCCAGGTGGAACTCGTCGAGTTGAAGGAAATGCTCGACGTGTCAGGGGAGGGTTCCAGGGAAATTGGTGCATGCGCTCAGACTCGCCGAGTCGCTATAGTGCACTCGCCGAGTCCGGTCAAAGTTGACCGTTGACCGTTGACCATCGTTGACCTAGATTGACTTGTTATAGTGTGGTCAACCCTAGTTGGGAAAGTGTTAATTAGAGGTGTATTGTGCTATAGGGGGACGACAGCTCGACAGGTCGAGCGATTAGCGATTTCAGGTTTACGATTTACCGAGACACGCGAGGTGAGTCTTCTCACTATACTTTACCTTGAGTAGGTAACCAGAGTTATGTGATAGAGTATTTGTATGCCATGTATGTTATGTGTTGTACTGCATTACTTCTATGTGATTGATGCTGTGCATGATTACAGAGTTAGAACCGGAAGGTTCACAGAGTTAGAACCTGAGGGTTCACAGAGTTAGAACCTGAGGGTTCACAGAGTTTGGGTGCACGGACCCACAGAGTTATAGCCTCGAGTGGCTAATATGTGTTATATGTAGTATTTTGGGGAACTCACTAAGCCTTGTGCTTACAGTGTTGATGTTATTGTTTCAGGTACTAGTGACGACCGCGGGAAGGCGCCGGCTTGATCCGTACACACACATATTCGGAGCTTGATATCATGATCTTGGGATTTTGTATTGTCTTGTTTGGATAATTAAAATGGTTGTTTTATGAATATCAATGGAATTATGTTTTATATAAATTGAAAAATTTGTTTGAAAATTTTCGGTGTTACAAATTGGTATCAGAGCCTTGGTTTGAGGGATTCGGGTACACCTTCGGGGGTATTTGAACTCAAACTGAGGAATTGAAGAGATGTTTTCAAAATAAAACCAAAATTTTCTAAGAGTAAAAGATTTTCCAGGAGGAAACGTGTGTACGATCAGCCAGCGTAGACTCGCCGAGTCCATAATGGACTCGTCGAGTCCAGTCGCGAACCCGCGACCAAGTCTGTGGTCCTACTCGGCGAGTCTGGCTCCAACTCGCCGAGTCCCCTCCTAAAACCCCAAAAACAATATTATAACAATACCTGAAATTTCGGGCTGTTACAACTCTCCCCCACTAGTACTAGACTTCGCCCTCGAAGTCTCACTCTGCAAATAACTCCGGATGTTGCTCCCGCATCTCACGCTCTGGCTCCCAAGTCATCTCCGATCCTTTCCGGTGTTGCCACTGAACCAACACCAGAGGTACCTCCTTGTTCCTCAGAACCTTGATCTTCCGATCCCTGATGGCTACTGGTCTCTCGGTGAAATTCAGGCTCGCATCCACCTGAATATCCTCTAATGGAACTACTGCTGATTCATCGGCTATACACTTCCTCAACTGCGATACGTGAAAGGTATTGTGGATCTGTCCCAACTCTGCTGGCAACTCCAACCGATAAGCTACCCGGCCTACCCTTGCAATCACACGAAATGGACCTATGAACCGGGGCCCCAACTTGCCCCTCTTCCTGAACCGGATCACTCCCTTCCAAGGAGAAACCTTCAGGAGAACGAAGTCGCCAACCTGAAATTCAAGCTCGGACCGGCGTCTGTCCGCATAACTCTTCTGTCGGCTCTGGGCGATCAATAACCTCTGTCTAACCTGCTGAATCTGTTCTATCGTCTGAAGTACGATCTCTGTACTGCCCATCACTCTCTGTCCCACCTCTCCCCAGCAAATGGGGGTCCGACACCTCCTACCATACAACAACTCAAAAGGTGGCATACCAATGCTCGAATGATGGCTGTTGTTTTAGGAAAACTCTGCCAAGGGTAAATGCGCATCCCAGCTACCCCCGAAGTCTAACACACACGCTCGAAGCATGTCCTCCAATGTCTGAATCGTCCGCTCGCTCTGGCCGTATGTCTGGGGGTGGTATGTGGTACTAAAATGCAGTTTAGTACCCAGCTCCTCGTGGAATTTCTTCCAGAACCTGGAAGTGAAGCGTACATCATGGTCCGAAACAATCGAGATCGGCACTCCATGCCGAGATACCACCTCTCTCACATATAAATCCGCCAACTTCTCCGCTGATGAACTCTCGCTGATGGCAAGGAAGTGTGCACTCTTCGTCAATCTATCCACAATCACCCAAATTGCATTGACTCCTTTGGCAGTTTTCGGCAATTTAGTGATGAAGTCCATGGTAATCTGTTCCCACTTCCACTCAGGAATCTCCAAAGGCTGCAACTTGCCATGCGGTCTCTGGTGCTCGGCCATAACTCTACGGCAGGTCAAGCACCTCTCAACGAACCAGGCGACGTCTCTCTTCATACAGGGCCACCAGTATTCCTTCCTCAAGTCCAAATACATCTTCGTAGCACCGGGATGGATCGAGAATTTCGATCTGTGAGCCTCCTCCATCAAAGTAACACGCGTACCGCCCACGAACGGTACCCAAACCCGACCCTGAAACGTCAGAAGTCCTCGTCCATCCTTAACGAACTCTGAAATTAACCCAACGACCCGTTCTTTCTTCTGCATCTCAGATCTCACAGCCTCGGCCTGTACCCCACGAATAGCATCCAATACCGGAGTCATCACCGTCAGTCTCAGACATACATCTCGCAATGGAGTGCTCTCCGCCCTGCGGCTCAATGCATCGGCTACCACATTAGCCTTGCCCGGGTGGTATAGGATTTCACAGTCATAATCCTTGACCACATCCAACCATCTCCTCTGATGCATATTTAGGTTGGGTTGATCCATCAAATACTTCAAACTCTTATGGTCCGTATATATCGTACATCGAACCCCATACAGGTAGTGATGCCAAATCTTGAGAGCGAACACTACTGCCCCCAACTCTAAGTCATGCGTGGGATATCTCGCCTTGTGACGCTTTAGCTGCCTCGATGCATAAGCTATCACATGACCTCTCCGCATCAACACTGCACCCAGTCCCGAAATCGATGCGTCGCAATATACGACAAAATCTTCCATCCCTTCCGGGAGAGCTAATACCGGGGCTTCACACAATCTCTGGCGAAGTGTCTCGAAAGAAATTTGTTGCTCGGGTCCCCATGAGAATGCAACACCCTTCCGGGTCAGTCTGGTGAGCGGTACTGCGATCTTGGAGAAGTCTCTAATAAACCTCCGATAGTACCCCGCCAACCCAAGGAAACTCCTGATCTCGGAAGGTGACTTCGGTACCTCCCAACTCATCACTGCCTCAACCTTGGCCGGATCGACCAATATCCCTGCCTGATTAACAATATGTCCAAGAAATTGGACCTCCCGCAACCAGAAGTCACATTTGGAGAATTTTGCATATAGCTTCTCCGACCTCAGTACCCCAAGGACCTCCCTCAAATGTCCCTCATGCTGCTCTCTAGATCGCGAATACACCAGGATGTCATCGATAAATACAATCACAGACCGATCCAGCATCGGCCTGCATACTCTGTTCATGAGGTCCATGAATACCGCCGGGGCATTGGTGAGCCCGAAAGGCATCACCACGAACTCATAATGCCCATATCGCGTCCTAAATGCTGTCTTCTGGACGTCCTCATCCCGCACTCTTACCTGATGGTACCCTGATCTCAGATCGATCTTGGAAAACCAAGATGCCCCTTGCAACTAATCGAATAAATCATCGATCCTCGGTAACGGATAGCGGTTCTTGACCGTCACCTTGTTCAACTCCCGGTAATCAATGCACATCCGGTGTGAACCATCCTTCTTCTTGACGAACAAAATAGGTGCTCCCCATGGCGAACTGCTCGGCCGAATAAACCCCTTTCCCAGCAACTCCTGGAGTTGCGAGGACAACTCCTGCATCTCTGGAGGTGCTAGACGATAAGGCACCTTCGCAATAGGTGCGGCCCCGGGAATCAGGTCGATACCAAACTCTACTTGCCTCGCAGGAGGTACTCCCGGCAGTTCCTCGGGAAATACATCTGGAAACTCACACACCACTGGAACCTCCTCCACTGACCTCGGTCTCTCGGAAGCCTCCCGCGTATCCATCACATACGCCACAAAACCCTTACATCCCTGCTGTAGACATTGCCTCGCCCTAGCGGCCGAACAAAAAGCTGATCCCGAACGGGCACCCTCGCCGTACACCGTAAGAACTCCCCCACTAGGGTCTCGTATAGTCACCAGCTGACGCTCACAGTCGATGACAACGCTGAATCGACTCAACCAGTCCATGCCCACGATGACACAGACATCACCCATCGCAATAGGAATTAGGTCAATCGGAAACTCAACCCCGAAGATCTCTAGTACACATCCCCGAAGAACCTCCGTGGCACAAACCACCCTCTCGGCCGCTATAGAAACGCTCAGAGGCCGACTTAACGGCTCACGACTAATGCTGATATGCTGATTAAAAGCTAAAGATACAAAGGGCCTACTCGCACCCGAGTCAAATAACACTAGAGCAGGCATAGAGTTCACAAGAAAAGTACCTACACATATATTAACATAATTATAACATTTCGACTTTAAATAAATACATGAATTACAGCATACCTGCCACAACATCGGGCGCAGCGCGAACCTCCTCCGCAGTCAGCTGAAGGGCTCTCCCGCGAGCCCTCGGGGCCTCGACCTTCACCGGTCGAGTCTCAGTAGTCCTGGTAGTAGGTGTGGATCCCTGACGAAGTTGCGGGAACTTGGCCTTCCGATGGCCTGTCTGGTTGCAATGAAAACAAACCATAAACCCCTTAGGACAATCCCTGGCAATGTGTCCTTCCTTGCCACACTTGTAGCAACCACCAGCTCGGCACGCCCCCTCATGACCCTTGCCGCACTTCCTGCAAGTGCGGCCCTTCTGACCTCCCGTCCTCAAATCAGCGGACTTGATCCGCTTGGCTGCCGGCTGAGACTGAGCCGGCCGCCGGTCCACCTGCCGAGACTCGGCCTCCTCCCTGGCCTGGGTCTCCAACTCGATCTCGCGCTTCCTGGCATTCGCCTGAAGCTCAGTAAAAGTACGATAGGTTGAGTTTGACACAAACTCCCGGATATCCCTCCTCAAAACGCCTAAGTACCGGCTCATCCGCGACTGCTCTGTAGACACCAGCTCAGGGCAGAACATCGCCCTCTCATGAAACTTCCGCGTAACCACCGCAACCGAATCAGTACCCTGCTTAAGGGTCAAGAACTCCTGAATCAATCGTTCCCTCTCCACTGGGGGAACGTACTCATCCCTGAACATGTCGGTAAACCTCTCCCATGTCACTGCTGTAATCTCCACCAAAGTGAAGTTCGTCGTCACGAACTTCCACCAATCCTTCGCTCCCATACGGAGCTGATTCAAAGCGAACCGCACTCTCAGGTGCTCCGGGCATGAGCAAGTGTAGAAGCACCCTTCAATGTCGGCGATCCACCGCATTGCAGCAATCGGATCCTGCGTCCCATCGAACTCAGGGGGTTTCGTGTTGCTGAATTCGCGGAATAGCAACGAATCGCCCCCTTGCGGCCTGGCAGCGGCAGCGGCTGCAGTCTCAGTCAGTGCGGCGTACTGCTCTTAGAACGTCTCCATCAGAGTGGTCTTAATAGACCCAAACATCTCCGGGATCTCAGCCCGGATTGCTGCAGCTACCTCCTCCTGAATCATCTGACGAATATCCTCGTCGCTCACACCGCTCGAACTCGCCCCGTGGCGTGTGGTAACCATGATGTCTCTGAAATACAACATAAAATTATCAGAGACTCCATTAAGTACAATTGCACTTGATACACAACCCTACTCAGTCTCCGATATCCAGGGATTCTTACTTGGGTCTCCCACCGACCCGGTGTCTTCGGTAGTACGGGCCCAATACTACCGACCACACCGTATCAGCATTCGTCCCAAATCTTCCTCCCCAAACCCCGAAAAGTGAGTACTCTACTTTTGATATGCACTATCTACCTGCACGCTATCAAATATTTCATACGGCAAACTCCCTAGACTAAGGCATCACAAATTAGGCCACTCTAGTCCTATTATGAATACCTAGCCTTCTAACATGCATAACAATTCATAATTCATTGCATAACATAACATTGTAAGGTATTCTGGGGATCTTTACCGTTCGGGCGCTGGCTGATCGTACACACTGCTCCTTTCTTGTTTACCACTTTACCATTTATAAAATTTTATGTCTTTAATATATATATATATATATATATATATATATATATATATATATATATATATATATATATATTAAAAGATTTTCCTCAAATCCTCGGTTTGAGTTCAGTTACACTCGAAGGTACACCCGAATCCCTCAAACCAAGGCTCTGATACCAATTGTAACAACGCAAATTTTCAAACAAAATTTTCATTTAAAATAAAGTGATTTATTTCAACCAAATATAATTATTCCAAATTTCATATCAAAATACAATCATAACATCCCCAAGATCTCAAAACATCAACAGTGTGTACGCGTCATGCCGGCGCCTTCCCACGGTCCTCGCTAGTACCTGAAACACATACATAACAACTGTAAGCATAAATGCTTAGTGAGTTCCCCAGTATACTACTTACGCATATACGCCTTTCCAGGCCCTGACCTTCCGGTCTACAACGCAACGCCTTCCGGCCCGTAACATAATCGCCTTCCGGCCCATAACATATTGCCTTCCGGCCCATGAACATACACAGCAATAATACATTTATCCTAACACATATAGCACATATATCATATATCATATCCGACCTTTCAGTCATATAACATATTGTCTTCCGGCCCATATAAACATACATAGCACGCATAGCAAATACCTTACTATTTATAGCACGTATAACACATATCATTTCCGACCTTCCGGTCACACAGTCAAACCCTTCCGGGTACAATATAGTGAGAAAACTCACCTCGTGGGTAATGAAAGCTAGCGACTCCTGAAACCACTCGCACTCGATCCGCCGAGCTATAGACTCCCTATAATATCATATATCCCTTATTAATACTTTTATCTTTCAAGACAACTGACCCTGAGAAATCACATGTAGGTCAACTCTGGTCAACGGTCAACGGTCAACTTGACCGGACTCGACGAGTGCTAAGGCGACTCGGCGAGTCTAGACGTCCTCACCAAATCCTGATGTTCCCTTTCTACTCGTCGAGTATCCCTCTTGACTCGACGAGTTCCTCGTGGAAGAATCGCGGGGCCACCCCGACTCCACTCGCCGAGTCTGAAGAACAGCTCGACGAGTCCCAGTTAATCTTCAAGCTACTCGCCGAGTCTGTTCATCGGACTCGGCGAGTCCATGCCATGCAGTTGATCAAACTGCTTCCTGAGATCTGTATTGTCCCGACCATTCATAGGTTTGGTCCTCCTAAGCTGGTACAACACATAAGACCTTCATTTAGGTGCTCATGCTACACTCCAAGACTTGTAATTTACCTTTTGACTTAAGGCATAAGGATTCCAATCCAAAGCCTCTCTTAATTCCCGAAATACACAGGCATGGGACATTCTGGACCTCTAAAGGTCCTAATACAGGGTTATAATCGTTTGGGGAACAAGGGTAATAATCAATCTAGTCAATAAAGGGTTCCATAAACCCTAAATCCATGCACACATCAACATAGCAGAATATGATCCGAATTATTACTTGAATAATGCACTCTTTGTGTCCCCAATCCTCAGAACTTGATTCCCTTGCTGTTCCTTTAGCCAAACTCTTCTCTTCCTTGCCCAATAACTTCTTCAAGATCACCAATGGCCTTCAATCCTTGCTCTAGATGCCCACAACCGATTTAGGGTTCTTCTCAGTCGCTAAAGACGGACAATGACGGCCTATAAGTCCGTTATATACGTTCCAAAACCGAACGGCTAGGGTTTCCGCTGAACAGCGCAGACTCGCCGAGTCCATAATGGACTCGTCGAGTCCATAATGGACTCGACGAGTCCAGTCGCGAACCCGCGACCAAGTCTGTGGTCCTACTCGGCGAGCCTGGCTCCAACTCTCCGAGTCCCCTCCTAAAACCCCAAAAACAATATTATAACAATACCTGAAATTTCGGGCTGTTACATTAGTTCCAGACTTCGGTTTGATGCAGTTCCCAGACTTCGGTCCGCTGCAGTGGGCAAGGCCCAGTATGTGTTTATATGTTATTGTATGGTATGTGGTAGTTTGGGGGATCTCACTAAGCTTTGTCCTTACAATTTCAGTTTTGGTTCCAGGTACTTCCTCAAGTAAAGGGAAGAGCTCGGGATGAAGGCATCGCACACACCGCAGCTTCAGTTTTGTCCTGGGAGTGTATTTAGCTTTTCATAGATATGATTTGATACAAGCTTGATACAGTTTTCTCATGATACTTTGTTATGGTTTTGAGATATTGACGTATGGGTTTTTATTTTATGATATTGATATGATGGTTTTAGTAATTATTAAACAAAATTTTTTGGGTCGTATTTTGGGACGTTACACCACACCCCTTGCCGTGCTTGGCAAATTCGTAATGAAGTCCATTGTGATCTCCTCCCACTTCCACATGGGAATGGGTAGTGGATGGACCTTACCATGAGGTCGCTGATGGTCGGCCTTGAACTTCCTGCAGGTCAAGCACGGCTCTACAAACCAAGCAATTTCACGCTTCATACATGGCCACCAATAACTCAACCTCAAGTCCCTATACATTTTCGTAGCTCCTGGATGTATAGAGAACTTGGACTTATGCGCTTCCTCCAATATCTTTTGTCTTACTCCCCCTGTCGTCGATACCCACACTCGACCACACTGCGTCAAGATGCCTCAACTATTCTTAATAAACAGAGGATACTGTCCTCGAATCCTCTCTACCTTCCAATTCTCTTTCTTCACCCCCTCAACCTAAGCCTCTGTGATCATCTCCAATAATGGGGAGATCACCGTTATCCTCAAACACACACTCCCAATCAGGGAACCTTCTCTCTTACGGCTCAAAGTGTCGGCCACTACGTTGGCCTTTCCTGGGTGGTATAGAATCCCGCAATCATAGTCTTTTAGTACGTCCAACCACCTTCTCTGTCGCATGTTGAGGTTCTGTTGATCCATCAAATACTTTAGACTCTTGTGGTCGGTGTAAATGGTACACCGCACTCTATACAAGTAATGCCTCCAGATCTTGAGGGCAAACACTACTACCCCCAGTTCCAGGTCGTGAATGGGGTAATTCGCCTAATGCGGATTTAACTGTCACGAGGTGTACACTATCACGTGTCCTCTTTGCATCAGTACCGCACCTAACCCTATAATCGATGCATCACAATACACCACCAGATAGTCTAACCCCTCAGGTAATACAAGGATCGGAGCTTTGCACAATCTCCGTCTCAATGTCTCAAAGGACAACTCCTGATCCGTACCCCACCAAAACATCACATTCTTCTTGGTCAGACGGATCAATGGCACCACAATCTTGGAGAAATCCTAAATAAATCTTTGGTAATAACCCACTAAACACAGGAAACTACGAATCTCAGATGCATTCTTTGGTACTTACCACTACATCACAGTCTCAACCTTGGTTGGATCAACCGAAATACCCTCCTTGTTGATGATATGCTCCAAGAATTGTACCTCTCGCAGCCAAAAGGTGCACTTGTAGAACTTGGCATATAGCTTCTCTGCCCTTAGGGTCTCCAACACCTCCCTTAGCTGTTGTTCGTGCTGCTCCCTAGTCTTAGAATAGACCAGGATATGATCAATGAAGACGATGACCGACCGATCTAACATCGGTCTACACACCCTATTCATAAGGTCCATGAACACTGTTGGGGCATTGGTAAGTCCAAACTGGCATCACTACAAACTCATAATGTGACAACCCGAAATTTCCATTCTGAACAAACCATTTGAAGCCCATAGAAGTAGAACAGTTACAGTGAAAACTCAGATTTCGAGTATAAGTTTGGCAGTTTTCAGGATTTTACACATAAGAAGATATTAGGAGATTGGATGCACTAGGGTTTTGTGCAACACTGTTATTCCAATACTCTAGGATATTAAAGTTCATTCCGAGAATAGAAATATTTTCTACCAAAAATCCCAGGACTATATATAGAAAACTGAACCAAATAGTTCATTAGTTGAATTCCAATTACAGAAAAGCCAAAATTCTCTCTCACGGATCTTCGGGTTTTCATCCCGAATTGTGAGTAACTCTTTCTAGTAGTGTTAGAAAGCTTTAAATGTGTTCATAACATAGATTACATAGCTAAATCATCCGATTTAGGAGTTTACTCCCCAAGGTGTTCTTGGGCGGTAAACTCCCGAAAACCAAGCCTAGATTGTCCCCCGTGATTTGTAACTACCTTGGACTTGTATAGGAGTGTGTTAGGGACATGAAATCAACCAAGAATCACCCAATTTTAGGAGTTCACGGCCCAAGAATATCTTAGGCCGTAAACTCCAAAAAGAATGCTCAAATGATGCTTTTAAGGCACCTAAGGCTTAGACTTGACTTTAGACATGTACCCTAAAGTGTTTAAATCCTAGAAAACATAAGGAATCACAAGTATTGAGGAGTTTATGGCCAAGACGTGCTCTTGGGCCGTAAACACCTATAAAGGGGTCAAATGACACCCTAACTCCTTCCTTATGCCTAGAACCCAACATAGATCATTACCTTGAAATATTAGAGACTTGAAAACACCATAACCACCCTCCCAAGGGAGTTTACAGCCGTAAACTCCAAGGGAATATGGTCCCAAGGCCGTAAACTCCTTAAAGGAGTTAATATGGCACCCAAACACTTGTTTAAACCTTGAAACAATTCACCACTAGAGTTGTAGTAATTCTAAGCTCCATTTAGTGACCCTAAAGAGAGTTTACGGCTAGGAGTTTACTCCCCTGGGCCGTAAACTCCAAAACATATGGTCTTTAGACTATAAACTCCCATTAGGGCATTGCACTCCTTTGTTGCAACCCATTAGCCTCCTAGCACTTGACCAAAGGTGTTTTCCTCGCGTTTAAATGTTTATACTTGTATAATTGGTGTTTTAATGACTAATTATTTATATACATATGTCTTCATATGTAATTAGGATCATTGTGTGTGTCTAAATTCTTCACTTGACACCGAGAACTTGCCCGATCCTTCCTTACGATAACAGTCCGTTCAATTCCAGTCACTTATTGCAGGTGAGTTCATACCCCTTAACTAATGTTTTAAACTATTTTTAAATGTTTGAGGGGGGGGGGGGGGCGGATACAAGTAGAATCATGCTAGTTATTATATCAATCACATGTGATTAGTAAGTAGAATTATGCTAGTTATTACATCAATCACATGTGATTAATATACATCATTCAAATGATTTGGCTACTCATTAGCCGTTTTACCAAACCGTTACTTCAAATGATTTTTATAAACATTTTATATGTTTTAAACTCCTTCTTACACTGTACATTTTACTCTGTACATCACATTTCAAACTTATTTACAATTGTGTTTCAAACAAATGTTTCCTTATACTAACACTGTTTTATCAAACCTATGCCTTCAAACTGTTTTATAGGTTGACATCAAGTCGATCTTTTCTAAAGATAATAATTATGTTAAAATGTTTTACAAAACTTATTTATGCTTTTATATTATAAATTGCATGCCTCTATATGTATAGTTATATAAGAAATGTTTAAAAGACTTAGGAAGGCTATCCACCCTATTTCCTTTTCGCGCTTGAGATGTGGTCTGGTGGGATATCGGGTACTCGTCCAAAGGTCATTTAAATATTAGTTATATAACATATGTACATATATAGTCATAAAAGGCCTTTCCAGTTCATCCCATGCCCTTGGGTAGCAAGGGTATACATCCATGTCCATACGTACCAGTTAGATTACTAGTAAACTACCATATGGGTAGTTTAGGAAGATACTAGAACTATTACTAGAACGCAATATCATACAATGAGTCAGTTCATTCATGAGTCAATACTTTCTAGATCATTATTGTACATTACTATACTTGCTAGATAAAGAGAGAATACATTACAGCTAGAACATTACAGTACATTACTATACATGCTAGATAGAAGGAGAACACACATTACAACTAGCGTACGTAGAACATTACAGTACACTACTATACTAATACATGATCACACTTACATAAGTACAAGTACATGATCACACTTACAGGAGTACGCTTACATATACTTAGAACAGACATCACTAGGTGCTATAGCATAGAGCCAGTTCAGGATCTAACTATACTGATGAATCACAATGTAATTGTGATAGTTATATCAAGTATACATGATCATAGTAATATGGATGCTCACGGCTTGCATACATGCAGCGGTCGTGGGTAGGTCCCAAAATCCCTTTGATAGGGGAGCTTATAGTCTGGGATCTAGACATCACATTATACCTTATCCCTCAAATAAGGCAGTTGAGTACCGATGTAGTTATTTATATCAAATACTACAGTACTTGGAAGTTGTACCCTAGATTTAAGGTAATAGGTACGGTTGTAGTTCGACACTACACCATAGTACTATTTCTTTTCCCATTACATTCACTTCGTGAATTTTCACACGACGCACGGTAATGTAGAAACTATATTTTGATTAATGATAGTCAGATTTGGGAAAATACACTCTCTTACGTGAGCCATACACGCAGGCACTAGATGCCTTGGTAGAAGGATACGATTAGTAGGAAACATAGGGCTTCCTAGGATCATACAAAACATTTTTATACTTACAGTTCATATACATTTTTATACTTACAATTCATGTACATTCTCAATACTTACAATTCATATACATACAAATACTTACATACAAATTAAGACACTAAAATAATTATGATCTCACCAGCTTCAAAGCTGATACTCGCTTTCAAAATTACTTGTATCCTCAGGTCAACATAGACAGGTACCGATGCAAGGATTAGGGAAGATGGAGCTCGTTGAAGACTCATCTTTCATTTTGATTTATGCTTTAGTGTTTATCAAAATTTGACAGAATACACTTGTATAATAATTATATTATTAATGCAATGGATGATGTTGTTTCTTGTTTACTACTTTTCATTGTTGTGATACTGTACATGATGTCCTCTGCCCCAGAACGTTTCCGCCTTTCTTGGTTTTGGGGTGTGACAGATTTGTATCAGAGCATTGTTTATAGTGAATTAAGTATATCAACCCATAAAAGATATACTAACTATAAATACATAAGGGATTAAAAATACTCTGACCAAGAGTTTATACTTTAAATAATAAAATATTTAAGTAAGTATACGTGCTGCATTCATACTAAAATCAGTGTCACTAGGACAATACAAAAGAATTATGATTGTTGGGCAACGCAAGTGGGCTTAGAGACATATGGTCAAAACTGGGAAGATATAGCCTGATCACCTATATTATCCGAGAGTTGACTAGCAAGTGCCTAAGTTTAAATGTGTGGTTGCAACAATGCTAAAATCTTACCAACCCTACCACAATGAGAACAGTAGAACATAACATTAAACTTAAAATACTATAGGAGTATTTGGCGTTACTATAATTACTTTATACTTGAGAACTAAAACGGGATTCTTCATTACTAAGTTGATAGTTGCTAAGTGGATACACTAAGGCTATATGTAATTAGGATGTAATAGATTTAGAATCTGTGAAAATTTTTACTTTACCCCTATTCTGTGTGAATATGGAGTTAAAGTCACTTATTCGAAGGTCTGTCCTGTTTCAATTACATATAACTGGTATGCACTTCACAAATAACGATGTAACTAATGAAGGTTTTCTAAATAATTATCTAGATAGTTCATCTAATAATTATTTTCCTACCCCTAAATTCTCGCATAGAAAACATAGCTGGACTCCATCCCCACGGCAACCAGTATCTTCCAAACGAAGTCATAGCTGGTTGGTTTGGAGAAGAACCAAAGAATGATCATCCTATCCCCTTGAATGATCACCATGATAAAAACCCTTCGGACGATGCTAACTTCGAACCAGAGGTTGAGAACCTACCCTAAGCAGCTCCCTTTCCAACTCCTAACCCTCGTCCGGTTTTTCATGGCCCGACCCCTGAGTGGGTGGAATGCTTGGAAACATGGAGCCAAGGGAAAGATCATCCATGCCATTTAATGGCGACCGAAGCTTTTATGACATAAACAATAGGGGCTCAGCAGACAGAACCTTGCCAATCTTGGTCCGCAGAGTGGCCCGAAATGAGATTCAAGGCAGGACAACCCTACGTCAGATTACTGAAGTTATCGCTGATGCGAGAATGCATACCCTCCGTACCATTCGTCTAGAAGATGCTTGCGAGAGATCAGAGAGAAACCAGGAAACCCTACTGCAAGCACTGGCTGAATCACGAGCCGAAGTCATAGAGCGCCAAGTATGCCATAGGGTGTACGAAAGAGACCTACTTGATGTAGAACGTCAACTGGCTGAACTGAGAGTTCACCTGAGGGATGACTGTCGTCAGTAGTAGATTCTTTACTTTATTTTCCTTATTAAAAGGAATCATTTTCTGTCTATGCCCGATGTGGCATTTTCTAGGAAATTATTTTGTACCGTAAGTACTTTTGTTAAGTCTTGATGCTGTGAGGAACTATCTTCTCTGTGGATATGATGTAAGACCTTTACAAGGTCATTTTCCCAAATCTTTACGTCGTGAATATCAAGATATTGGCAGCCGGCTAACTTTTGTGTCATTCTTCATTCAAGTACTCTTATCATACTTTCAATGGGTTCTATCTGAAACATGCTTTAGTCAAGTCATTGGACTATAGTAATTTAGCTCTGGAGACATTTCCATGTCTCTTGCAGTGGTTGGATCTTGTTATTCACCAACCCACGATACCTCAGCTCGAACGTCAAACGTCTTGAGACCATTCTACAAACTCACTTCCATTCCGTACTAGGACTGCATCATAGGGATGTAGGTCAAACCTTCGTAATTATACCTTCAATCTGTACTAGGACTGCATCATAGGTATGTAGGTCAAACTTTCGAGAACATACTTCTATTCATTACATAAACAGCCGAACTACGTCTAGAGTCAACCAGAATCGTTCACAAATTCCTTGTCTTTCGTGTTACAGAATCATGTCGCCATCCGGAAAAAACCATCCAAGCAATGAAACCTCTACTTTTCCGATGGACGCCGCTACTTTCCAAGCCGCCGTTACAGCTGCCGTGATGGCTGCCGTGACAGCTGTCGTAGCTAATCACAGCACTGTCAACGCAACTGAGACTGAAAAAGGAGTTGACAATCCCGATCGCATTAACGATCCGAGGAATCAACAAATAGTAACAATCGCCACCACCCAAAACAACAACTCAGAGTTCAAGAAAAGAAAACGTCAAGCCAAAGTAGAACGCAAATGATTTCAGAGAATTTCCAGGCAACAACCACAAGTAGAAACCTCTGCCATCCTAGTACCGAGCAGACCATATAAAGGAACACTCCCGAAGTGCGACCGATGCAACCACCACCACAAGGGAATTTGCCGAGCCTGGCAATGCAATAATTGCAACAAGATGGGACACATTGCTCGTTTCTGTAGAACTACCTCCACCACTGGAGCAAGCCTAGTTTGCTATAGTTGTGGTGCGGCAGGGCACTATTACAGAAATTGCCCAAGAGGGAAGATCAACGAAAGCAACCGTGTCCCCATAACTCCTACTCGACACTTCACTTCCTCCACTGATGTGGGTGCTGTCCAGATATGTCACCAATGCGGTGAAATTGGATGTGACAATCGTCAATCTTGAGTCAAGCCAAGTCATCAAGTCAAGCCGGTCAACTCTATTAAACCTTGTGCATTAGGGTTTGTGTTATGTTCATACTATATAACTTGCTATATTAATGGGAAAACATCACTTGAGAAAAGTCTTGTGTTAAAAATTTCCTAAGCCCTAGTGCTAATCAATGAACTAAACTGATAAAACAATGTTGCATACTCATCGGGAGTGTGTAAGATCCTTAAACAAGGCTTAATAGGGTTTACAAACCTTGCATTACGAAGCCGGACACTCACACATGCCACACTCGAAACCTCTCTCAATCATTTTCACTCTACCTCTCTCTATTTGAAATCTCTATAAGTATGTTAAATCTCTCCCAAATCTCTCCAAGTATGTGAAATCTCTCCCAAATCTCTCCAAATATGTGAAATCTCTCCCAAATCTCTCCAAATATGTGAAATCTCTCTTAAATATCTCTCTGTATGACAAATCTCTCCAAGAATGTCAAATCTCTCCCAAATCTCTCCAAGTATGCGAAATCTCTCCCAAATCTCTCTCAAAAGCTTCCCGTAACTTTTTAGAATCATTCGGGTCATTCCGACCCTTAACCGGGTCAAAAACGGCTTAAAACGAGATAAAAACGAGAAAAAGGGGCCTTAGGAACCAAAACCCTCTTATAAGAGGCGAAGTTCCTTAGGACCCGAAGGTCCTCTTAGGGACCGAAAGTGAGAGGACCGAACCCGAGCCAGGAGGAACCGAACCCAAGAAAAGGAGAAACCGAACCCAAGAAAAGGAGGAACCGAAAGTACTGTTCACCCGAACCGAAAGTACTGTTCACCCGAACCGAAGGGTACTGTTCACCCGAACCGAAGGTACTGTTCACCCGACCGAAACCGAACCCTGCTCAAGAGGAACCGAACCGAAACTACTGTTCACTACAGTCCGTTCGGTTCGCACGTTCTCGCCTCTTATTCCCGAACCGAACCCCCGCCTTCTCTCGCTTCTCGCTCTGTCTCTTCGCGCCCTCTGTTCTCTCCTCCCTCTCTCGGTTCCTACCCTCTCCCTTCTCCCCTCTCGGTTCCTTCCCTTTTCTCTTCTTCTTCTCTCGGTTGCTGCCTCCCTCTCTCTCGGTTCAGCATAAGAAGGCCGAGCCTCGGCCAGATTTCGCATATTTGTCACTTTTAGCCCATTTTTGATATTTTTAACATTTTAAGCCCGTTTTTCGTGATTTTAAAGCGGGATTTTCTCCAGAAATTATATTTTAACATAATAAACCCTAAATATTCATAATTTAAACATATTTTGATGAAAATCATTATTTAAACAATAAAAATCAAATGGGTGAATTATTAAAGGTGGAGTGTTGACTTTGCCTTATCCAAAGTCACAAGCAACCACCCCACACCCACTCTATGACCAGCCATACCTCCCCACCTTACCTAGGTCACATCAAGGTCCCTCACACTCAATTTACCCTCATTCCCACGTTTTTAGAGCTGGAACAAACATCCTCTCTCCTCATTTTCTCTCAATTGCCCTCATTTCACTAAGTATCAAACACCACTTTTCTCTCAAACTTTTCCCACTCAAATTTCGAGATTCAAGGCTGGTTTTCAAGTGTTCTTCCACTCTTAGTAAGTATAATTCATCCTCCTTATGATTATTTCACTTCATTCTACTCAAATCATGAATATCTTACACAAACTCCATCATATTAACGTTAGAGCTTCGAATCTTCAAGGGATTCTTCAAGTGTTCTTGGGTTGAACACTTCTCTTCTTCAACACTCATCTACTGAAATCACTCAAGGTGAGTTCATACCCCTACATTTTCATGTTTTCTCAAGTTTTCAGGGGGGGGGGGGGATACAAGTTAAAACACTAAGAACATAATTAAAATTTTCTAACAGCCTTCATCAGAAAAGTTCAACTCCATTCACGGACTGTTTTGGGCATTTTAAACATTTTTGTTTTCAAAACTGTACAAGGTGAAAATAGTTCAAGTTTGTAGCTTTAAAATGACTACTTGCACATCTCCATACGATATTTCTACAATTTATGGTGATTTTTACAAAACTGCCTATCATTTCAAACAACAATCCGGACCAGTCTGTGATTATGGACATTTTCACCCAAGTTGGAGGTCATTAAAAATCGTGATAAAAATTATGAGTAAACTAGACACATTTTGTCAACTCTCAAAATTTACGGATCTAGTTTTCGACTTCGTATGATTTTTCTGTGATTTTTACAAAACTGGGCAGAATTGCTAAAGTTATCCAACAGCATGTAAATATCATAACACTTTGTAATATGTTGAGCAAAGTGTATAATCATAAGTTCTAATATTTGAATGTGTTTCCTTGTTAGTTTATCATTGTGAACTGAAACTAAGTTATTCATATTAAATATTGTTCATTCATTTAGAACACGTATTATGTAACTATAAAAAGTATAGTTGGATAAATTCACAACACTAATACATTTCCATAAAAAGAATTCATACATATTATATACATTTTAGATAAACTATAATAGGTATAGTTTATGATACATCACTCAACACACTCGTACAAAAAGGGTACATTCATACAAGAAAGATTTATATCCACACACATTTCACGTAAACTTGTTAACCTATGTTGTGAGACTCTCTCTCCCCGTACGTCCGAGTGCGGGATATAATTCCTGGTAGTTATAATCAAAATCTCCTTGAGGGAGAACGTGATACTTGTATATAGATCTATATTGGGTTTGACACCCCACACCTTGCTGCTAGCTACAGTGGGACCTGCAGGTCTACGGGTGACAAATGTCATTACATTTTCGCAACGCCTGAGAAACGTTGTGGCAGGTTCACATAGTCACAGTATGATTATAGCGACTCACCTAGGGAGATAACAATTCATAAAGTTTACGGGGTTTCATAAAACTGAAGTAGGTTTTAGATTGACAAAGAAATTTACTTCCCATATCATTTTAAAACTCACGACGTTTCTACTAAGAAATGATGATTTCTTATACATTTTAGTCTTTGGTTATAAGGCTACATTTTTCGGATTTCAAGGAAAATATCGGATTTTTCTGACACAAATGCGACATTTACATGTGATAGACTTCTACTAAGTTTATTAATAAAAGCTTATGAACTCACCAACCTTTGTGTTGACACTTTTCAAACAACTCGTATTCTCAGGAAAACACTAAACAGGTAATCAAGTGCTTTTGAGGATGGGACGTTAAGACGTCAAACTTTTCATATTTTGTCAACATATTGTAATTGATTTTGAAACATGTAATTCATACAAGTGATGTAACTTTTTCAATTATATATATGTTGGTTGTGTTTGCTTAAATTACTATTGAAATTGTGGTTATGATACTATACATGAAGTCCTCCACCCCCGGACGTTTCCGCCATCCTTGGTTTGGGGGTGTGACATTGGACATCTCAAGAAGGATTGCTCGATAATGCAGAACTCTGGCGAAGACGGGAAAATTCTCAGGATCACAGCTGCAGGAGAGCCTGCTCCGGAACCACGTTAATGTAATTTAGGCGTTTCGTTGTAACAGACTTATAAACTATCCCAAACTAGTGCAACTAGAGTCCTATCTTTTGTGAGATTCCGTAGGTTTAGGGATGCCCGTGCTGCGTATACTTGTCTTTTGTAGTATACCTTTTTAGCAGCAATAGTCTTGTAGGAACTCTGTTGATGGTTGCACGATTGTGTTTTGTCTGTAAAACGTCTTATGTTCAAATCTAATGTCTTTATGTTTCAGTATGATTCCGACATTATCATGAGACTCGATTCAATTTGATCCTCACAAAAACAGCTTCATACGTACATCTCTTTCTTCTAGATCGCTTTTCCAGCGAAGCCGTAATATCAGAACGCCGAAGTACTCATGCATGGAGTACCTCGTAGTTCTTTTCTTTTCCGAAGAAACCCCCGAAGTACCACTCGTGCAGTACGTCAAGTTCAATCCAAGGATTCATACGATTGATCTATCACTGAGGAATGTATGCACAAGAGTGATATATAATCAAGGTTCTATAGGTTTAGAATTGATGATTCCACTTTAACTTCTTTTTCCCCGTTGGGATGTGAGCTTAAAGAAGAATCAGTTATTCGACTACCTTTTCAATCTTAATTATATACGACTCGTATACACGAAATTGTGATTGTGAAACCAGGTATGAATCCTAATATGAACTTCAGGACGGAGAACTGCCTAAGCCTACTAGTAATCACATTGTCATGTGAACAAACTTAGAACCTAGTACGACCCTTGTAAACAGATCGCCCTATAGTCTAAACATCTACGGAGATATCAGAACAGTACAAACAACTTGACGAACTGCACAACAATAGAATAAGAAGACTAGACTTCTCACCCTGGAGAACCTCCAGTCTTATTCTCCCAGAGATCGACGGATTGCATCGTATGTGCCTCGGATATCGAGGACTCCATCAAGATTTTCAGTAGAAATTGTTATCTCTGCCTCGCATAGATGAAGTGGTTGAGAAAACGCAAGGAAAGAATTACTTTCAGAAATGGATCTGAGATCCGAATATCACCAGTTCGAGTGTTAGGGAAGGATGTCCGAAAGACTGCCTTCTGAACTCGATGCGGACACTTCGAGTCCGTAGTGATAGCCTTCGGATAGGGCCAATACGCCCATAGTTTTCATGAGCTAAATGAATAGGGTACGTCTTTCTTACTTGGATCAATTTTTCATTTCTCCATGTAATGACTTACTTATCTACCCTCGTAGTAAGAAGAAAACCCATGGAAACATTACCTTCAGAGGAACTTTTAGCGAAGTTCTCTTGGCACGAGTTTTGAAATTGAAAAGTCAAATTTCTATGACACACTATTAGTAACGTGGGAAATTATGAGTACTCTTTCAATTTGTCAAAACCGTTGAGCATTTATCGACACCAGAGACGCCGACAGCCTTTCTCCAAATTCCAGGTCTTACTGACCTACTATCATATTTCATTAAAAACTTCTTGCAAACTATAGAAACCCGTACGACTTTGACCCAGCAAGGGGTGGCCTTTGTCTGGGAAGTTAAACAAGAAAAAGAAACCTTGGAGATTCCAAGTGAGTGACCAAATTCTTTAGGAAGTCTCACTCGGGAATGGCTTAATACGCCTCGCAAAGCGTGGAAAGCTAAATCCAAGATAGACAGGACCTCCGAGCTTCTTATCAGAATCGGTCCTGTGCCTCGCACAAACTAGACCTACTCTGCGAACTCAGTAACGTACATCCTAGTCTTCGCGTCTCGATCGTGAAACCATACCTTTCTGTTAGGACTCTTGTAAGTCCACTCGTTGAGATCCTCTCCTTTGTATTAGAACCATAGTGACCCTCGACCGAGAGGTCAAGTGGACGAAGCAGCGCCATCGCCCGATAGTGAAGGTTCGTTGGGATTCCAACCGAGAACCCGATTTCACTTAAGTGCGCTATAACCAATCGATTAGGAAGTTTCCTCCTTGCGACTTGATCATTCGTACATACTTCCTTGACTAAATTCTAATTTCAGGACGAAATTCCCTTCAACAGGGGGATGATGTGACAACCCGAAATTTCCATTCTGAACAAACCATTTGAAGCCAATAGAAGTAGAACAGTTACAGTGAAAACTCAGATTTCGAGTATATGTTTGGCAGTTTTCAGGATTTTACACTTAAGGAGATATTAGGAGAGTGGATGCACTAGGGTTTTGTGCAACACTGTTATTCCAATACTCTAGGATATTAGAGTTCATTCCGAGAATAGAAATATTTTCTGCCAAAAATCCTAGGACTCTATATAGAAAACTGAACCAAATAGTTCATTAGTTGAATTCCAATTAGAGAAAAGCCAAAATTCTCTCTCACGGATCTTCGGGTTTTCATCCCAAATCGTGAGTCTACTTTCCTAAATGTGTTTTAATGCATGTTATAAGCTTGATAACATTGTTTATATGCCAAATTTGTAAGATCTGGGAGTTTACCGCCCAAGAACGTTCTTGGGGAGTAAACTCCAAAATGGAGCTTTAAGGCTACCTAGTCCCAATTCCTTGTTAGGCAACTAGTTAAGGACTTAATGTAGAGTCATTTGTGGCTGGAAATCAAACAAGATCACCAAGTTTTAGGAGTTTACGGCCCAAGAATTTCTTGGACCATAAACACCTTTTTTTTCAAGGACTTAAAGTGCCCTAAACACCCCTAAGGCTTTAAGACAATTACCCTCTAATACTTGAAGCTACTTTGGACACCAAAGCACATCAAAATCATCCCTAAAAGGGAGTTTACGGCCAAGAAATACTCTTGGGCCGTAAACTCCAAGTAAAGGCACAAAAGTGTGCCTAAAGTCCCCCTTAGCCTTAAACAAAAACCTAGAAGCTATCCTTGGTGTGCAAGAGGATTAAAAGAATTAAAACAAACACCCCATAGGAGTTTACGGCCGTAAAATCAAGGGGATATGGTCTTTATGCCGTAAACTCCTCAAAGGAGCTTTCTAGGGCCTTAAACTACTTCAAGGATTAATATACCAATGCTAGGCTTATTCTAGAATTCATTTAGCACACTTAAACACCCAAAACAACCAAGACAAGAGTTCACGGCCGTAAAATCAAGGGTTTATGATCGTAAACTCCTTGTGTGGATTTTATTGAGTAGTAAACTCTTATACAAGTCCCTTGGAAGCATTAAACCCTTTAACCTTGTCCCATACCAACTTAGATGCAACCATTAGGACCTATAACACTTATACAAAGTGTTTACATGTTCCTAAGTGTTTCAACTTATTTTATTAAGTTATTATTTGACGAATTAGTTATATATATGCTCATTATATGATAACTAGGCTCGTGCGTGTGAACAAGTCTCCGTTTGCCACCTAGCATGGTATCCGATACTTCAATCCAATCCACTCACCACAAGTGAGTTCATACCCCTTTAATTAACCTTTGAAATGCTTTTAAATGTTTTAAATACTTTATGGGGGGGGGGGGATACAAGTTAAACACTTACAATTATTACATCAATCACATGTGATTACATTAATCACATGTGATTAATTACTAGAAAACCAATGATTTTATCACTGTTCAAACTGTTTATCAAACTGTTTCACTTCAAAATGTTTTACAAACTCTTTTACTTATCAAATACTTTTATTAAACTTTGTTTTACTTCTTATAAATTGCATGCCCATATATGTATAGATATATAAGAAATGTTTAAAGGGCTTAGGAAGGCTATCCACCCTATTTCCTTTTCGCGCATTGAGATGTGATCTGGTGGGATTTCGGGTAACCGTCCGAAGGTCGTTTCAATATTAATTATATATCAAATATACATATATAGACATAAAGGTACTTCCATATTCATACTTATCAGTACATCATCAGTAAGTTACCATCGAGGTAACATAGGATCATGCTACTACAATTTCTAGATAAATGAGTCAGTTCATTCATGAGTTAATACTTATTACTACGAGTACTTATACAACTATACTAGAAAGAGAACATATACAACTATACAAGAAAGAGAACATATACAACTATACTAGACAGAGAACATATACAACTATACTAAAGGAAGAACATATACAACTATACTAGAACAGTTCATTTCATTACATATACAAGAATACGTTAACAATTATGATCAACTGTATCGGTGCATGCCTTAATTGTCATGGCCCGAGTTGTAGCTAGAATTCTCTTGGAGGGAGAGCGTGAGTTTGCGTATAGATCTATACTGGATTGACTATCCTACACCTTGCTGCTAGCTACAGCCGGACCTGCAGGTCTGCGGGTGCCAAACGTCATTCCGTTATTACGACCATTCGTATGTCGTTGTTACCAGTCGATAGTATGGTGCAATTTATCACATGATACCTTAATATAAATCCGGTTTAAGGTAGTTAGTACAGAAGTAGTTCCTATAATACAAAACTACAATACTACAATGATTTACCCATTACATATTTTAGTGATAACCTCACTTAAACATTAATGTACAAACTATATTTTGTTAAATGATAGTTACACTTGGGAAATTACACACTTTTACAACAAACGAGCATACAAAATAGTTAAGCCTTGGTAGAAGGCTACTTTAATAGAAAATATAGGTTTTTTTGAGAGATTCAAACTTTTACAAACACTTACAAACCTTTACATACATTTTACAAACTTATACTTGATACATGTTCAAACATTTTTGTATGACAAATACTGACACTAAAATACTTATGAACTCACCAGCTTAATGCTGATAAACTCTTTCAAAATAACTTGTATTCTCAGGTCATCAGTAGACAGGTACCGAGGCCAGCTTTTGAGAAGATGGAGCGCATTCAAGACTCATCTTATTATTTTGATATACATTATATTTGGTGTCTATACTGTACAGAACACGCTTGTATTAAAATTATATATTTAATGCAATGGATGATGTTGTTTGCTTATTTACATTTTCTGTGTTGTGATACTTTACATGACGTCCTCCGCCCCAGAATGCTTCCGCCGTTCTTGGTTTTGGGGTGTGACAGAGTCAGTCCAGGCTTGGCCAAGCGCTTAGGGTGTCATCACTAAATCATCGAGGGGACCACATATATCGTTTTTATCCCACATTGGGTAAAAGGAACAGATAATATTTGAATCATATGCTTGCTCTATTTACTCGTCAAATCACACACAACAATATATTTTATAACACCAAGTTACTGGAGCGTTTACATATTATCAATGTGCAACCAACTTGTAAACTGCGACTATATGTCCCCATTTCAAGAATATAAGATATTATCATCTAACAATCACTCGTGATAAAATCCAAGAAGTGATTCATGTGAGCGTCAGTTTAATCCAATACTCAAATCTTATTTCAGGAGCACTCATGAACACTGCATTAGAGTTTTGATGTGTCTAAATACTTTAGACAATCTACAGTCGGATTCATGACAATCTTAACTCATTAACTACTTCCAAAGTATGATTGACTATGGATGTTCGAATAATCATGTTATTCAGGAAGTCAAAACATGCGAAGTAAAACACAAGAATAATTGAATCCAATATGACCTCAACACTTTGAGTATAAATAAACCACCTTTAATTTAATCACCGTATTGATTACATATTATTCATTGTATAATGTTTCGAGTAATCAACTTAATACTTGAATTGAAACATAGTTATCCCATGCTCCAAGCATGCATGCTATGTTTACCTATGGTCCTTACTTTGTGAAATAGATCATAATGTCTCATATAAAAACATGATACTTTACTAGTCTCTTGCTATAATATTGCCATATATAGAATTTCCTTATGTTGAACCTTTTCAACATAACATTCATATATGTCCTTTGACTAATTTTGATTTAAATTTTTCGATCTAAGCTTTTAGATTTGAAATGAAGTATAAATTTCTCTCCCTTAATTATAGCAAAATAACTTTTCAACCTATGCAACTTTGCGAATTGAAACTTTTTGTTTTCTATAATTAATATTGCTAACTTGCAACACTTAACACAATAATCATGCTCCCACTAGCATGATAACTATATCCTTACCAGCATAACACTTATGCTCCCACTAGCTTTGACATGTACTCAGAAAACAACCGGACTTCTAGAAATCAATACTTATTGACTTTCTTACCAAAGTTCATATTTCAGATACGTAATGCTTCGATAACACTTTATCTAAGCTCATACACCTTTTATTAGAAAACTCATATGTGTGTCTAAACTATTTGAGAACTCATAAAAGTATGTCCCAAATGTTTTTAACTATTTTCCATTTCTCACCATTTGAACTATGAAGAGGGATGTCGTAATCATAATCGAATTTGAATGCAATTTACATAACTACTATCTCCTTAAAATCCACTTAGCGAAAGCATTTCCTCACAATCATTTTCATGAAGCAGAGAGAAACCTTACCACTCAGATTTTATGGTGTACACTTTCCTATCCATGTGAATTTGTCATAACCATAATCGCAAGACAATGTTTGTGAAAAATCCAAACTCATATGGACTGAACTTGTTGAATCTTAATTTCTTGCCATCTGGCAGCACAAGTGCCCACCATGTCTTCCATGTTGTTCGACAGCTCACCCATACAGATCAATGAACTTTCACTAATCAAGGTGCTTTTCCTTTATGCAGTCAAATGAGAACCCATAGGACTCACATGCATAGTTAACTTAACTGGATTGACATATGAATTAGAATATGTCAACACGATAGGTTGCAAACCTCAAGTCGTGTGCTAGTGATAAACAATAGGTTTAGTCTTGATTAGTTCTTGAACTTGTCAAGATCATTTAGACTCCCACTGACCTTTTGAGATATAAGATTATCTTGTCAAGAAACATTCCTTGACAAACAAATATTCAAGAGTTAGTGTGGCTTCTTATCAAGACAAACACTTCACACAATTGGTTTTAGTTGGTCTTTGTCTTATCCAAGACATCACAACTTACCAATTTCAAACGTGCAGGAGTAAGATACCTTTCTACTCCACATTTTATGAGTGTTATAAATCTTCTTAAGATGTTTTCACTCAAGTCACAATCTCAGAGTACGACTCTAAGAATTGATTTTGGAATGAAGTATGATTCACCTTTTGATTTAACCATTTAACAAATTCCGATCCCTCTTCTTAGCGATACTAGTACACTAAGGTGTTCTTAGAGGATCAATTGTGACACAGTTTCATAATCATAAGTTAATCATAAAACATGATACGTATGTACTCTCCCTTCTTTTCAAATTGGAGAAACTTTTATCTTTCTGCCTAATTGATTCTTCTTATTCGTTCTGCTATACATTGAAATCTTTTCAACGATTCATAATTACACTTAATCTTGTAAGCATAACTATCTTTACTAAACTTTTAGTAAATCATGATAAAAAGTCTTATCGTTGTTTGTGATGGACTTGACTAGTGCACAACAATGTGTACTAGATCCCCTAGTCCTTCACTTGACTCACATACTGATGTGAATAAGGAATTAGTCTTAATTTCCCAAAGATGAAGGTTCTCATTCATCATACGATGCAAATCACATGATTCCAAGTTTCCGTCCAATTGAAAATTAGGTGATGAGAATCTTTCCTTATTTGGGAAAATTTCTGACACTACCACAAATAACATAATTAAGAATCACATCCATTTCAGTATTGCTAACAATAGAAACATAAAAACATCAATTTTCAAAAATTCCATTGCAAGGATATAAATAAGACAAATCCAAAATTTATTTTATTTATAAAAATGCGGAAACAACGTGTCCTTACAATGAAATATCAAATGAAAACTATGTTACCAAATGTTCCTAAGCAATCTATCCTAACTCTTCTAAGTAGCAGCTCAAAAATCCGATCTTTGAACCATGTGATTGAAATCCATTTCTTCGTGATCAAACTCGGCTCACTCTTCCTTTTAAGCTTCCTTTCTTTTCATCGATCCTACAAAACATCAAAATGTAATCTTATCACATCATGGATTAAGAATCTACAAATAGGAACTTAATAGAGTTAGATAGTGAATTTACCTGAAGCAGAGTCATACATCTTGACTCTCCCATCCTTGCGACCTTTCAGGTACATATGGCAGCTTCGCATCCAATTCCCATTCTCTTGGTAGTAGAAACAAGCGGAATCTTTTGGAACAACACATGGGATAATTTCAGATTCAGCCTTTCTCTTTACCATTTGGTCAAACGGTTTGACCTCGACCAATCCCTTTCCATTGGGAAGAGAAGACTTTTCTGGACTTCCAATGTTGCAATAAGCAAATAGATAAGGTCAATGAGGGTCACATCATGGTCTATCATATAGTAATATTTAATGAACTCAACATATGATTCAAGAAGTGATTGAAGAACCAAGTCAGTAGCCAACTTCTTTGACATCCCCATTTTCACGGCCAGAAAAGACTGATTTTGTTTATGCTTTATAAAAATCAGAGTACTTCTTTTAATAAAAATGTTGCGGAATTTGTTCCCAGTAAAACATGATAAATACGTTATCAAAGCATTTATGAAGAAAAGTATTTTTATTCATTTTAAGACATTTGGGATGTCATTGTCAATACAGAAACATAAGCATAAACATAACTTACATTCATTATCACTAGTGATTTATATCTCCTTAATCTCTCAGTGTAATGTGCCTTCATATCAACACATGTGATATAAATAAACTGAGTGGGTCAGATTGGGAAACTCGGTGAGTACATAGGATTTTCAACCCACAATAATATAATTATTATGTTTAGTCATCAAACAGTTAACCCAATTACCCATCCCCATTATCTTCTTTACTCTTAAGGATCTACCCTAAGAATCAACTTAGTCTCATTCATTCATTCCTAAGGATTATCCTAAGGAATAGGTACGAAGTTCATCGTTGTCTATTACAAAGCTGTCAAGCACATATGCTAGTTCTATCACTTAGGCGCAACTGCTGGAATTGTGACAGTCTATATGAGGTGCAGCTGCCAGTATTGTCCTTCAAGCACAGCTGCTAGTGTTATCTCGTTCATTGACAATATCATTTTTGAGAGTCCACTCACAATACATGTCAATGGGTTTTTAGAGCACACCAGTGAACACATCGTTCACAACACCTACAGGTTGCGAGCCTGCTAGTGTTCCACTGGACTATATAGAATAGTCCGTGGTTGTCATCCATACTCTGCTAGATGACGGGGCCAGCATTTGGGAACAAGGCTTCTCACATCGTCCACCTCTCACCCATACCTCATGGTCTATATTACCTCTCAACTCATCATCCAACTCATATTTCATCTACCAATGTTTTACCCAACATATTATGTATATATAAATACATATACAATTTAAATCATATCAAACTTGTATAAAATCATTCATCCAACATAGATAGCAAGTATATAGATAACATACACACATAGCACGCAGTTTATATAAAATACTTCATATCTATGTGTAAGATGAAAAGGACCATGCACTCACCTGAGAAGGTGGTGACTCGACACTCGAACAACACTTCGTTACTCTCAACACAACTTTCCTCGGACAAAATCTAGTATTATCACCACTAGAGTTTAGTCTAATATTTACTGAGACTAATTAATAGTCTAGCTATTATTACTATAATATAAGTGTTAAACAATACTTATATAACCCATAATAATAGCCCAAGTACTTATTATAAGTTCCTAATAATGTTACTATAATTAAATAAAATCTATATTAAAAATAGCATAGGCGTAGCTCACTTACAACGAGTTTTATGGAAAACCGGACTTCGCTTGGACCAGCGTTTCCGAACCGAAAGACCATTTTTCTCGGGACTCCGGGAGCCTCGGGGCTTCCTTCGGATACTAGGGGGTTTACCTTGGATTAGGAGGGTTTTAGGGACTAGAGAGAGTGTAGAGAGAGAGAAGAGGTTGAATTTGTGAAAAGAAGAGGCTGCCTTCGGATTCTATTTATAGCCCCAGCCTCGGACGTACACTGGGCGTAGTCCTCGGCTACGTTGGGCGTTCTTCGGATAAGAGCTCCATGTGGCGATGTCTCGGTGGTGAAACGTGGGCGAAGCTGGACCAAGAAGGACAACTGTACGCGGGGCGTAAGCTACTTCGGACACGGGGCGTAGCGAGGGGTGACGTGTCACTCATCCGAAGTGAGCCTTGATCATCATCGGACGGTCCAGATGCTGCCACGTCGTCAATCTCACATTAGATTTCTCAATTTCCCTTTCCGTCTTCTAAAAATCATAATTCTCATATACGAGCTCCGTTTTCGACGTTCTTTATATCCATGAGTAGTCGGGAACGTACTCTACAACTTTCGTTTAGACTTCGTTGGCTAATTTTGAATTTATTTTAAATTTTATATTTTTAACAGGCCGAGACAAGATTGGTCCGTTAAAAATCCATAACTTTTTCATTCAATGTCCATTTCGTCTGTCTTTTTATCGTTATGCTACTATTAACGAGATGTTCGATTCTCGTTTATGTTCTGTCGGCTAAATACTGCTCGATCTAATATTCGAACTTTGGGTTGTACACTACTACGCCGAAACTTTTGAAAAATCATAACTTCCTCATATGAAGTCAGATTTAGGCGTTCTTTTTGTGGATGCTATTAGTTTAACGTATTCTACGACTTTTGTTTAGATCGCTAAAGATAAAAGTCGCTCTATCATAAATTCATTATTTACGCTTCCCGGTGTCGTATCGGTTCCGTCGCGAAACTTCGACGGGTCATAACTTCTTCTTTATAACTCGGATTTTGGTGTTCTTTATATGGAAGGAACCCTTGAGACATTGTAACACCATAAAATTAAAACAAAATTTTCACATTTTTAACACATTTTTCTAAACACATTTATCAATAAAAACCCATTGTATCATAACTTTGTTTCACAAAATATTTCCCAAGATCAAAATACATAAAAACCCATGCGTGTGTACGAATCATGCCGGCGCCTTCCCGCGATCATCACTGGTACCTGAAACACATAACACATAACATTGTAAGCATAAATCTTAGTGAGTTCCCCAAAATACCATACATAACGCATACTAGCCACTTGAGGCTATAACTCTATGGGCCCGTGGGCCCTAACTTTGTGGACCCTCTGGTCCTAACTCTATGAACCTTCCGGTTCTAACTCTCATATACACATGACATAAACCACATAGAAATGATGCAGTACAACACATCAAGTAATAGCATACAATAACTCTGTTACATAACTCTAATTACTGCTCAAGGTAAAGTATAGTGAGAAGACTCACCTCAGATGTCTCGGTAAATCTCTAACTCGGTAGGAATACGATCTAGCCTCCACCTAATCACATAAAGTAATACTCTCATAAATATAACTCTCAGAACTAGACTCAACCCTCTCTAGGCACCCTCAGAAGGGTAAAATACCATTTTACCCTTCCTTTAGCTCAGAGGCCCTCATTGTTGACCAAACCCTAAAAGTCAACCAAAGTCAACGATCAAACTATGACCCGACTTGTCGAGTGCACTTGGGCAACTCGGCGAGACCACACGTGTGCACTAACTCCTAGTCTCGCTTGGCATGTCGAGTCCCTCCCCTTGATCGACGTGTCACACCTGGTATGAATCGCGGGGCAACCCCGACTCAACTCGCCGAGTCTCAAGATCAACTCGGCGAGTTCCGTCTTGAACTCCAGTCCTCTAATTCCTCTCTGACTCACTGAGTGATTCCCCCAACTCAGTGAGTCTACTCGCTGAGTAATTTACGGGAAACCCTAACCCTACTCGCCGAGTCTGATCTTTGGACTCGGCGAATTCATGCCATGCAAACACTCCACTGACTTCCTAAGGTCAGATATGTTCCTTAAACGCATAGATCTGACTTTCCCAAGCATGATAATCACGTAAAGTTTGGACCTTGACACTCATATAACATCTAGATGATCCTACTTGGTGATTTAGCCCCAAAAAACAAATCCTAAGTTCATGGCTACTAAAATAACCCACAAAGCTCCATGGGTTTAGGTCTCTAGACCTCTTTGAGTCCAGATCCAAAGCCTAAACTCGAGAATGGACCAATTGCTCCACATATCCATTCTCTAAAGGGGTTTGAAAACCCTAACTCTAAGAATCAACACCAAAACCGAAGAAGGACTGAAATAATACCTCAAGATGAAGTCTCTGAACTCTGAAAGCACAAGATTCGTTCCTCCTTCAACCTCCTATTGCCTTGGTCACTTCGCATTTGAAATCACATCAGCAAAATGATCAAAAGTGGCCTCTCCTCCCTCACAAACGCTCTAGATCTCTTAGGGTCTCTCTCTGGGGTTTGGTAGCCACAAATGATGGCCCTAAGGGCCTTTAAATAGGTGCCAAACCCGGGAAATTAGAGTTTCATTAAACAGAGTGGACTCGCCGAGTCTGGTCATGAACCCCAATGAGAATTCGCGACCCTACTCGGCGAGTTTAAGCACCAACTCGTCGAGTCCCTTTAAAAACTCCAAAATAAATGAATAAAATAATATACCTGGGAATCTGGATGTTACCATTCTCCCCCATTAGAATCAGACTTCACCCTTGAAGTCTCACTCCGCAAACAATTCTGGATGCTGCTCACGCATCTCGTGCTCCGGCTCTCAAGTCAGTTCTGACCCTTTCCTATGCTGCCACTGCACCTGCACTAGAGGCACTTCCTTGTTCCTCAGAAACATGACCTTCCAATCTCTAATTGCCACCGGTCTCTAAAAATAGTTCAGGCCCACATCCACCTGAATATCCTTTAATGGTACCACTACTGACTCGTTAGCTATACACTTTCTTACCTGCGACACGTGAAAAGTGTCGTGAATCTGACCCAACTCCACAGGTAGTTCCAAACGGTAGGCTACCCTGCCTACTCTCGCGATCACCCTGAAAGGTCCAATATATCAAGGCCACAACTTGCCCCTCTTCCTGAATCAGATCACTCCTTTCCAAGGAGAGAACTTCAGGAGCACGAAGTCACTGACCTGAAACTCGAGCTCGGACCGAGGCCTGTCCGCATAACTCTTCTGACGACTCTGAGCGGTCAACAACCTCTGTCTGACCTGCTGTATCTTCTCAGTCGTATGAAGCACAATCTCTGTACTACCCATCACACGTTGCCCTACCTCTCCCCAGCAAATGGGGGTCCGACATCTCCTCCCATACAACAACTCAAAGGGTAGCATACCAATGCTTGAATGATGGCTGTTGTTGTAGGAAAACTCTACCAAGGGCAAATATGTGTCCTAACTCCTGCCAAAATCCAACAAACATGGTCGGAGCATGTCCTCGAGCGTCTGAATTGTCCGCTTTCTCTGCCCGTCAGTCTGTGGGTGATATGCAGTACTAAAATGCAGTCGCGTACCCAACTCCTCATGAAATTTCTTCCAGAATCTGGAAGTGAAACACACATCTCGATCCGAGACAACCGAGATCGGTACTCCATGCCGCGATACCACCTCTCTCACATACAACTCTGCCAACCTCTCTGCAGAAGAGCTCTCGCTAATAGCAAGGAAGTGAGCACTCTTCGTTAACCTGTCTACAATCACCCAAATTGCATCAACTCCTCTCGCAGTACTCAGCAATTTGGTGATAAAATCCATAGTAATCTGTTCCCACTTCCACTCAGGAACCTCTAACGGTTGCAACTTACCATGCGGTCTCTGGTGCTCCGCCTTAACCCTACGACATGTTAGGCACCTTTCAACGAACCACGCGACGTCCCTCTTCTTACAGGGCCACCAATACTCCTTCTTTAGGTCCAGATACATCTTAGTGGCCCCGGGATGGATCGAGGACTTCGATCGATGTGCCTCTTCCATCAAAATGGTACGCGTCCCGCCCATAAACGGTACCCAAATCCAACCCTGAAATGTCATAAGTTCCCGGCCATCGGTAACGAACTCCGATACCTACCCGATAAATCGCTCCATCTTTTGGTTTTCTGGTCTCACAGCCTCAGCCTGGGCCCCTCGAATGGTGTTCAACACCGGAGTCATTACTGTTAATCTCATGCAAACATCCCGCATCGGGGCGCTTTCCGCCCTACGACTTAGGGCATTGGCTACCACATTAGCCTTACCCGGGTGGTACAGGATCTCGCAATCATAATCCTTTACCACGTCCAACCATCTCCTCTGCCGCATATTCAAGTTGGGTTGATCCATCAAGTACTTCAAGCTCTTGTGATCCGTGTATATGGTACACCGGACCCTATACAGATAGTGACGCTAGATCTTGAGGGCGAACACTGTTGGATTAATGTCTAAGTCCATAACTATAATTGGTAAGACTTGACCCGACCCGACATGGTCCATTTGGGTTGAATGACATCATGCACTTGGATAGTCTAAGCGAGAGAAATAAGACACTTATGGTTATTAATACATTATAAGTTCTAGTATATTAATAATAAGAATAATAATATTTAATTAGTATTGATCAAGAATTAATTTAGAATTAATTATGTGATCAAAAGAAGACTAATTAAATATATGGGTTGATTGTGTAAATCATCCATACATATATAGTGGGCCAAAGCTCCATGGATAATCAAGTTGGGTTAAACCCATAGGATGCTCCATGGAGGTTACATAACCCATGGGACATGGAAATGAAAGGTCATGACAATTAGGGCTTACATGGTGTAACCCTAATTGTAACACACTATATAAGCATCATATTATTCACCAAAATCGGCCACTAGTGTGTGTAAAAGAAGGGCTAGCTGATTTCATGTGTTGTAGAATTCTCTCAAGTTATTCCAAGTGTATTTGGTGTTCTGTGAACCATTTGAGGTGTCACACTTGTGGCACTAGGAACTCAAGCTTCATGAAGACATTCTACATCAAAGAGGTATGTTTTCTATCTTGTTATATTCATTGTTTTGTATGCTAGATTAGGATAATACCTTGGAAGTTCATATTTGCATGTATAATAGAGAAAACATAGATCCAACGTATTTAGGGTTGCATGTACACTTAGGAGTGTTAGAATGCTCAAAACCCAACAAACACTACTACTCCCAACTCTAGGTCGTGGGTGGGATACCTTATCTCATGAGGCTTCAGCTGCCTCGATGCGTATGCTATCACGTGCCCCCACTGCATAAGCACCGCTCCCAACCCTGATTTCGACACGTCACAATATACCACGAAGTCCTCCATTCCCTCTGGAAGGGCTAACACTGGGGCTACGCATAACCTTTGGCGAAGTGTATCAAAGGAGGCCTGCTGCTCTGGGCCCCATGAGAAAGCAACAACCTTCCGGGTTAACTTGGTGAGTGGCACGATGATCTTGGAGAAATCCCTGATAAATCTCTGATAATAGCCTGCCAATCCTAGGAAACTCCTGATATCTGTAGGTGACCTCGGCACCTCCTAACTCATCACCGCCTCAATCTTGGCCGGATCGACCAATATCCCTTTCTGGTTAACAAGATGCCCTAGGAACTGGACCTCTCGTAACCAAAAATCACACTTGGAGAATTTGGCGTAAAGCCTCTCTGATCTCAAAACTCGGAGGATCTCTCTCAGATGTTCCTCATGCTATTCTTTGGATCTCAAATACACCAATATGTCGTCAATGAACACGATCACCAAGCGATCCAACATCGGCCTACATACTCATGAGATCCATGAATACCACCGGCGCATTGGTGAGCCCGAAAGGCATCACCACGAACTCGTAATGCCCGTAACTAGTCCTGAACAATGTCTTCTGGATGTCCTCGTCTCGCACCCTCACCTGATGATATCCCGACCTCAAATCGATCTTGGAGAACCAAGATGCTCCCTGTAGCTGATCGAACAAATCATCGATCCTCGGCAACGGGTAACGGTTCTTGACCGTCAGCTTGTTCAATACCCTATAATCAATGCAAATTCGGTGTGACCCATCCTTCTTCTTAACAAAAAGGATAGGCGCTCCCCATGGCGAGCTGCTCGGCCGAATAAAACCCTTCCCCAGCAGCTCCTGAAGCTGCAAGGATAACTCCTGCATCTCCGGAGGTGCAAGGCAATAAGGTGCCTTAGCGATAGGTGCGGCTCCCGGAACCAAATCGATGCTGAACTCAACCTGCCTCTCGGGAGACACACCCAATCACTCTTCCGGAAATACATCCGGGAACTCACGCACTGTCGGAACCTCATCAACTGACCTCAGTTTCTCTAAATCAACCCTTGTATCCATCACATATGCTACAAACCCCTTATAGCCCTGCTGTAGACTCCGTCTCGCTCTAGCGGCTGAACAAAATGCCGACCCAGAATGCGTACCCTCGCCGTATACGGTAAGAACTTCCCCACTAGGGTCTCGTATGGTCACCAGCTGTCTCTCGCAGTCGATAACCACTCCAAACTTGCTCAACCAGTCCATGCCCACGATGACACATACATCTCCCATCGTAATAGGAACTAGATCAATCGGAAACTCAACCCCGAAAATCTCGAGTACACATCCTCGGATCACCTCGGTGGCATACACCGCTCTCTCGTCAGCTATGGAAACTCTCAGAGGTCGACTCATCACCTCTCAACTAATAGTGATGTGCTGACTAAAAGCCAAAGATACAAAAGACCGACTCGCACCCAAGTCAAATAACACCAAGGCAGGTATAGAATTTACAAGAAAAGTACCTACGCATATCATAATATAAGCACAATATCTCAACATAAAAGTAAATATATGAAAGAATACATACCAGCCACTACATCGGGCGCTGCACGGACCTCCTCCGCAGTCAACTGGAAGGCTCTCCCTCGCGCCTTCGGTACCTCGGCCTTCACTGGCCGGCTCTCAGTAGCTCTGATAGCAGCAGGGGCATATCCTTGAGGTACTCCCTGGGTAGTCCCATATAACTGTGGACACTCTGCCTTGTGGTGTCCGGTCTAGTTGCAGTGAAAGCATACTGCAAACCCCTTGTGGCAATCCTTGGCCATATGCCCCTCCTTGCCACATTTGTAGCAAGACCCTGCTCTGCACACCCCCTCGTAGCTCTTTCCATACTTGCCACAAGTGCGGCCCTTCTGACTCCCAGATCACGAATCAGCGAGCTTGGCCCGCTTGGCTTCCAGCTGAGACTGTGCTGGTCACCGATCCTTCGCCTGAGACTCAGCCTCCTCCCTAACCTGGGTCTCCAGCTCTATCTCCCCCTTCCGAGCATTTACTTGAAACTCAACAAATGTCCGATACGTCGAGTTCTCCACGAACTCCCATATATCCCTCCTCAAAATGCTCAGATAGCAGCTCATACGTGCCTGCTCGGAGGACATGTGCTTTAGGCAACACATCACCCGCTCATGGAACTTCCTCGTAATCACTGTGACAGAATCAATACCCTGCTTGAGGATCAAAAACTCCTGATCCAAATGCTCCCTCTCCACCTGGGGAACGTACTCATCTCGGAACATAGCAGTGAACCTCTCCCAAGTCACTGCAACAAGCTCAGTAGGCGAATAATGCGCCGTCACAAACTTCCACCAATCCTTCGCTCCCAAGCGAAGCTGGTTTAGCGCGAACCGGTCCCTCAAATGCTCAGGAGATGAGAAAGTAAAGAAACATCCCTCTATGTCTGATATCGACCTCATTGCTGGAATTAGATCCTGGGTCCCATCAAACTCCGGTGGTTTTGTGTTGTTGAACTCCCGGAACAGCAACACATTACCACCCTGCAGTTTAGCCGCAGCTATAGCTGCAGTGGCCGCTGCAACAACATCCTCAGAAAGTGTAGCGTATCTCTCATCGAATGTCTCTATCAGGGTGGTCTTAATAGACTCGAACATCTCTGGAGTCTCATCGCGGATGGCAGCAGCCACCTCATCATGAATCATCTGGCGGAGCTCCTCGTCGCTGACACCCCCTCCACTGGTCCCTAGTCTGTGACGTGTCCCTACCATGATGCCTCTATGAAAATACAACATAAGATATCAGTAATTTGCTCAGATGTACACACACTTGATATCCCAACCCTACTTGATCTCTGGTACCCTAAGGATTCTTACTTGGGTTGCGCACTGACCTGGTGCCTTCGATAGTACGGGCCCAATACTACTGACCACACTGACTCAACATTCACACCAAGTCCTCCTCCCAGAGCCCAAATCCCAAGTACGCTATTCTCTCTAATCATGTGCTACTCACTAGCAAATCTCTCATAGGATCCTTGCTGCTATCTCAACACTCTGAAGGATCCCTAGTAGCAAAACCCCTAGACTAAGGCATGATATATCAGGCCACTCTAGTCCTAATAAGAATACCTAGTCTTACTCTATCATGCATAATATAATTCATCATATAGCATAGCGTAACGTTTCTTTTAAAACTTATTGTAAGGGTATTTTGGGAAATCACCGTTCGGGCACTGGCTGATCGTACACACGGCTCTGCTCTGTTTGTCTCAAAACTCTTTTTAATCTTTTTAAAAATTTACTTTATTATCAAAATTTTCCTCAAATCCTCAGTTTGAGTTTAGATACGCCCGAAGATGCATCCGAATCCCTCAAACCAAGGCTCTGATACCAAATTGTAACACAGTAAAATTAAAACAAAATTTTCACATTTTTAACACATTTTTCCAAACACGTTTATCAATAAAACCCCATTGTATCATAACTTTGCTTCACAAAATATTACCCAAGATCAAAATACATAAAAACCCATGCGTGTGTACGAATCATGTTGGCGCCTTCCAACGATCATCACTGGTACCTTAAACACATAACACATAACACTGTAAGCACAAAGCTTAGTGAGTTCCCCAAAATACCATACATAAACCATACTAGCCACTCAAGGCTATAACTCTGTGGGCCTGTGGGCCCTAACTCTGCGGACCCTCTGGTCCTAACTCTGTGAACCTTCCGTTTATAACTCAATATACTATGATATACACATGACATAAACCACATAGAAATAATGCAGTACAACACATCACATAATAGCATACAATAACTCTGTCACATAACTCTAATTACCACTCAAGGTAAAGTATAGTGAGAAGACTCACCTCAGATGTCTCGGTAAATCTCTAACTCGGTAGGAATACGATTTAGCCTCCACCTAATCACATAAAGTAATACTCTCATAAATATAACTCTCAGAACTAGAATCAACCCTCTCTAGGCACCCTCAGAAGGGTAAAAGACCACTTTACCCTTCCTTTGGCTTAGAGGCCCTCATTGTTGACCAAACCCTAAAAGTTAACCAAGGTTAACGGTCAAACTTTGACCCGACTCGTCGAATGCACTTGGGCAACTCGGTGAGTCCACACGTGTCCACTAACTCCTAGTCTCGCTTGGCATGTCGAGTCCCTCCCCTTGCTCGACGAGTCACACCTAGCATGAATCACGGGGCTACCCTGACTCAACTCGCCGAGTCTCAAGATCAACTCGGTGAGTTCCATCTTGAACTCCAGTCCTCTAATTCCTCTCTAACTCAGTGAGTTATTCCCCCAACTCGGTGAGTCTACTCGCTGAGTGATTTATGGGAAACCGTAACCCTAATCTCTGAGTATGATCTTTGGACTCGGCGAGTTCATGCCATGCAAACACTCCATTGACCTCCTAAGGTCAGATCTGTTCCTTAAACCCATTGATCTGACTTTCCTAAGCATGATAATCACGTAAAGTTCGGACCTTGACACTCATATAACATCTAGATGATCCTACTTGGTGATTTAGCCCCAAAAATAATTCCTAAGTTCATGGCTACTAAAATAACCAACAAAGATCCATGGGTTAAGGTCTTTGGACCTCTTTGAGTCCAGATCTAAAGCATAAACTCAAGAAGGGACCAATTGCTCCACATATGCATTCTCTAAAGGGATTGGAAAACCCTAACTCCAAGAATCAACACCAAAACCGAAGAAGGACTAAAATAATACCTCAAGATGAAGTCTCTGAACTCTGAAAGCACAAGATCAGTTCCTCCTTCAACCTCCTCTTTCCTTGGTCACTTCCCTTTTGAAATCACACCAACAAAATGATCAAAAGTGGCCTCTCCTCCCTCACAAACGCTCTAGATCTCTTAGGGTCTCTCTCTAGGGTTTGGTAGCCGCAAATGATGGCCCTAAGGGCCTTTAAATAGGTGCCAAACCCGGAAAATTAGGGTTTCATTAAACAACGTGGACTCGCCGAGTCCACTCATGAACACAGATGAGAATTTGCGACCCTACTCAGCGAGTCTAAGCACCAACTCGCCGAGTCCGTTTACAAACTCCAAAATAAATGAATAAAATAATATACATGGGAATCCGGATGTTACAGACATTTTCTACAATTTGGTTAAGATTATTTATTCTAAATAATATTTTGTCAAAAAGTCATTTTTGACCCCTATTATCTCTAAGTTGACTAGCCCGGATCTACGGACGTTACATCTTCCTTGAGACAACGACACCCAACATTGCCAACTTGTTAATATGCAACTTCATCTCCAAGACATGAGAACATATAGACTTTCCATCTTCGTGTTTGTTTGCCAATAGAGCTTGAGTGACCTTGAACTTTTCAAGTCTTCGAACACGTGGGTTAGTGAGAATTATTGGAGGAAGTGGAGGAAGTGAAGCATGATTTCCATTTCCATGATCCAGTCATGGAACATCATCTTCATATGGAAAGCTTATTCACACGTTGTTTGTGATCCTCAGCATGGTTACCAAATATAACATTATCCTAATCCCTAAAATTTTGAAATCCAATCTTGGGAAGGAAGGTATTTTCGAAAACCCTAGGGTTTACCAACCATATATGGGTTTATATAGGTGATAAGGAAGGTTTAGGATAAAGCAGGTGTATCTTAGATAACCCTAATCCCTTAATTTCCTCCCTAAGGCTTCCAAGACACCCTTAGAGCCCAAGGAAACCCTAGGACACTCTAGAATTCATTCCCACCTCTAAGTGAGGTTCTAGAATGCTCAATGCTCAAATTTTTAACATTGTCACCTTTAGTCACTGCAGTTTCAGTTAATTCCTTTAATCCCAAAATTAATTCCAAATTAATTTCTAATTAAATATTAATTAAAAAATATGAATTCTAATTAATATATTATATCCATAATACATTAATAAATCAATTATCTTGATTTCAAATTAATTTATTAACCAACTAATAAATTAATAAATCATTCTTCTCTCTCCAACAGTTATCCTATTCAATTGCCAAGTTTGAAGGCAACCCAAAAGGACATTGATACTATCAATTCAAGTACATACCAATTATAATTATGGGCTTAGACACCTAATCTAATACTTACACACCCCAATAGAATGGTATTACTGAATGCAAAAATCGAGTTTTAAAGGAAATGGTAAACTCGATGTTATCATACTCGGGATTGATTGAAAGATTATGGGGAGAGGCCATGTTATCGGCATGTTATTTGTTAAATAGGGTTCCAAATAAAAGGAACAAAACAGTCCCATATGAACTTTGGTTCAAGAAAAAGCCGAATTTGAGTTATTTTGGGTTTGGGGATGTCGGGCAGTTGTAAAACTTACTGAGCCTAAAAAGAAAATTTTGGGAGAACGCAGAATTGATTGCATATTCATTGGATATGCTGAACATTCCAAGACATATAGGTTTTATGTAATAGAACCTAATGATTCAGTTTCAATTAACACTGTTATCATATCACGGGATGCAACTTTTGATGAGATGCGATTTTCATCGATTCAAAGGCCTAAGGATATGACATTTGGTGCTAATAAAAAGAAAAATTCAGAAAGTAAAGATGGTGCTATCGTGCAAGAACCAAAAGAGCTTCGTAGAAGCAAAAGATGCCAAATTGCGAAAAAATTTGGATCCCACTTCCAACTGTATTTGGTGGAAGGTTCAAGAGATGAAATTAATCTTGAATAATCTTATTGCTATAGTATTGAAGATGATCCTAAGACATATCAAGAGGCCATAGAGTCTCATGATAGTGCCTTTTGGAAGGAAGCAATTGATGATGAAATGTCATCAATTCTTGAGAACAACACATGGTTGTTGTCTAATTTGCCTTTGAGTTCTAGACCTCTTGGCTGCAAATGGATTTTCAAAAAGAAAATGATTATTAATGGGACTATCGACAAATTCAAAGACTGATTAGTCATTCAAGGTTTTAGACAAAAACCCGGTATTGACTATTTTGATATGTATGCTCCAGTTGCACGTATTTCTACTATTAGATTGTTGGTTGCCTTGGCAAGTATCCATAATCTGGTTATTCACCAAATGGATGTGAAAAAAACCTTTTTAAATGGTGATATTGACAAGGAAGTTTACATGAAACAACCTGAAGGTTTCATTATGCCCGATAAAGAGCATATGGTTTGTAAACTTGTCAAATGTTTGTATGGGATGAAACAAGCGCCTAAACAATGGCATCAAAATTTTGATGAGTTGATTTTTTCTTTTGGTTTCAAGACAAACCAATGTGACAAATGTCTTTATAGTAGATTTGATGATGCTACTAGAGCTGGAGTGATCATTTGCTTATATGTAGATGATATGTTGATTTTTGGTACCGATAAAAATCAAGAGGATGAAACAAAGAAATTGTTATCATCCAAGTTTTCCATGAAAGATTTAGGAGAGGCTGATGTAATTCTTGGAATAAGAATTAAGAGGATGAACAACGGATTGGTAATGACTCAAAGTCATTATATTGAGAAAATTCTCAAGTAGTTTAATTTTACCAGTTGTTCTCCTGTGATTACTCCTACGGATCCAAGTGTGAAATTAATGCCAAGTAATGGTGTTCCCATTTCACAATTGGAATACTTTAAGGCTATTGGTAGCTTGATGTATGCCATGACAAGTACCAGACCTGATATTGCTTTTGTTGTGGGTAAGTTGAACATGTATAAGAGTAATCCAACAGCTCAACCTTGGCAAGCAGTTGTTGGATAAGGTGTCTAAGTCCATAACTTATTTGGTACATACTTGACCTGACCCGTCATGGTTCATTTGGGTTGCATTTCATCCAAACGATTTATGGATAATTTTATGAGAATTGTATACTTACGATTTATTAATATTTTATAAGTTATAATATCTTAATACGAAGTCATGTTATTTAATTAGTTTTAGTCTTAAATTAAGTATGAATTAATTTAGAGATTAAAAAGAAGACTGATTAAATTATGGGCTATTATATTTTATAGTGTGGGCTAATACTCATTTGTTAATGGGCTAAGCTAATATGGAAGTCCATGGATGATCCATGGAGCTTTTAACCCATGGATCCTTGGAAAGGAAAAGACATGGGTTATTAGGGTTTCACCCTAACCATGCACACTATATAAAGAAGCATATGATGCAAGAAATATGGCTCTAAGGGTAGACTCTAGTGGTGTGAGACTTAGTGGTGGCCGATTCCACAAGAAAGTATACTACTCTCTCAAAGTTTTCCAAATGTTTGTGGTGATTTGTGATTCCATTTGAGGCATTCACACTATTGGTGCTTGGCTCTCAAACTCCAAACAATCAACCATCATCAAAAGGTATGTATTTCTACTAGTAGTTTTATGATTCATAATCCTTATGCTATGCTAGTTAGGAAGAAACCTTGGAAGTTATTATTTGCATGTATTTTAGAAGAAAACATAGATCCAAGGTTTATTAGGGTTTCTTGAATACTTGATACAAATTGCTGAAAAATGTCGAAAAACTACATTCTGCACAGCAGACTCGCCGAGTCCATTCATGGTACTCGCCGAGTCCATGTGTATATTCAACCAACTCGATGAGTTGGCAGACCTGAGTGCAGATTTTCGAGTTTTGGTGTTGGAATTTGTCTAGAATCATTACCTTAAAGCTTTTTTGATCATATAAATCCTGTTTTTGATGTGGTAATGATGATGGTGGACCCATTTCAAAGTTATAATCAAAATTTCAAGTTTATATGTGTTCATATGATTCTTGAAATTGTTGATGTGGATGTTCATGTTCATATGAGTTTTGTTAGATCATAGGAATTATTTGCAAATTGTTTGTTAGTTAATTCTTGATCTTAATGTGTTTTAATGGAATTCATAATTTGTCCTCAAGTTATGGAATTCCAAAAGTTTTTTTCTTTTAAATGTGTTTTAAGAAGTCATAAGTTACACTTTTGAAGAGTTTTTCTAATAAAGGCTTTTATGGACTTCATAACTTGTCCTCAAGTTATGGGTTTCCAAGAGACTCTTCATTAAAAGTATTAAACACTTAATTAAAACTCATAAGTTATGAATATCCAAAAGTTTATGAATTGTTCAAAACTTGCCCTCAAGTTTTGGAATTTGTAAAGTCTCACACAAACTTTAATTCCATACCTTAGAAGTTTTAAAATTTAAAATTCTACCCTTATACTATTATAAGATTAATGGTTAATTATTATATATATATATATATATGTATATATATATATATATATATATGTGTGTGTGTGTGTGTAAGAACAAGTCGTTTTACCGTTAGTAGGCCTCATTCACGAACCCGGTCTATAAGGTGGATATAAGGTTGTTGCCTATAAAATGGCAACTTAATGGGTGTCCACTCTCACCCACTGCTTGCTTGACTGGTGGAGGGTCGTTAGCCAAACGGGTAAGACAAGGACTTATAAATTATCATTAAGTATGATGAATATTATAAAGTAACTAAATGTTTTATTTAATTCCCAATCTTGGTTACTTTAGGAAAAATGTGAATTTGGTGCTAGCCCATGGAATTCACACTTTGTACCTTACCAAGTCGTTGGTGGAGCGTGTGTAGTTTACCGGCACACTAACTTGGACTAGTAAGGATCACGAAGGGTGACTTAATGTTTGTCATAGATCAATGGAGCGTGTGTGGTTAACCGACACATTGATTAGGTGATAATATTAAGGGTACCAAGTGAATTGGTATGGTTATTCACACCTTGTTTTGTGATCATCGGCATCCCAGTCACAAAATTTGAGAGGGCACACTCGAGATTGAAAGACGCCATTGAAAAGTTCAATGAATCTCAAAAGATCTAGGAATTTCAAATCCAATTAAAACCTAATAAATTATTTCGTTTTTCATGGTGAATATTGGTGAATCGTCATTCGCCTACCTTCAAATATTTTATATCTTGGATTACGGCATCCCTCTTCCAAATTATAAAATATTGTGTTGGGTCCTAGCCTTAATATTTCATATTGGGTGATATATTAAGGATTTTGAATCAACTAACTTGATTTTCTCCCATTATAGATGCCTGGTTCAGATAACTATGATCTTCCCAAATCTCTTGAAGATGGTGTCACTCAACATCATGCTTCACTTCCTCCACCTCCTCCAATTATTCTCCCTCACCCACAAGTTCTTGAAAAGTTTAAAGTCACTCAATCCTTATTGGCAAGCATACTCTATGTGTGCTCACATCTTGGAGATAAAGTCACATATTGACAAGCCGGGAGAGTTAGGTGTCAAAGTCTTGTGAAACTTGGATGTTCAATCACTTTCTTGGTAACATAGTGAGTCCCTTTGGGACTACTATGAGGCAGACTATGACATGATCCTTAATGATGTTATCTATTTGCTTGGTGTTGTGGAATCAGCAATGATTTGGAACACCAGTAAAGCAAATTTGATTAAAAGAACAACTTCCCAAGTCTTAAATGGACATTGATAATGGTAGCATTGGATATCTAGAAAAATATTTCTCTTCCCAATGGAAAGGGATCGGCTATAGTCAACTCGGTTGACCAAATAGTAAAGAGAAAGTCAAATTCTGAGATAGTCTCATGTGCCATTACCAAAGGGTCCATGTGTTTTGTTGCCAAAGGAAGGGTCATTGTTTGCGAAGCTGCCCTATTCACCTGAAAGGACATAAGGTTGATCAAGTCAAGAGGTTTGACTCCACTTCGGGTAAAGTCCACTGTCTAACTCTATTAAGTTCCTATTTGGAGATTCTTATTACATAATGTGAATGGGTCACATGCTGATGTTTTAAGAATCAAAGAAAAGATAGGAAGCTTAAAGTAAGTATATGTTGATTCTGATTGTGAAGGTGGGTTTCGATCGCATGGTTCGGCAATCAGAATTTTGAGTTGTTGCTTAAGAGTTATAATATATTGCTTATGAATAGATAACAACAAGGTTTTCATGTGGATTGTAAGGATAAGTTTTTCCGCAAAGTTTTAAAATAAAAGAAAAAAAGGGTTTTAATTTTATTTATTTTAAAAATATCCTTACAATGGCATCTGTGGAAAATTGTTGCTTATATGTTTCCAGTAATAGCAATATTGGAAAATGGATTTGATTCTTTCATTTGTGGTAGTGTCTGAATTTACCAAATGAAGAAAGTTTTTCATCACCCAAGTTTCAATTGGACAGAAACTTGGAATCATATAAGTTGTATTGTATGATGAATGAGAATTTTCATCTTTGAAAATTAAGACTAATTCTTTGATCACATGTATATGTGAGTCAATTGAAGGACTAAGGAATTAGGTACACTAGGTGTGTGCTGGTCAAGGTCCACCACAAAGATGATTTGTCATGATTTACTAAAGATTAGTAAATATGATTATACTTATAAGGTTAAGTATAGTTTTGTAACATTAGAAAGGTTACAATGTATGACAAAACAAATGAGAAGAATCAAATTAGGCAGAAAGATAAAAGTTTCTCAAATCTGAAAGGATGGGAGAGTACTTTAGTATCGTATTTCATGATCATCTTAATGATTATGAAACCATATCACAAATTCATACTCTAAGGACGTCTTAGTGCATTGTTATGGCTAAGAAGAGAGGTCATGAATTGTTGGATTGGTTAAGATCAAGAAGATGAGTCATACTTCATTCCAAAACAATTCTTAGAGTCATACTCCAAGATTGTAACATTGAGTGACATAAAGGAAGATTTATTAACACTAGTCAAATGTAAGAGTAAAATGTTTTCTACTCTTGTACATTTGAGATTGGTAAGTTGTGATGTATTGGATGAGACAAAGACCAACTAAGACCAATTGTGTGAAGTGTTAGTCTTGATAAGAATCCGCACTATCCCTTGAATATTTGTTTTGTCAAGGAATGGTTCTTGACCTGGGGAAACTTATATGTCAAGGGGACAGTGGGAGCCTTAAAGATCATGAAAGAGTTTCAAGATTTAATCAAGAGTAAAACCCATAATTTATCACTAGCACACGACTTAAGGTTTGCAAGCTATCGTGTTGACATAATTCTTATTTCTGTACCTACTTCAAATAAGTTGAATTTGCATGTGAGTTATCAGAGTTCAACTTGGAAGCATTAGTGGGCCGTGTGCTACCAAGGTGACAAGAAACTAAGATTGAACAAGTTTAATCCATGTAAGGCTGAATTTGTCACTAACCTTATCTTGTGATTATGGTTTTGATAAATTAACATGGATAGGAACTCATACACTATATAATCTAAGTGTCATAAGGTTTCTCTCCGATTCATGAAAATGATGGTGAGGAAACGCTTTCATTAAGTAGATTTTACATAGATATCAATTGTGTTATTTACATTTTCAAAAGTCGTTAGTGGAGCGCGTGTGGTTCACCGGCACACTAACATGGACTTGTGAGAAATGGCAACGGTCTAAACATTTAAGACTATGATTACGGTATCCCTTTTCATAGTTCTGAAAATTGTTTAGACACACATGTGAGCTATCTAAGAAAGGGTGTATGAATCTAAATTTCAGAAGTCCAGCAGAATTCTGGAAATATGTCAGAGCTAGTCGGAGCATAAGTGTTATGCTGATAATCATCATGTTAGTGGGAGCATGATTATTACGTTTAGTGTTGCAAGTTAGAATTGTTAATGATAGAAAACAAAGTTTCAATTCGTGAAGTTGCAGGGGTTGAAAAGTTGTTTTGCTATAATTAAGGGAGAGGAAATTATACTTCATTTCAATTCTAAAGCTTAGATTGAGATTGTAATCATATTTAGTCAAGAATATATATATATATATATATATATATATATATATATATATATATGAATTTTATATATATATATATATATATATATATATATATGAATTTTATGTCTGAATGGTTCGACTTAAGGAAATTCTATATATATTGTGTTCTCAAAATTCAATTATGACTACGGCATCCCTCTTCATAGTTAAATTTTGAAAACATGGCAAACAAAAAATATTGTAGCAAAAGACTGGTCTAGTATCATGTCTTTATGTGAGACATCATGAATCGTGTCCCATATGCTTCAGATATAGGATCGATTTCATATGCTATAATATTCATCTTTTCTAAATTTTCCAAATGCTTAAGGCATTAAGAAGGGAAAAGTCTAGAATTGGATATGACTAAAGTGATTAAGCAATTGGCGAGGACAATCTGAGATTTGCCAAAGATTGGTCGCTCAAGGACATTTGGAAGTATAGTGTTAGTTTTGGCAGGACCATATTGACATATTCTAAAAAGATGTAACTCTTGTTCGGAAGTGATAGTCAAAATGGGACTATGGAAATGTCTCCATAGGTGGAAGTTATTCAATCTATGTAAGATTAGAAAACCTTAATGCAAGAAGGATGTTCAAAGCAATGTACTTTGAATATGAGACTTCCGTTCCATAGAAGTTGACCTTCTTTGGAATACTCTGTAATGACTGGTGACAAGGTTTTGGTGACTTTGTGAATAATCATTACAAGAGGAACATTGCATAAAAGTTTAAAATCTAACAGATTTTTGGTAAATGATAGGAATCGGGGATTCTCACATTTACAATAAGGATTTGGGATTGTGAAATGAGTATCATTGGAATCATGTTCAATTGATATACATCACAATATAAGGATCATAGACAAACATAGTGTGCATACATGGAGTATGGCATAACTATTGTTTAGAAAAACAAAGTGTACATGCCAGGAGCATGGGACGACTGTTGTTTTTATTCAAGTCTTAAGTTGATTGTTTGAAACATTATACAATGAATAATGTGTAATCAATATGGTGATAAATAAAAGGTGGTTCTATTTATGTTCAAAAGGGTTCTGAGACCATATTGGATTCGATTATTATTGTGTTTCACTTTGCATGTTTTGACTTCCAAAATAGCTAGGTTATTCTTTCCGAATGACTAAGTTATTTAAACACTCCACAGTCGTTCATATGTTGGAAGTAGGTGTGAATCAGGACCGTCATGAATCGAGCTTGTAGATGGCTAAATGGGTTTAGTCATAGCAATGGTTGCTACAACATTTATGAGTGCTCATAAGTTATGAGTATTGGAATAAACCCACGCTCACTTGTATCACTTCATAGAATTTATCTCGAGTGATCGTGAGACGGTAATATCATATAAATCTTCAAACCTAGAGATATGAGTTATTACCTATGAGTTGGTTGTGCATTGATTGCACGTAAACGCATCAGTAACTTGATGTTATAAAACGTGCCTTTGTGTACAATTCAACAAGTAGTAGAACAAGCATATGAATCAAAGTTTATCTGTTCCTTCTAGAAATAGAAGCGATATCTGGGCCGCTCGATGATTTTGTTGTGACCTATGTACCGGCCGGTCAGAACTAAGTTTGATTTGTTCGATTAAGTTCATTGTCAAACAAATCGAAAATCGGGAAACAAACTGCTGGACAATAAGTACGACGTTGTTCCATGTATTTGTCCGGCTGATATCATGAGAATAGAGGATTATATGATCACTTATCTAAAATGGCGCTTCATAGTTCAACAGATTTTTCGAGAGCTACGATTGCTGGTTGGTTCCTGAAGTAACATATGCAAATATAGTTATTAGACTTATCCAAGTGGGAGTGTGTTGGATAAGGTGTCTAAGTCCATAACTTATTTGGTACATACTTGACCCGACCCGGCATGGTCCATTTGGGTTGCATTTCATCCAAACGATTTATGGATAATTTTATGAGAAATGTATACTTACGATTTATTAATATATTATAAGTTATAATATATTAATATGAAGTCATGTGATTTAATTAGTTTTAGTCTTAAATTAATTATGAATTAATTTAGAGATTAAAAAGAAGACTGGTTAAATTATGGGCTATTATATTTTATAGTGTGGGCTAATACTCATTTGTTAATGGGCTAAGCTAATATGGAAGTCCATGGATGATCCATGGAGCTTTTAACCCATGGATCCTTGGAAAGGAAAAGACATGGGTTATTAGGGTTTCACCCTAACCATGCACACTATATAAAGAAGCATATGATGCAAGAAATATGGCTCTAAGGGTATACTCTAGTGGTGTGAGACTTAGTGGTGGCCGATTCCACAAGAAAGTATACTACTCTCTCAAAGTTTTCCAAACGTTTGTGGTGATTTGTGATTCCATTTGAGGCATTCACACTATTGGTGCTTGGCTCTCAAACTCCAAACAATCAACCATCATCAAAAGGTATGTATTTCTACTAGTAGTTTTATGATTCATAATCCTTATGCTATGCTAGTCAGGAAGAAACCTTGGAAGTTATTATTTGCATGTATTTTAGAAGAAAACATAGATCCAAGGTTTATTAGGGTTGCATGCACACTTAGGAAGTGTTAGATTGCTCAAAACCGAACAGCAGTAAATAGAGTGTTCAAGTATCTCAAGGGAACCATGGATTATGGCTTGGGTTATTTGGGAAGTCCTTCAGTTTTAGAAGGTCATTCAAATGCAACTTGGATAGCCAACATGGAGGACCATTCCTCAACTTCTAGTTGGGTATTCTTTCTTGGGGGAGGTGCCATTTCTTGGGCTTCCAAGAAAAAATCGTGCATTACAAACTCGACAATGGAATCTGAGTTTGTTGTGTTAGCAACTATTGGTAAAGAAGTAGAGTGGCTAAAGAATTTAGTCTATGATATTCATTTGTGGCCTAAACAGGTAGCACCCATTTCTATCCTTTGTGATAGTGTAGCCACTTTGGCTAAGCCATATAGCCAGGTTTATAATGGCAAGTCTAGATACCTAGGTGTTAGACATAGTAGGATTAGAGAACTAATCATGAATGGTGTGATTTCGGTTGAGTTTGTGCAATCGCAACAAAATTTGGCAGGTCACTTGACTAAAGGTCTGACAAAATACTTAGTGCACAAGTCTATAATTCGGATGGGATTAAAGTCCATTTAATTATGTAACGATGAGAACAATTCCCTCCTAATATAATGTTAGGAGTGAATTCAATGTGGAAAGCTCGTACTTATAGATTGAAACACATGAATTATTCATCCCATGTATGTGTTCGGTTCTGCAAGTTAGCCAGGTTGAAGTTTAACTTCTTAATAATTCCTTTGATAAATGTATGTGCGAATACATGGAAAGGAGTTACCTACATGATTGTGAAGTGTAGCCACATTTCAAGAGGTTGTGGACTTGACCTTGATACGATCACGAGAGGATTGTGACATACGACTTTATAATAGTGTCAGGTTGTATTTTGCTAGAAATTTAATAAACTAGTATGTATTTTACTTTCTGTTATTCAAATGGGTTGACGGGTTCAATCCTTAGAACACACTGATTCTCGAGTATTTGCAAATGTATGATGCTAAATGGAAATTCAATCGTCTCAATATTTTCATTATATACTAGTTTGATTTTTTTTGATAAGGTTATGTCTGTTCAAGGGTTACACTAAAATGGGGGAGGATTGTTGATGATTTAGTGTCACCATTTCAGTTTAAGTAACTGGAACTAACATGTGAGCTAATGGGCTTCATAATTTGCACGCTAATATATGTACGGGGTTGTGCGGAGTGCACGCATGTATAAGATCGAATTAGAAGTCGGTTCGACGACTAGTCGGGGGTCCGGGGGTAGCGCCCCTTGCAGGGTCCAAGGGGCAGATCGCCTGGCTGGGAACATAGTTGAAAATTTAATTTCTTGAAGGTGATTATGGTAAAACTAACGAAACTCGTTAGTTTTAGTAACCCGATTATCCTGACTTGCTTCCAAAGTAACTAATGACGGCCCAAATCTAATGAAACCCTAATCTCATTTAATATATGAACGGTTCTTCCTCTTCAGAAGAAGGTTACGAAATTTAGCTCTCATTTTCATTAAACTCTCACATAATCTCTCTAACAAATTGGCTTACGATTTCTGTGCCTAGAATTGTAAGTGTCCACTTGGATTATCCTAGGCTGAATTTCTTGCAACATATACATAGGGTAGAAATATCAATTCAGAAAGTATTCTCACGATCCAATCCGAAGGGTACGCCCAACGTACCTAGGTGTACGCCCCGCGTACTTCGATCTTTTGCAGTCCGGAGGAGGCCACGATCCACCACCCAAAGCTCGACACGTGGAAGGCTGCCCCATGTAGTGCCTCGTATGCCAAGCGTACATGCGAGGTTCAGCCTCTATAAAAGGGCAGCGAGGCCTCCGGTTTTTGTTGCTAATTTTTACACTTCTTTACCCTAAACATCTTTCTTCTTAGCATTTTATACCCCCGAAGGCCCGGTATTAATCCCGAGACCCGAAGCAAGTCCCGAAGATCCCGAGAAAAATAGTTTGCGAGCTGAAGCTCTGTCCACGAGGAGCCTAGTTTTTGCGAAGATCTCCAGATCTACCGAAGAATACTACTTCTACGAGCCGTAGTGTTGTCCGAACATCTTCTGATCAAGTGAGTGTATAGTTACTCTCTTCTAACACATAAGTATTAAGTATTTGCTATGAAATACGTGTTATGTGTTTATATATATATATATATATATATATATATATATATATATATATATATATATATATATATATATATATATTGTTGTTGTTTATATGTGTGAGTGTATAGTTACTTTATTCTAACACATAAATATTAATTATTTGCTATGAAATATATGCTATGTGTATAATATAAAGTTGTTTATATGTGTGGGTGTATAGTCCCTTTCATAAACATGAGTATAATACAAGTATTGTTTGAATGTATTAAGTATATGTTTGGGTGAGTGTGTCGTTACTTTCTTCTAACACATAAATATGAAGTATTTGCTTTAAAATGCGAGTTATGTGTTTATATACTATTTTTTTGTTTGAGATAAGTGTGGAATGGATGTTTTATATGGTTTTTAAATGAGTTAAGCAGTATATGTATTTTATATATACTAATATGTTGGGGTAGAACATGGGTAGATGAGATAGTTGGTATGTGATAAAATGATGAGGTAAATGACGAGATATGTAAGATGCTTGAGAATAATATTGGTAGATGCACCAAATAGAGAATGTCATAATACTAGCAGATGCGCTTATAGGATAATCATGATAGATGCGCTTATAGGATAATGTCGGCAGATGCGCCTAAAAGAGAATGTCATAAACCTGGCAGTCGCGCCTCATAGTGTATGACGTAATCCTGGCAGAGGTGCTTAAAGGATGATGTTGGTAGATGTGCCTTATGTAGTAATAGATTTTGTGTTAATTCCTTAGGTCAATCCTTAAGAATGAATGAATGACGGGTAGTTGAATTCTTAGGGTAAAATCCTAAGAAATAAAGAAGATAATGGGGATGGGTAATTGGGTTGATTGTTTGATGGTTGAATATAATAATTATATTATTGTGGGTTGAAAACCCTATATGCTCACCAGGCTCCAAAGCCTGACCCACTCAGTTTTCTTTGTATCACAGGTATCGATACGAAGATATATATTTCACGAAGAGATTAAAGGAGATGTAAAATCTTTAGTGTAAACAATGTAAGTTCTGTTTATGCTTATGTGTCTGTATTGGAACATAACATCCCGAGATTTTATTATATAATGAAAATACATTTCTTTAAAGAAATGTTTTGATAAATCTTTATCATATTTTGGGAATAAATTTCGCAACTGTTTTCTTTAAAAGATTACTCTGATTTTAAAAACAAAGCATAAACAAATCGGTATTTTCTGGCCGTGAAATTGGGGATGTCACAAGTCGGGGGTCTAGGGGCAGCGCCCCTTACGGGGTCTAAGGGGCAGAGCCTCTGGTTGGGAACATAGTGGAAAATTCAATTTCTTGAAGGTGATTATGGTAAAACTAACGAAACTTGTAAGTTTTAGTAACCCGATTATCCCGACTTGCTTCCAAAGTAACTAATGACGGTCTAACTCTAATGAAACCCTAATCTCGTTTAATATATAAATGGTTCTTCCTCTTCAGAAGAAGGTTACGAAATTTAGCTCTCATTTTCATTAAACTCTCACATAATCTCTCTAACAAATTGGCTTACGATTTCTGTGCCTAGAATTGTAAGTGTCCACTTGGATTATCCTAGGCTGAATTTCTTGCAACACATATATAGGGTAAAAATATCAGTTCAGAAAGTGTTCTCACGATCTAAGTTGGTATCCAGATCTCCAACTATAACCCTGACTTTTCTTACAAAATTGCATCATAGATTAATCTTTCATGTTTGTTGTCATTGATCATAGACTAATCTTTCATGTGTCTTGTCATCATACAAGAAGATATACATATTCCTATATCTTAAGGCAAAATGATGGTTGTTATACGTAATGACTATAAGTCGGCTCTTCTTCTATACGTAACTATACAATAGATATATTTAAATCAAAACTATGATATTATTCAAGATAAATAACAATTTGATAAGTGAATAACTTTACAACACTTTTTTGAAATGAAAGGTAATATAATAGTTTTAACTTTGTGAACGACTATAGAAGCAATGCTCCTACTTGTTTCATCCACTGTTTACATATTGACTTGTAACAAAGATATAAAAATCAGACAAAAATGCTCATTTATGCCGAAAATGTTCCATTTTATTTTATAAAAATGGTAATATTTAACATAATATACAATATTCAACGCAAAGTAATTTTGTGATGTCAATATGAAACCTACCGGATAAAACTGAATTATCCGATTAGAAAATTTGGCCAACACTATATTATTTATATATTTGGAATTGTGGGTTGATTTTGTACAAAACAGAATTAATATATTGGGTTGGTTTTGTTTGTAAAATAAAAACCGAATAATCTATGAAAAATAATTTTTTTACTATTATATTATTTGATTTTAATATATATATATATATATATATATATATATATATATATATATATATATATATATATAATCATTTATTAAAAAAACTTTAATATGCATTTCTTCTCTAAAGTTTTTATATGTATAACATTAAATCATAATATATTTTCCTCCGGTAACTGTTTATAAATTTTAATTTACAAACTAAACAATTTGTTTTTATTTCTTTTAATTTATATAGTTGAATATTATTCGAGTTATATATTTTCTTAAATATCACAACTCTTAAAAACCCATCTAACCCAATTGTAATTTGCTTAGTTTGGATCATATTTGAATTTAACTTGGATTATTCAAATCTAATTTTTTTAAAACCAAATCAATTTGAATTTATTTGATGCAAAGTGTTACGTATGTGTGTAAAAAACATATTTTTATATGTGTAAAATTCACACAAAAATCACTTTGAAGTTTGTTACAAGTTCACAACTTGCAAATGATTTTTGAAATGGTCTTGCTTTAAAATGGACGGTCATTTTAAGTTATTTCTTTAAAAAGGTTACCATTTTGTTGAAAACAACACCCATTTTCTGATAATTTTCTCTAAAATGAAAGGAACAATTAGTGATATGATAAATATTAAGTCGTAAAATGGATAGTTAGCACTTCTTTTTACACAGATACACATTTTGATTTGTCAAAGGGTGGTGTGAATTAACCTTGGTCTATGCACGTACCCCACAAAAGCGATTCATATTGTAATAAGCCTTAAGAAAGAATGATCATATGCAGAAGTATTTGACCAAAAACATTGGGCATATCAATGTTACAAAAAACAAATGGATTATGCTATAAAGATTCAAGATATTCAAGATTTGTGTTCGGTTTCATAACTTATTCAAATATATTTTATTCGGGCTTTTAAATTAAGTTACAAGTTTTAGTCTCGTTAGAGAGGCAAGTTATAGCAAATGATCACCTATAACTATTATCATATTATACTTTTACTTATAATTTTTTTTTTTCATAGTTCCTTAGATCATAAAAAAAGAATTGCTTTGTAAAAATACGATCTGATAAATAATCCAAATGTAAATAAAAATATTAGCTACAAATCTACATTTAGGGCCTATAATCTTCATTCTTATTGAGGATAATATGAGAGCATAGTAAAATATAAGCGTCGTCTAGAAGTGAGCATAGTTGAATACCTCAGGCCGAATTGCTTGGAATCGGAAGTGGTTACATCGGCACCTAGGATTTAGGAACCTTTGGAAGTATGGTTCTGGATGTATAGTTTTTAGAACTATTTTAGTGTTTTTTTATTACATATAATGATATTTGTACGAATTAATAAATAAAATGAGTTAGTAGTCTCTTTTACATATGTTTGATTACATATGAGATTGTAATGTGTTTATTTAATTAACCATAAAGTTTTTTTATTTTTTATTTTTAATTTTTTTTAGTGAATTGCAGATGGGAGAAGTACATTCTCTTTTGAAACACAAACTAGTCAATTAGATTATGAATTTGTGATCCCGTTAGATTACGCACACCTCAAAGAAATCATTAAACCCTATATTCAATTTGATGTTTCTTGTACATCTTGGTTGCAAAACTCAATGATTCATATTCCTTTTGTAATATTTACAATTTCCTTGATAATTCGTTTTCTATAAAATCTTTAAACCGTTAAAAATACAACATAAAAACTAAATTAATGCTTATGCGATTTGAATTTTATTCTCTTCCATAAATCTTCCAAGTTAATCAAAGATAATATGGATAAAAAGATTAGTATCTTATAGTATCAAAATCGGTCTAAACGGCTACCAGCTATCCACGGGTAACTGCTTAAAAAAAATTGAGAATCGGTTTCAAACTTTAGGTACTGAAACTGAAACCATTTAATGTGGTTATGTTCCCTACCGATTTCACATTGGTTTGAGTTCTAAAAATAAATATTCGGTACCAATGCTTATCCCTTAGTCATCCTAGCCATCCCTAACAATCAGCTTTACGGTTAATATGAGAAAGTTAAATAGTAATGTCCACTATATCAAATAGTTACCCAAAAGTTTACTAGTAAATTTTTTACAATTTTGGTGTTAAAACAAACGTAAGAATAACAGTACGATAGTATTCCAGAGAGTTAGAAAAATAAAAGAATGGATAGTGGGTGGTGAATGACACTCTGGAAGCTCAGATCTCAACAATGGGCGCCAGTAGCAATGCATACCCCTCAACACTCCCTTTGACCATACTTTTCTTGTATTGAGATTGAGGATATGAGAATATAAGCATATTTACAAAACACAAAAGTAAGGGCATCCTTAACTCGACTTGGTATATTAATGCTTCAATATCAAAACCCATCAATTTTATATTATAAGATAAAGAATTTGATAAATATAAACATTTAACATGCCAGATGAGCAATTCAATAATGTTTCCAAACATATGTTTGAGAAGGTAAGTTAAAAGAGGTATTATAACTTATAATATATATATATATATATATATATATATATATATATATATATATATATATATATATATATATATATATATATATATATATATATATATATATTGTAACATTAATTCCAAAAATAAGAGAAAAAATTTCACTTTTAAAATCCAACCAAAAACCATAATTGTTAAAAAAACATTGTTCCCAAAAGTAATAATCACATATTAGAGTATCACCATAATCAAATATTAAAAAATCAGAAGGATGCGCATGATCATGCATTTGCTTTCCCTCGATCATCTGAAGTACCTGAAACATAAAACTAAAATCGTAAGCCAAAGTTTAGTGAGTTCCCAACCAAAGTACCACACACAACAAAACATCTACAATCATGCATGCTTGGTCCAAAATCGGTCATCAAAATCGAATACCCTCGGGCGCACAGCCATCGGGCTGGATTACCCCCGGCCCAATCAGTCATCAGACTGGAATGCCAATATACAATGAGTCCAATCAGTCATTGAGCTGGTATACCCTTGAGTCCACAACCATCGGGTTGGAATATCCCCGGTCTATTGGCCCACGCACGTAGCAGTAAAGCTTCAACCTAAAACCACACTATGTTGACATATGCAATAAATAAACAAATAACCAGTCAACAGATCTACAAATCACTACCGCATAGCAACATCCTCTATATATTTGGATATAGATCTAACAAATCACTACATCATAACAACGTCCTATATATCAGGATACATATCTAACATATCACTACTGCATAAAAACATCATATATAGCAAAATATATAACTTAGTGGGCCAACATTGGTGTCTCTAACCCAAAAGTACATTGAGGAAAACTCACTTCACAGTTTGACAAAATAGTTGAATCAACACACTGCTCCAAATACCAACTCTATCGGTCACCTTTACAACAAACAGTACCGAATCTCAGACTATAACTTAAAATATCCAAAGGATAATACCCCTAGGTCAAACTTGGTAAAACTGGAAGTCAAAGGTTAAAGTCAAATAGTTAAGAAAAAATCAAGCTGGCTGAGTATGTCCTGTGTACTCAGCTCTTATGCTGGGCATAATCAAGTACCAAAATGGACCATCAAGGCTTCAGCCCAGTACTTGTAGCGTACCATTTAGTACGCCCGACATACGGTGAATGACCTTATTTTTCTTAAAAAATGTGCTTATTCCATTAATACCTTCCAACTAAACACAAATGTAGATTGAACACATTGTCCTAAGTCATAAAGTTTCCACCTTTATGACTTTCAATCGCTAGACAAGTCCCAAAAGCTAAAACCCTAACTTCTTAACCCATTAAGACATCATGACTTTAACATGGTAGGAAAAGAAGTGCTAAGATCCCATTTATCACTCTAGATACTTTAAAACGTCCAAAAGGACAACTCATTTGATATAGAGTAGCTTATACTCAAATGGAACAAGATTATGGGGCTAATAAGCATACAACTTTACATCTAACAAGATCTAAAGAAATAAGCAACTAGTTCAGAGCTTTATAACTTCTAGAGGTCGCTCAAGGAGTGAAGAATTCATATCCACGAAGCTTGGAGTTCCTTCTTTGTTTTCCAATGGTCTCCTTCTTTCAAAAGTGGAGACCAAACTTCAAAAATTAGCTCAAAACGTCACCAATGGAGATTAGGGTTTGTATGGGATAAAGTGGACAATGGAGGCTGATGAGAGGAAGAGATCTTGGGAGTTAATGATGTAACGACCCAAAATACGACCCAAAATTTTTGTTTTAATATTACTAAAAATCACAACATCAACTATTAGATAATAAAACCATGAATCGTATGTCTCAAAATGCCATAGTAAATGTATCAATTCAAAAATGAAGTTAATATCAAATCAAATTATCTAAATAAAACTCCCAGGAATAAACTGCAACTGTTGTGTGTGCCATGCCATCAATCCGAGCTCTTCCCCTTCTTGCGGAAGTACCTGAAGCCAAAAGTGAAACTGTAAGCACAAAGCTTAGTGAGCTCCCCCAAACTACCACATACCATACAATAACATATAAAGCACATACTGGGCCTTGCCCACTGCATCAGACCAAAATCCGAACTAACTAGGGCCTTGCCCCCTGCATCGGACCGAAGTCTGGATTAACTGGGCCCTTGCCCCCTGCATCAGACCGAAGTCCGGCTAACTGCATCGGACCGAAGTCCGGACTAACCGGGGCTTTGCCCCCTGTATCGGACCGAAGTCCGACTAACTGCATCGGACCGAAGTCTGGACTAACTGGCTGAACATGGCATATCATAATCATAACTACTAGCATAAACACATATATTGCATAGTGCATCGGACAGAAGTCCGAAACACAAAACACAAAAACATGCTTGAATCACAAAGACATCAAGCACACTGAACTACTGCATCAGATCGAAGTCTGGAAACTACTGCTAACTAGACGGGTCTGCATTGTAGCCGTAGACCTGTTCCTACTGGGAGGAAAACTCACCTGAACTGCTTAACTCGGCCGATACCCCTCCGGATACTAACCGAAAACTCTCTAAAATGTTGCCGCTCTAGCTCCCTGAGCAACCAATACCAATAACAAAACATAGACTAAACTGTCCTCCCGGGGTCAACTAAGTCAACTTTGGTCAAAGTCAACCTTCCTGATTGACTCCACTCACCGAGTCAACCCATCGACTCGTCGAGTTCTTATACTCAGAAAACTCCCATAACACGACTCAACTCATCGAGTCACCCCATGACTCGTCGGGTTGAACGATCTCATAATTCCATCTTGACCAACTCAATGAGTTGCCAACCGACTCACAGATCCGAATCTTAACCAATAGAGGTTGTGGTTCTGCGACCCGACTCGCCGAGTCCAAGAATAGACTCGCTGAGTCCAAGGCAATCTTCAACAGAGTCACTGAGTTGTTCTTCCAACTCGTTGAGTTCCTGCCCATCTTCATACAACTCGCCGAGTCCACCCATGTGACTCGCCGAGTCGCTTCAGATCTTAATCCATACAGTGGCTTTTCGAGCCATGTAGGGGTTCCAAACTGTAGATCCACTCTTATAAGGCCCACCCTTCACGTAAAGTTGCAAATTTTACGTGAAACCAAGGAGCTATAGGCTTAAAACACTCTAGGGCTAGGGTATAAGACAAACATGCTTCACCAACACACCAAGGGCTGATACTTTACGGGTTTTGGACCAAGACAAGCCTAGATTTGAAGTAGCAACCTCAGATATGGGCTTCTAACTCAAAATGGATCCTTTACATGCCAAAATGGCCCTAAAACATCATCTAAGAAAAGATCTAGAAGCAACAAAGGCAAACTGATAGATTGTTACCTTCAAACTGATGCTCACAACCAAAGAGTTGAATCCTCCAGCTCCTTAGTGGTCAAATCCTCCAAATATTTCTCTTGTAAAAGCCCTAAGCTCAGTTTCCTCCTCCTTATTCAAATTAGGGTTTGGAATAGCTTAAAGAAGCTTCTGGCCGATAAGGGGGTTGAGGAGAGGACATAAGGTCCTTTAAATAGGGGGCAAACCCTAATATTAGGACTTTTCTTGTCCAGACCAGACTCGCCGAGTCCACTCGCCGACTCGCCGAGTCCACTCGCCGACTCGCCGAGTCCACTCGCCGAGTCGGTCATTTATTTTATAACCCGGATCTAGCTCCGACTCGGCGAGTAAGTATACCTACTCGTTGAGTCCCTTCTTCAATCTACAATTTAAGCTCTGTGACAACCGTCATATTCGGGTCAATTTGTGACAATCGTCAATCTTGAGTCAAGTCAAGTCATCAAGTCAAGCCGGTCAACTCTATTAAACCTTGTGTATTAGGTCGATGAATCGATAAAGCAAGAACATATGAGTTTTTGATTCGCAATTGGATTGATGATTGAGGGATGATTCATGAAGAAAAACGCGAAGTCAAGGACTATGAAATTGTTGGTTGCAAGAATTTAAAAACTCGATTGTGGAGTTGTTGATGCTCATTTTGCGAAAGTAAAACAATCGAGTGTTCGCATCTATGAATCAATTTGAAGTCAATTGGGTTAATATTCGCATATGGGTTCAACATATGAAAATTTTGATTTCGCAAGTTTAGAGTTCAAGAACTAAACTGTGTTCGCATCTGGAATGAAAAATTTTGTGAATCGCATTTGATTAATTAGGTTAAAATGCGAAGGGATGCGAAGGGTGTAAGAATGAAAATGCGAAAGTGATTAATGCGAAGGGATGCGAAGGGTGTAAGAATGAAAATGCGAAGGTGATTAATGCGAAGGGATGCGAAGGGTGTAAGAATGAAAATGCGAAGGTGATTAATGCGAAGGGATGCGAAGGGTGTAAGAATGAAGATGCGAAGTATTTCACAGTAGAATGCGAATTGGGGAAGAAAACAGAAGATTTCAAATATTGTCCCTGGAGTTTCGCATTTTTGGAAATAAATACTCAACTTCGCAAATGGGGGTCATAAAATGATGAAATTGCAGAATTTTTAAAGAGATGCACACACATAGACAACCACACATATATTTAGAAAATTAAACTAAAAATGGGATATAGACTATTATAAGACATTGTTCGTGACTTTTGAGTCCAAAGACGTATGATCCGAACTTTAATTGTGAAATCGTCCTTGATTGAGTCAATTTCCTTTATAGGAGTAATATATTCCATTGTGCCTTGCAAGTTAAAAAAAAAAAAAAAAAAAAAAAAAAAAAAAAATCAAAGTCACAAGCAACCACCCCACACCCACTCTATGACCAGCCATACCTCCCCACCTTACCTATGTCACTTCAATGTTCCCTTACACTCAAATTTCACTCACTCCCACGTTTTTGAGCTGGAACAATCAACCACACTCCTCATTTTCTCTCATTTCTCTCATTCCACTAAGTAACAAACATCACTTTTTCTCTCAAACTCTTCTACACAAATTTTCGAGATCCAAGGCTGGATTCAAGTGTTCTTCCACACTTAGTAAGTAAAAATTCATCCTCCCTATTATTATTTCACTTCATTCTACTCAAATCTTTGGTTGCTTACACAAACTCCCTAACTATGATGTTAGATTCTCGAAAACCTTCAAGGCATCTCCAAGCGTTCTTGAATTAAACACTCCCATTCTTCAACAATCATCTACTGAAATCACTCAAGGTGAGTTCATACCCCTACGTTTTCATGTTTTCTCAAGTTTTCAGGGGGAGAATACAAGTTAAAACACTAAGAACATAACTAAATTTCTCTAACAGCCTTCATCAGAAAAGTTCAACTCCATTCACGGACTGTTTTGGGCATCTTAAATATTTTTGTTTTCAAAACTGTACAAGGTGCAAATAGTTCAAGTTTTTAGCTTTAAAATGGCTACTTGCACATCTCCATACGATTTTTCTACAATTTATGGAGATTTTTACAAAACTGCCTATCACTTCAAACAACAATCCGGACCAGTCTGTGATTATGGACTTTTTCACCCAAGTTAGAGGTCATTATAAATTGTGATAAAAATTATGAGCAAACTAGACACATTTTGTGAACTCTCAGAATTTACGGATCTAGTTTTCGACTTCGTATGATTTTTCTATGATTTTTCCAAACAGGGCAGAATTGCTAAATTTTACCAACAACATGTAAATATCATAACACTTTGTATTATGTTGAGCAAAGTGTATAATCATAAGTTTTAATGTTTGAATGTGTTTCCTAGTTAGTTTATCATTATGAATTGAAACTAAGACATTCATATTAAATATTATCCATTCATTTTGGAACACGTATTATTTAACTATAAAAAGTATAGTTTGAATATATTTATAACACTAATACATTTCCATAAAAGGGTTCATACATATTATACACATTTTAGATAAACTATAATAGGTATAGTTTATGATACATCACTCTACGCACTCGTACCAGAAGTGTACATTCATATAAGAAAGATTTCTATTCGCACACATTTCACGTAAGTTAATCTATGGTTTGATAAATTCACAACACTAATACATTTCCATAAAAGGGTTCATACATATTATACACATTTTAGATAAACTATAATAGGTATAGTTTATGATACATCACTCTACGCACTCGTACCAAAAGGGTACATTCATACAAGAAATATTTATATTCACACACATTTAACGTAAACTTGTTATCCTATATTGTGAGTTTCTCTATTTCTCTCTCTCTCTCTCTCTCTCTCTCTCTCCCCGTACGTCCGAGTGCGGGATATAATTCCTGGTAGTTATAATCAGAATCTCCTTGAGGGAGAACGTGATACTTGTATATAGATCTATATTGGGATTGACACCCCACACCTTGCTGCTAGCTACAGTTGGACCTGCAGGTCTACGGGTGACAAATGTCATTTCATTTTTCGCGACACTGAGAACGTCGTGGCAGGTTCACATAGTCATAGTATGATTATAACGGCTCACATAGGGAACAATCCATAAGTTTACGGGATTTTATTTTTAAAACCTAAATGAGTTTTATGTCGATTTAAAATCACCTTTTATCTCTATGGGTACAAATACAAAGTACCGGGTCTCTATACAAAAAGGGGTACAAATACAAAGTACCGGGTCTCTATACAAAAAGGGGTACAAATACAAAGTACCGGGTCTCTATACAAAAAGGGGTACAAATACAAAGTACCGGGTCTCTATACAAAAGGGGTACAAATACAAAGTACCGGGTCTCTATACAAAAGGGGTACAAATACAAAGTACCGGGTCTCTATACAAAAAGGGGTACAAATACAAAGTACCGGGTCTCTATACAAAAAGGGGTACAAATACAAAGTGCCGGGTCTCTATACAAAGCTATTATGATATTAAAACTACACATCCTCTAAAAATTGTTAGACTTCAACTATAGTCGCTGAGCGTATATGTTGAGTCATATAAGAATTTAGTCTTGATTGGCCTAGAATTGGTGGTGCCCGCCTCATCTCCTGTTCCTCGTTGGGTTGTGGACCTAGGGCAGACCCACTATATTCAACGTTTTATCTAAGTTAAGCCTTATATAACTTTATATGTTGGACGATTATAGAGGAACTCTACGGATTACTCTAGGGTTCATTACAGCATCATGTAGGATTATTTCTATTCATACTTAACTAAGAAAATATTGGATTTTCTGGAAATCAAACTAAATCGATTTTACAAGGAAAAACGGTTTCTACTTCAAACAAAACTCTTATGAACTCACCAACCTTTGTGTTGACACTCTTTAAAACTACTTGTATTCTCAGGAAATCAGTGAAACAGGAAAACTTCATCGCTTTGAGGATGGGACGCTAAACCGTCAACAATTTATTTTGTCATCATAATGTAATTGCTTTTGAAACATGTAAACATATACTTTGGTGTAACTTTTGCAATTATATTTATGGTGGTTGTTTTTACTTTGAGCACTATTATACACGTTGTTGTGATACTGTACATGAAGTCCTCCACCCCCAGACGTTTCCGCCATCCTTGGTTTGGGGGTGTGACAGATTGGTATCAGAGCATTGTTTATAGTGAACTAAGTATATCGAACCACATAAGATATACAAACTATAAATGCATTGGGACTAAGGTCTCTGATTTTAAGATTTCAAAACCACTATACCTTTAAGAATAAATAACTCTTGTTAAAAGTATACATGCATGCATACATACTAAGGTCAGCATTATTTTTAGGACAAAACAAAAGTAATGATTGTTGGATATCACAGGTAAGCCTGGGGATGTATGATCAGTCTTGGGAATAGCATAGCCTGATCAACTATGCTGGTCCGAGGAGTGATTAGCATATGCCCAAGAATGGTTGTGATGTGGCAACAAGTCTAAAAACTTACCAACACTACCACAATGAAATACCATAGGGGTATTTTGGCATTATTAAAAATTACATCTGCAAGAACTAAATAGATCTTTATCAATAGGTCAATAGTTGCTTAGTGGATACATTAAAATTTTATGTATCCAGGACGTCATAGACTTAGAATCTGTGGATCTTTGCCCTACTTCCTGTTCTCGTTGGATTGGGGATTTAGAGTTAGGGTCGCTTATTCGAAGGTCTATCCTGTCCCGAATACATATAATTAGTATGCACTAAACAATTTGTTGATGTACCTGATAAAGATCATCGTATAATTAGCAAATTAGTACGTTTGCTTAATCATTTCTTATATCCCCATTTCTCGCGAAGATATCATGGCTGGATTCCACCCACACGATGACCCGTACTACCCTAACCACGACAATACCAAATGGCTCGGAGAGGAGCCAGAGAATGATTACCCAACCCCTGTAGATGGTCACCAAGCTGAAGACTATGCTGATGGTTCTGACTCCGACCCTGAAGTGGAGAACTTAACCCCGATGACTCTTGTTCCGAATCCCAACCCTTGACCGGCTTTCAAGGCCCGATGCCTCCTTGGGTAGAGTGCTTGGAAACCTGGAGCAAAGAACAAGACCAACATATGTCGTTTAATAGAGAACGAAGCTTCTACAACATAAACGAAGGAAACTCAGCAGATAAAATTTTTCCAATCCTAGTCTATAGAGTTGCCCGAAACGAGATTCAGAGTAGAACAACTCTCCATAGTATCGCAGAGGTTGATGCAAATACAAGAATACATACGATCCGCACCAATCACCTTGAGCACACTCGCGAAAAATCTAAGAGAGACCACAAAACCCACTAACTCGTGAAGTTCATTCATATGGACTTCCTTTATGAACTATATATAAGGAATTCTTAAATCGAAGAAAAATGCAGGAAAAATCAAATTCTATAACAACTGACTTGTCTTTACTAGTAGAAACTTACCATCTGATCAGTTTTCCTTTTTGCAAACTCATTGACCATCATGCCCACCATGACACTATGACAACCACCCTTACCCAAGCAAGAGGAGGGAACAACGAAAGAAAGTTTTGGGACAACAAGAAGGACCAATCAACCCAAGGCCTCGCTAGGAAGCAACAGATCCTTGCTGTTCATGCTGCCACAACCCTCACCACACCAACTCCCATGAAACCATACGCTGGAACACTTCCAAAATGCAACAAGTGTAACTTCCATCACACTGGGGCTTGCCGAAAGATGCATTGCAAAAACTGCGACAGAGAGGGGCACACTGCTCGTTTCTGTAAGGCACCAGCACGACCTATCAACCAGGTACCCGGCTCTAGAGTAAGCCCAACCTGTTACGAGTGTGGAGAAACAGGACACTTTAAAAGGGAATGCCCAAGGACAAGAGATGCTGGTGGTGGTGGGAGGGTGTTTGCAATCACCGAGGGAGAAACCACTCCGGAACTGCCCGCAAATATCAGTACGTGTTTCTAACATCGACATTTAAATCCCGAATTTCTTTATATGATAAATCTAGCATCGATTAAAGCATGCATAGTAGTAATCATGTGACATCGGGTGAGTTATTCCTCGCCATAATCAAATTCTGGTACTACGAAAAGTCATCCCCATCTTTCCTCTAAATTCCTGGATCCCCATTCGAAGTGCAAATTTCGGGACGAAATTCCCTTTAACGGGGGGATGATGTGACAACCATCATATTCGGGTCAATTTGTGACAATCGTCAATCTTGAGTCAAGTCAAGTCATCAAGTCAAGCCGGTCAACTCTATTAAACCTTGTGTATTAGGTCGATGAATCGATAAAGCAAGAACATATGAGTTTTTGATTCGCAATTGGATTGATGATTGAGGGATGATTCATGAAGAAAAACGCGAAGTCAAGGACTATGAAATTGTTGGTTGCAAGAATTTAAAAACTCGATTGTGGAGTTGTTGATGCTCATTTTGCGAAAGTAAAACAATCGAGTGTTCGCATCTATGAATCAATTTGAAGTCAATTGGGTTAATATTCGCATATGGGTTCAACATATGAAAATTTTGATTTCGCAAGTTTAGAGTTCAAGAACTAAACTGTGTTCGCATCTGGAATGAAAAATTTTGTGAATCGCATTTGATTAATTAGGTTAAAATGCGAAGGGATGCGAAGGGTGTAAGAATGAAAATGCGAAAGTGATTAATGCGAAGGGATGCGAAGGGTGTAAGAATGAAAATGCGAAGGTGATTAATGCGAAGGGATGCGAAGGGTGTAAGAATGAAAATGCGAAGGTGATTAATGCGAAGGGATGCGAAGGGTGTAAGAATGAAAATGCGAAGGTGATTAATGCGAAGGGATGCGAAGGGTGTAAGAATGAAGATGCGAAGTATTTCACAGTAGAATGCGAATTGGGGAAGAAAACAGAAGATTTCAAATATTGTCCCTGGAGTTTCACATTTTTGGAAATAAATACTCAACTTCGCAAATGGGGGTCATAAAATGATGAAATTGCAGAATTTTTAAAGAGATGCACACACATAGACAACCACACATATATTTAGAAAATTAAACTAAAAATGGGATATAGACTATTATAAGACATTGTTCGTGACTTTTAAGTCCAAAGACGTATGATCCGAACTTTAATTGTGAAATCGTCCTTGATTGAGTCAATTTCCTTTATAGGAGTAATATATTCCATTGTGCCTTGCAAGTTAAAAAAAAAAAAAAAAAAAAATCAAAGTCACAAGCAACCACCCCACACCCACTCTATGACCAGCCATACCTCCCCACCTTACCTATATCACTTCAATGTTCCCTTACACTCAAATTTCACTCACTCCCACGTTTTTGAGCTGGAACAATCAACCACACTCCTCATTTTCTCTCATTTCTCTCATTCCACTAAGTAACAAACATCACTTTTTCTCTCAAACTCTTCTACACAAATTTTCGAGATCCAAGGCTGGATTCAAGTGTTCTTCCACACTTAGTAAGTAAAAATTCATCCTCCCTATTATTATTTCACTTCATTCTACTCAAATCTTTGGTTGCTTACACAAACTCCCTAACTATGATGTTAGATTCTCGAAAACCTTCAAGGCATCTCCAAGCGTTCTTGAATTAAACACTCCCATTCTTCAACAATCATCTACTGAAATCACTCAAGGTGAGTTCATACCCCTACGTTTTCATGTTTTCTCAAGTTTTCAGGGGGAGAATACAAGTTAAAACACTAAGAACATAACTAAATTTCTCTAACAGCCTTCATCAGAAAAGTTCAACTCCATTCACGGACTGTTTTGGGCATCTTAAATATTTTTGTTTTCAAAACTGTACAAGGTGCAAATAGTTCAAGTTTTTAGCTTTAAAATGGCTACTTGCACATCTCCATACGATTTTTCTACAATTTATGGCGATTTTTACAAAACTGCGTATCACTTCAAACAACAATCCGGACCAGTCTGTGATTATGGACTTTTTCACCCAAGTTAGAGGTCATTATAAATTGTGATAAAAATTATGAGCAAACTAGACACATTTTGTGAACTCTCAGAATTTACGGATCTAGTTTTCGACTTCGTATGATTTTTCTATGATTTTTCCAAACAGGGCAGAATTGCTAAATTTTACCAACAACATGTAAATATCATAACACTTTGTATTATGTTGAGCAAAGTGTATAATCATAAGTTTTAATGTTTGAATGTGTTTCCTAGTTAGTTTATCATTATGAATTGAAACTAAGACATTCATATTAAATATTATCCATTCATTTTGGAACACGTATTATTTAACTATAAAAAGTATAGTTTGAATATATTTATAACACTAATACATTTCCATAAAAGGGTTCATACATATTATACACATTTTAGATAAACTATAATAGGTATAGTTTATGATACATCACTCTACGCACTCGTACCAGAAGTGTACATTCATATAAGAAAGATTTCTATTCGCACACATTTCACGTAAGTTAATCTATGGTTTGATAAATTCACAACACTAATACATTTCCATAAAAGGGTTCATACATATTATACACATTTTAGATAAACTATAATAGGTATAGTTTATGATACATCACTCTACGCACTCGTACCAAAAGGGTACATTCATACAAGAAATATTTATATTCACACACATTTAACGTAAACTTGTTATCCTATATTGTGAGTTTCTCTATTTCTCTCTCTCTCTCTCTCTCCCCCCCCGTACGTCCGAGTGCGGGATATAATTCCTGGTAGTTATAATCAGAATCTCCTTGAGGGAGAACGTGATACTTGTATATAGATCTATATTGGGATTGACACCCCACACCTTGCTGCTAGCTACAGTTGGACCTGCAGGTCTACGGGTGACAAATGTCATTTCATTTTTCGCGACACTGAGAACGTCGTGGCAGGTTCACATAGTCATAGTATGATTATAACGGCTCACATAGGGAACAATCCATAAGTTTACGGGATTTTATTTTTAAAACCTAAATGAGTTTTATGTCGATTTAAAATCACCTTTTATCTCTATGGGTACAAATACAAAGTACCGGGTCTCTATACAAAAAGGGGTACAAATACAAAGTACCGGGTCTCTATACAAAAAGGGGTACAAATACAAAGTACCGGGTCTCTATACAAAAAGGGGTACAAATACAAAGTACCGGGTCTCTATACAAAAGGGGTACAAATACAAAGTACCGGGTCTCTATACAAAAGGGGTACAAATACAAAGTACCGGGTCTCTATACAAAAAGGGGTACAAATACAAAGTACCGGGTCTCTATACAAAAAGGGGTACAAATACAAAGTGCCGGGTCTCTATACAAAGCTATTATGATATTAAAACTACACATCCTCTAAAAATTGTTAGACTTCAACTATAGTCGCTGAGCGTATATGTTGAGTCATATAAGAATTTAGTCTTGATTGGCCTAGAATTGGTGGTGCCCGCCTCATCTCCTGTTCCTCGTTGGGTTGTGGACCTAGGGCAGACCCACTATATTCAACGTTTTATCTAAGTTAAGCCTTATATAACTTTATATGTTGGACGATTATAGAGGAACTCTACGGATTACTCTAGGGTTCATTACAGCATCATGTAGGATTATTTCTATTCATACTTAACTAAGAAAATATTGGATTTTCTGGAAATCAAACTAAATCGATTTTACAAGGAAAAACGGTTTCTACTTCAAACAAAACTCTTATGAACTCACCAACCTTTGTGTTGACACTCTTTAAAACTACTTGTATTCTCAGGAAATCAGTGAAACAGGAAAACTTCATCGCTTTGAGGATGGGACGCTAAACCGTCAACAATTTATTTTGTCATCATAATGTAATTGCTTTTGAAACATGTAAACATATACTTTGGTGTAACTTTTGCAATTATATTTATGGTGGTTGTTTTTACTTTGAGCACTATTATACACGTTGTTGTGATACTGTACATGAAGTCCTCCACCCCCAGACGTTTCCGCCATCCTTGGTTTGGGGGTGTGACAAGCTCTTAACTCAAACTTCTGAAATTTGCGGTGTTACAACTCTCCCCCACTTAAATTAGGCTTCATCCTCGAAGCCTACTGCAGGATACGCTTCCGAACTGTCACAACTATAAATTTTGAGCCATGTAATCTATGCGTTCAAGTACATGTGAATCAAAAACTTCAATCAAATACAAGATACAAGTACTATAAGTAGTCATCAAACAATTGGAGACCCTAGAAGTTCTTGTTAAGTCCATTTAGGACTAGGACTTCCTTATTGGATCCAAATGGACCAATGAATTTCCAAATTGGACTATCATGGGTTTAGGACCCTAATTGGGTTCTAATTGGACCCACATTCGTTTATTGCAATATTTTGGGCTAGGTAGAACCTAGAATGAAATAAAACACAAGTTTTGATCCATAATTTAACCTAACCTAGCTTAATAAAGCATAAAAATCACAATTTTATTTTATAAGGCCAATAAATACCCTAAACTACCTCTAATGTTGGGCTTAGGGGCAAAGAGCCCAATTTTTCCTTCTTCTCTCCCCATTCTCGGCCCAATGCATGAGCCCAAGAGGAAAGGAAGCATGTTGACTTGTGAGTGACACCTCACTATTATCTAATGGATTTCTAGGCACATATCACATACCTCCATGCATGTATCACTTTAAATATCACTTCCTCTCTTCTCTCTTCCCACTCTCGGCCGAATCCCCTCTCACACACACCAAAAATATCTCAAATTCTCTCTAGAACACTCAAGAACTCTCCTTCCTCCCCTCTCCAAAAATCTCGAAAATTAGGGACTTTCCAAGAGGATTTTGCAAGTAAATCATCATCTAAGGTAAGATTATGCATAGATCTATGGTTTAAATTCTTTTGTTATCAAAATCCTTTCCTAATCTATGCAAAAATCGTGATCTTGCACCCTAGAACCATCTCAAAACTCGAGATCTTCATCAAAGGGAGCCAAGGCCAAAAACACTTCATTTTTCCTTCCATTTTCCTTGCAAAACCGAATCAACACCCCAAGGTGAGCTTCATACCCCCTATTTTCTGTTTTTATGAGTTTTGTGGGGGGGGGGGGGGGAATACAAGTGAAAGTGTAGATCTATATGTGTTTGTATGCCTTGTATGATTTCCATGCTTATATGTATGCTTTTATGTGTTTTTATGTTGGATCTAGCCTCAAAACTCATCAAAACCGAGATATAACTTGTGCTACATGATTTTAACTTCAAATATATTTCTAAACACAAAGTGCTTCAAGAAAAATTGGCTAAGTAGTTTAGCAATAATTTCTTTGGGTTAAAAACACAAATTTTGGGCCTAAAATGTGAAAAATGCAAAAATAAGGGCCCAAATCGACATGTCACAGATTCTGATGGATGAAGTGTGCCAAAACAGTTTTCATAAATAAATTTCTGGAAATATACTCATTTAGGGGACTAAAAACATAAATTTTAAGCTTAATGGGTTAAAAATGTAACTTTCGGCCCAATAAGGCCCATTATGCGAATTTTTCTGTTTTGGAGGGCCAAAACTGTAACTTTCTGTAAAACAGTGGACTATAAGTGTTCCAACTCCTTTTCAAAGGTTTAAAATGCTTTTTAAATTTAAAAAGGACCAAAGTTGCAAAAATCTTCCAAATTGGGCCAAAATTGTAAAAATTGCGAAAAGAAGGGGTTAAAACCGTGAAAACTGCATTTTCAAGGACTTAAACTGTTTTTATGAAAAATATGTTGAAAAATATTAATTTCAATAAATTTTTGGTGTTAAAATGTCAAGAAAAATAGTTTAAGGACTAAACCGGGAAGTATTTAATATAAGGGGTTGAAAATGTAAATTTTACAAATGATGAGGGGCTGAAAACAGGAATATTTCAAGGCTAGTTCAATATACCCAATTTGATCAAATGATGGCACCACGACTATCAACGGAATACAATACATTACAATACCAAAAGTCGTTGTTAAACGAATTGGCTCGGTCTCGAGCCAATAGAAATCTACAACTACTAACACTACGACACTACAATTCATACAAGTAACGTTTGGTTATACATACACATGCGAGTGTGCACAGACGTCTATGCACCATCTTTGCGCCCCACAAGTGTAAAATCTTGTTCGTTGAGCCTAGCTAGCCCAATGACCTGATCTTAAGGCCCGAAGACATTTTTTTTACGGAGTGTTGGGTTTTACCGATCCGACACAACGTAAATGGACTTTCAATGGCTTGTATACCACCGGTCCCCAAGGGTCCTTTGGTCTTGCTAGTAAGGTCTACATTTCATGCGAGGCGGGTCTGGGACCCCTCGTACATTTTATCCCCAACCGGCTAATGGAGTTACCGGGGTCTTCGTGACCTCTTTCTCTTCGGATGTGGGACTTCACCTAGTCAGGGCGATTGGATAACGCGATTAGTATTGACGACGCCTTCGGAGTCGTTAGTATAACTATAAACTGGGCGTTTGTGTAACGCGGGTTTGTAGTAAATAATCCTGCTCGAAAACCTTCCAACGTCGCCCGGGACTGACACTATACGCTATGCCATGGTTTCAATGTAACATCACGTAATTCAAGGAACTAGGAGAACATCGGGTTTTCCTAGGGTTTTCAATACTTACAAATTTGAAATGCATACATTCTAAACGAACATTTTTTTTTACAAGTATAGAAACAAACAAGCATACCTATGGATCTTCACAAACGTTTTCGGAAACTTATCTTTTCAGAAAATATCGGATTTTCTGGTGGTTCTTCAAACAATACAAACATTCGATTTCAAACACTACTTATGAACTCACCAACATTTCATATGTTGACGTTTTTCAAAATACTTGTATTCTCAGGGAGCCAGTGAATCAAGGGAAATCATATCCAGTGACGGTTGCGGTTTATTTTTGTATGAATTAAACAACTTAATTTTTGGGGAATGTAATGTTTAAACAATGTATGTTATGTAAACACTACTGGTTGTACTATGTTGATGAATGGTGACGAATGTTGTTATGTTTCATATATATTCAATGTTATGGTATTCAATTGAGTCACGACAGCCCCCGGACGTTTCCGCCGTCTGGTTCGGGGGTGTGACAGGTTGGTATCAGAGCTTTGTTTATAGTGAACTAGCATGTCGAGCCATACATTGATATGCAACTATAAACCAAAAAGAGGGACTAACATAACTCTGAACAACACAAGTAAATAAAACACACTTGCTTGCATTAGGGATAAGAACCTAACGCTGAATCAAACACAATAATACTGGTATCTTGGTTAATTCGGGACTGTTCTTAGGGATACCAAGGAGTGAATGTAGCCTGATCAACTACTTTCTCTCCAAGGTAAAACTAACACACGTCTTGATGAGATCGGAATAGCCAGGGAACCTAAAACTATACCCTTTAGCACCCAAAAAGAGAATGTTTGCTTAGTCTGTACAATAGTCATAGCCTCCTAGGATAATGTTAGCATATGTACGTACTCGCGCAGACAGCATGGCTGGCTTTCATCACCCGGGAGACCCCTACTTCCCTAATCGGGGAAACAACGGGTGGCTAGAGGAGGAGGGGGAGCAGCAGGGTATCCAGTATTATCAGGCCTTAGTAGCTCACGGGATGCTTGTGGATGAGCCAGGAGAGAATCCAGGTGAAGCACACGATGTCGGACCCGATGAATATGTAGACACTGACTACGAGTTTGGAGGAATCGACAGTGACGACGAGGAAGGTCAGGCTGGGGACCAGGACCCCATCCCGCCATATGAGGACGTAGCACAACACGATCACCCCGCTCCACCAGTGAACCCCCCAAGAGAGAACCGTTCCCTCGAAGCTGAGGTCGTCGCACTGCGACAACAGCTGTATGCTATGGAAGCTCGGGCGGTGCGAACAGAGCATGAGAGGGATGAGGTTATTGGAGACATGGCAGAGATGGCGCAGTTACTGGCGCAACATTTCGGCATGTGACTTCGGCACCACCTCCGGACACAGCTCATCGCGGTTAGGGGTAGACTTATCATAGTAGATCATTAGGAACTATGTTACGTACTCCGGCTCTATGTTTAAGTGACTACACTACTCATGGAGCCGTTATGCTGTCGGATTAGCATTACTTATGTATGCTCCTACGAGCAAATTTTCTTGTACTAAATGCGGATAATATTAATAAACTTTTGTGTGTTTTGCTATGATATTCTCAGTTGTTATGTGTTGAGACGTTATGATTGTATGCTTGATGATAGTAACGTTTAGGTTCGTACCATACACCTAGTTAGTAGAGTCGCCACCTCACGGAAATCACGTACACTCAACATCTTTCCGTTTCGTGACAGAAAGATGCCTCGCCCAGCTACTCGCGGAAACCCAGGACCAACCCCGCCCGAAGCTGACTCCACTGCTTTCCAGGCAGCCGTGTCGGCTGCAGTCACAGCAGCGATGGCACAACTTCACCGAGGAAACAACGGAGGAGGTAACGGGCAAGGATCTGGAAGTTCGAACAACGGGGCGAACCAAGGACTCACTAAAACGTGCACCTACAAGGATTTTGCGAACGCTAAACCCCGAACTTTCAACGGTACCGGAGGAGTGATCGCCCTAAAGCGATGGATCGAGAAGGTAGAGTCGGTATTCGAGATATGCGAGTGCCCCGAGCAGATGAAAGTGAAGTTCGCGGCCTGCACTTTGGTGGACCAAGCACTCACTTGGTGGAATGGTCATGTGGAAGCCATGACACTCCCGGTCGCCAACTCTATTCCCTGGGCAGAGATGAAAGAGATGTTGACGGCTGAGTACTGCCCCCGAGGCGAAATACAGAAGATGGAGCAGGAACTATGGAATCCCACGGTGCAGAATGGGAACATCGATGCTTACATATCGAGATTCAGCGAACTATCTCTGTTGTGCCCGGGTATGATCACTTCAGAGGGGAAGAAGATTGAACGATTCATTTGGGGACTGACATCCCCCATTTAAGGAAATGTGATAGCTGCGAACCCTGAAACTTTTGACAGTGCGAAGAGATTGGCAAAGAGGTTATATGATCATAACCACAAAAAGGGCGAGAAACCGGTAGAGGCTGAGAAGAAAAAGGAGGGTGATGGTAAGAAAGGATGGAACAACAAGAGAAAGGGGCGTCAGGGCCCCGAGGCCTCTAAAAAGCAGCAAACAGTGGCAGTTAACGCTGTCACTGCACCGGTTCCAGCCACACCACATGCTCCAGCCTCAGCTGCTTCAAACACTTCAAGACCCTATTCCGGTACTCATCCCAAATGCAACAAGTGCGGTTTCCATCACCAAGGAGAATGTAGGGAGTTCCATTGCACCAGTTGCAACCGAAGGGGACACACTGCAAAGTTCTGCAGGACTTATCCTTCTCAGAACCAGAATCAGGGAAACAACCAGAACAACAACAACCCTCGCAATAACAACAACACCAATGCCGGTGGCAACAATGCAGGGCTTAGTCACACCTGTTTCGGGTGTGGAAGGACGGGACACTTCCGTCGAGATTGCCCTAACAACAACAACTCAGGAAACAGAGGAGCAGGAAGAATGCTGACTATGGGTCAGAGTGATGCAGTTCAGGACCCCGCAGTTGTGACCGGTACGTTCCTCCTAAACCACACTTATGCATGCATCTTATTTGATACCGGAGCGGAGCGAAGTTTCGTAAGCGAGAAGTTTAAACACTTATTAAAACAACAACCCCAAAAGCTGAATGAAACCTATACGGTGGAAATGGCCAATGGGAAGACCGAATCCACTAGAGAAATCTACACTGGATGTACCCTAACCCTTAACCAACACGTCTTACGAATAGATCTGATGCCAGTGTCAATTAGGAGTTTCGATGTGATTATCGGCATGGATTGGTTAAGCCCCCACCATGTTGAGATTTTGTGCCACGAGAAGGCCGTTCGCCTTCGTCTCCCGAATCACGAAACCCTAGTAATTTACGGAGACAAGCCTAGCACGAATCTTCGTCTTATCTCGTGCATCAAAGCACAAAAACATCTGCGAAAGAACAACTTAGCGTTCTTGGCCCACATAGTGGACAAGACCAAAGAAGAAATTAACATCCAAGACATTCCGGTAGCGTGTGAATTCCCGGACGTGTTTCCTGAAGATCTCCCAGGAGTACCCCCAGAGAGACAGGTTGAGTTCCGAATCGACCTCGTCCCAGGAGCAACTCCTCTCGCTAAATCACCATATCGATTGGCACCTGGTGAAATGCAGGAATTGTCCAGCCAACTCAGTGAGCTTCTGGACAAGGGATTTATCCGACCTAGCTACTCGCCATGGGGAGCTCCGGTGCTCTTTGTCAAGAATAAGGACGGATCTTTCAGAATGTGCATCGATTACAGAGAGTTGAATAAACTCACTGTTAAAAACCGCTACCCACTCCCTCGGATCGATGATCTATTCGACCAGCTCCAAGGAGCTAGCTATTTTTCTAAAATTGATCTACGATCCGGATACCATCAACTCAAGGTCCGAGAAGAAGATATCCCTAAAACCGCTTTCCGAACCCGCTATGGACATTATGAATTCGTCGTAATGCCCTTCGGTCTAACAAATGCACCCGCCGCATTTATGGACCTAATGAACCGAATCTGTCGACCGTTCTTGGACAACTTCGTCATTGTGTTTATCGATGACATCCTCGTCTATTCTCGAAGCAAAGAGGAGCATGGCCAACATCTCCGACAAGTCCTAGAGACGCTGCGATCGGAAAGGCTTTACGCCAAACTCTCTAAGTGTGAGTTTTGGCTACGGAGCGTGAACTTTCTCGGTCACGTAGTTAGCCAAGATGGAATTCATGTGGATCCCTCTAAGGTCAAAGCTGTGGAAGGATGGGCAACTCCGACTACGCCCACAGAAATTCGTCAGTTCTTAGGCCTAGCAGGCTACTATAGGAGATTCATCCAAAACTTCTCTAAAATCGCCAAGCCACTTACCTTGCTTACGCAAAAGAGTGTGCCATTCAAGTGGACAGACCGACAAGAGATTGCGTTTCGAGCCTTGAAGCAAGCTCTTTGTAGCGCTCCTGTACTATCTCTACCCGAAGGGACGGAAGATTTTGTAGTTTACTGTGACGCATCAAATCAAGGTTTAGGTTGCGTCCTCATGCAACGTGGAAGAGTGATAGCATATGCATCCCGTCAACTAAAGACGCACGAAGTAAATTACACAACCCATGACCTAGAACTGGGAGCCGTGGTCTTCGCCCTAAAAATTTGGAGGCACTACCTGTACGGTACAAAGTGCACCATCTTCACAGACCACAAGAGCCTCCAGCACATCTTGAATCAGAAGGAGCTGAACATGAGACAACGAAGATGGGTGGAGTTGTTAAACGACTACGAATGCGAGATCAAGTACCATCCAGGCAAGGCCAACGTGGTAGCTGACGCATTAAGTCGGAAGGAGTACACAAATCGCCGTGCGAAAACGCACTCGATAACCATTCAGTCTCATCTGACCGCTCAAATTGCATCAGTCCAGGCAGAGGCTATGAAAACGGAAAATAGAACTAGCGAGGCATTACGCGGAATGGAGAAGAACCTGGAAGTCAAAGAGAATGGGGTATACTACTTCATGAACCGTATTTGGGTTCCAAAGATCGGAGGATTCAGGGAGATCGTTATGAAGGAAGCCCACAAGACACGATACTCCATTCATCCTGGTTCGGACAAGATGTATTTGGACATTAAGCAGCACTATTGGTGGCCTAACATGAAGGCGGAAATCGCAACTTATGTTAGTAAGTGCCTTACGTGTGCCAAGGTAAAAGTGGAATACCAGAAACCTTCCGGATTGTTACAGCAACCGGCAATCCCTGAGTGGAAATGGGAGGGGATTTCTATGGACTTCGTGACCAAGCTGCCCAAGACGCCGGACGGTTTGGACACCATATGGGTAATCATCGATCGACTGACGAAATCTGCCCATTTCCTGCCCATCAAAGAGTCCTACAAGATGGAGAGGCTGACGCGTTTATACCTACGAGAGATTGTAAGACTTCATGGAGTGCCAAAATCTATCATCTCGGATAGGGACAGTAGGTTCACGTCACGCTTTTGGCAGTCGCTCCACAAGGCAATGGGAACTCATCTTGATATGAGCACAGCGTATCACCCACAAACGGACGGTCAAAGCGAACGAACCATTCAGACGCTTGAAGACATGCTTTGTGCATGTGTGATAGACTTCGGAAAGTCTTGGGATACCCACCTACCGTTGATCGAGTTTTCATATAACAATAGTTATCATTCGAGCATTAAGGTGGCCCCTTTCGAAGCACTGTACGGGCGTAAATGTAGATCACCGTTATGTTGGGCTGAAGTAGGTGACACCCAGCTAGCAAGAGCACATACGTCAAACAGGGCATTAACGGGACCGGAAATCATTCGCGAGACCACAGAAAAGATTGTCCAGATCAAAGCTCGACTACAGGCATCACGTGACCGGCAAAAGAGCTACGCTGATAAACGGCGAAAGCCCTTAGAATTCCAGGTCGGTGATCGAGTAATGTTGAAGGTCTCACCCTGGAAAGGGGTTATACGTTTCGGAAAACGGGGAAATCTGAACCCGCGATACGTTGGACCTTTCGAAATCGTCGCCCGAATAGGTCCAGTAGCATACAGACTACAACTACCCGCAGAGCTAAACGGTGTACACCCCGTGTTTCATGTTTCTAATCTGAAAAAGTGCCTATCAGATGAAACCCTTGTCATTCCTCTTGACGAAATCGAAATCAATGAGAATCTCCTGTTCGTCGAAGAACCAATCGATATTATGGACAGGGAGGTGAAGCGTACTAAGCAGAGTCGCATCCCGATCGTGAAGGTACGGTGGAACGCAAAGCGTGGGCCAGAATTCACGTGGGAACGCGAAGATCAAATGAAGCAAAAGTACCCTCACCTATTCTAGTTTTCTCAAATCTAGCTTTCAAACAGAATTTCGGGACGAAATTCCCTCTAACGGGGGGATGATGTCACAACTATAAATTTTGAGCCATGTAATCTATGCGTTCAAGTACATGTGAATCAAAAACTTCAATCAAATACAAGATACAAGTACTATAAGTAGTCATCAAACAATTGGAGACCCTAGAAGTTCTTGTTAAGTCCATTTAGGACTAGGACTTCCTTATTGGATCCAAATGGACCAATGAATTTCCAAATTGGACTATCATGGGTTTAGGACCCTAATTGGGTTCTAATTGGACCCACATTCGTTTATTGCAATATTTTGGGCTAGGTAGAACCTAGAATGAAATAAAACACAAGTTTTGATCCATAATTTAACCTAACCTAGCTTAATAAAGCATAAAAATCACAATTTTATTTTATAAGGCCAATAAATACCCTAAACTACCTCTAATGTTGGGCTTAGGGGCAAAGAGCCCAATTTTTCCTTCTTCTCTCCCCATTCTCGGCCCAATGCATGAGCCCAAGAGGAAAGGAAGCATGTTGACTTGTGAGTGACACCTCACTATTATCTAATGGATTTCTAGGCACATATCACATACCTCCATGCATGTATCACTTCAAATATCACTTCCTCTCTTCTCTCTTCCCACTCTCGGCCGAATCCCCTCTCACACACACCAAAAATATCTCAAATTCTCTCTAGAACACTCAAGAACTCTCCTTCCTCCCCTCTCCAAAAATCTCGAAAATTAGGGACTTTCCAAGAGGATTTTGCAAGTAAATCATCATCTAAGGTAAGATTATGCATAGATCTATGGTTTAAATTCTTTTGTTATCAAAATCCTTTCCTAATCTATGCAAAAATCGTGATCTTGCACCCTAGAACCATCTCAAAACTCGAGATCTTCATCAAAGGGAGCCAAGGCCAAAAACACTTCATTTTTCCTTCCATTTTCCTTGCAAAACCGAATCAACACCCCAAGGTGAGCTTCATACCCCCTATTTTCTGTTTTTATGAGTTTTGTGGGGGGGGGGGGGAATACAAGTGAAAGTGTAGATCTATATGTGTTTGTATGCCTTGTATGATTTCCATGCTTATATGTATGCTTTTATGTGTTTTTATGTTGGATCTAGCCTCAAAACTCATCAAAACCGAGATATAACTTGTGCTACATGATTTTAACTTCAAATATATTTCTAAACACAAAGTGCTTCAAGAAAAATTGGCTAAGTAGTTTAGCAATAATTTCTTTGGGTTAAAAACACAAATTTTGGGCCTAAAATGTGAAAAATGCAAAAATAAGGGCCCAAATCGACATGTCACAGATTCTGATGGATGAAGTGTGCCAAAACAGTTTTCATAAATAAATTTCTGGAAATATACTCATTTAGGGGACTAAAAACATAAATTTTAAGCTTAATGGGTTAAAAATGTAACTTTCGGCCCAATAAGGCCCATTATGCGAATTTTTCTGTTTTGGAGGGCCAAAACTGTAACTTTCTGTAAAACAGTGGACTATAAGTGTTCCAACTCCTTTTCAAAGGTTTAAAATGCTTTTTAAATTTAAAAAGGACCAAAGTTGCAAAAATCTTCCAAATTGGGCCAAAATTGTAAAAATTGCGAAAAGAAGGGGTTAAAACCGTGAAAACTGCATTTTCAAGGACTTAAACTGTTTTTATGAAAAATATGTTGAAAAATATTAATTTCAATAAATTTTTGGTGTTAAAATGTCAAGAAAAATAGTTTAAGGACTAAACCGGGAAGTATTTAATATAAGGGGTTGAAAATGTAAATTTTACAAATGATGAGGGGCTGAAAACAGGAATATTTCAAGGCTAGTTCAATATACCCAATTTGATCAAATGATGGCACCACGACTATCAACGGAATACAATACATTACAATACCAAAAGTCGTTGTTAAACGAATTGGCTCGGTCTCGAGCCAATAGAAATCTACAACTACTAACACTACGACACTACAATTCATACAAGTAACGTTTGGTTATACATACACATGCGAGTGTGCACAGACGTCTATGCACCATCTTTGCGCCCCACAAGTGTAAAATCTTGTTCGTTGAGCCTAGCTAGCCCAATGACCTGATCTTAAGGCCCGAAGACATTTTTTTTACGGAGTGTTGGGTTTTACCGATCCGACACAACGTAAATGGACTTTCAATGGCTTGTATACCACCGGTCCCCAAGGGTCCTTTGGTCTTGCTAGTAAGGTCTACATTTCATGCGAGGCGGGTCTGGGACCCCTCGTACATTTTATCCCCAACCGGCTAATGGAGTTACCGGGGTCTTCGTGACCTCTTTCTCTTCGGATGTGGGACTTCACCTAGTCAGGGCGATTGGATAACGCGATTAGTATTGACGACGCCTTCGGAGTCGTTAGTATAACTATAAACTGGGCGTTTGTGTAACGCGGGTTTGTAGTAAATAATCCTGCTCGAAAACCTTCCAACGTCGCCCGGGACTGACACTATACGCTATGCCATGGTTTCAATGTAACATCACGTAATTCAAGGAACTAGGAGAACATCGGGTTTTCCTAGGGTTTTCAATACTTACAAATTTGAAATGCATACATTCTAAACGAACATTTTTTTTTACAAGTATAGAAACAAACAAGCATACCTATGGATCTTCACAAACGTTTTCGGAAACTTATCTTTTCAGAAAATATCGGATTTTCTGGTGGTTCTTCAAACAATACAAACATTCGATTTCAAACACTACTTATGAACTCACCAACATTTCATATGTTGACGTTTTTCAAAATACTTGTATTCTCAGGAAGCCAGTGAATCAAGGGAAATCATATCCAGTGACGGTTGCGGTTTATTTTTGTATGAATTAAACAACTTAATTTTTGGGGAATGTAATGTTTAAACAATGTATGTTATGTAAACACTACTGGTTGTACTATGTTGATGAATGGTGACGAATGTTGTTATGTTTCATATATATTCAATGTTATGGTATTCAATTGAGTCACGACAGCCCCCGGACGTTTCCGCCGTCTGGTTCGGGGGTGTGACACGAACTAACCACTTGCACTGCAACTCTGAATTCCCAAATAGGTCCTTTGAAACCCTACCACTGCACCCCTTTTTAAAATAACTTCTTCTCGTGTGGCAGCCTTGCCAAAACTCCATGCCGACCACCGGCCTCAATGTGATCACATATTAACCAAGTATCACCTGAGGATACTGTCCCCTTCCTGACAGGAGCACACTTTCATGACTTGCGAAAGTTATATACCACAATAATTCATTGGGTCCTCTCCCGGTGCCAAACTACCCTCCCTTTTTTCCATATATGTGGACAACCCGAGCAACTCGCAAGGTTGGAACTCATTCTGTCCTCTTCATGAATCCAGTCCATTAATGCTAACTACCCAATGTTCTCGCTAGAACAATAGAATCCATAGATCCACTTATCCCAGTGATTCACTTATACTTGGCCATAAATTAGATAATCGTGCTATGAGTGGCTTGCCACTCCACAAGCTATCCATAAAAGTCCAATATACCATCGCCGCTGGAGACCCAAGACTTTCTGAAAACACTAAACTTCCTGAAAATAATGAACTGCCTGATCACTGACTATCTGAAACACTGACTGCCTGAAACGTTGAACTGCCTGGAATACTAACTGCCTGAAATGTTGAACTGCCTGAAACACTGAACTGCCTGAAACGCTGAGCTGCCTGAAACAACATGCTGCTACATGGCTGCTTTCCTATATCCCTCGAGACCTTCCTAGTCTCAATTCCCTCGACAGTCATCTGAAATATCGGGTTCCAACCCGGCTGCGGAGCCAAAGGACTCCCTATTTTTGTCGCCTCACACGACTTTCAAACAAAATCCTTCTCTGGAACTAGTTGCCACTAGTTTTCATGTTAATGAGGCTCTAACATCCTCCTAATCCAATCGATCGGGTCCGAGTGTCAAAACATGATGTTACCAAATCGCGGCTAAACGTGATTGCTACCAGACCAATTGTAGCCTTATATAACAAGTAACTTGAAGCAATCCATTGCTTCCCCGATCTCTAAACTGCAGTGACATGCCTATAGTCTTATCTCTAGCTCAACTAGGTCTAATCCATCCAGATAATTCCGAAATCCAATTCGTGGATTTCCACATCCTTACTGCTACGCCCGTTCTAGGAGCTAATGTTCCTTCCACGTCCTAACAACGTGCTCATGCTATCTACCAACCTGGCAGATGCTAAGGCTACACCCGCAAACTTACAACATTCTATCACTATCTGGTTTGTAGTGAATGCTACGACTACACCCGCAGACATACAACATTCTAATACTATCTGGATGCTAGTGAATGCTACCGATACACCCACAGACTTACAACACTCTAATACTATCTGACTGCTAGTGAATACTACAGCTACATCCGCAGACTTACAACATTCTAATACTATCTGGCTGCTAGTGAATGCTATGACTACACCTGTAGACTTACAACACTCTAATATTATCTGGCTACTAGTGAATGCTACGGCTACACCCGCAGAGTTACAACAGTCTCCCTGCTGACTCTACCACTAACTACTATTCCGAGGGCACCCTGACTTACCCGATTCCTACTAGTGATCCCCCAACCCGATTTCCAAAACCAGCCCTCAGTTATTCAATGCTACAGCTATCTGGTAGTCTTACATCCTTGCTACATTTGCTTTCTGTTGAGAAATTCTTCAACTTGGTTTCCCAAACCAATCGTCTACTAATCCCTAATACATGAAACCGACATTAGGAAGTTTTACAAACTCCCAACTCCTGAACTCCTAAACCCACTAAACCCTTCGGATTGCTTTTCCTTCCTACACAAGATTACCAACCCTTTCTAAGTTTAGCATACTACTGACCATGAATCCATGAAGGGTTCTCCCCCACTTTTTTCCGGCTAATTCTTACAACTCACAACTTGAAAAGGATTCCCTATCCTTCCTATCATCTAAAGGGGTCGATCTGCTGACAACCCACGTTTATCTCTGCTGGCGCTTCAACTAACCCTTCATCAAAGCTACCAATCTTGTCGACGAATCAAGCACCTTTAAATCCCCGATTGTTCATGCTTCAGTGACTGCATCCTGATAACCTGCGCTTATGGGGGAACATCTTTGAGTACTATCCTATCGTTCTCTGGTTACTCTACTGGGAACACAAGCTTACCATTGCTGAAAATATAACTGATCTATACACAACTAACACCTTCCCGAAAATAGTAGGACACCACCGAGTCCCACTCACACTTGCTACAATTACTGCATCCAATGTGACCTGCTTTACGGGGAATGTCCTCAACTATCATTCTAGATTCCAAGGTATGCAGATGACGTATGACTCAATCTCAAATAGGTAATATAATATTCCAATATAAGTACTTGCTAAATCGGTGCAGTAACATAACAACATCATAAATCATAATTGACAAAAAGGTAAAAGATACGTACCCCCAACATCCAGTGCTGCTCGAATCCTTGTTGAAATCAACCGGAATACTATGCTCCGAGCCGTGGGCGCCCTTGCCTGACCCTGATGTCTATTGGTGGTTCTCGAAGTCCCAGGGGTAGGAGCTGGCACCTGCCCTACTGTATACAAACTCGGACAGTAAGCCTTCTTGTGGCCACTCTGACTGAAATATATTGGGTCAAGCCCTGAGCGATTGTAGTAGTACAATCTCTGCTAAAATGACCAGTTTGGCCACACTTGAAACTGCAAGGATTACCACCTTTACTACTCGTACATGAACCCATGTGCGTCCCGCTACACTTCTCGCATCGACTGCGGCCCTGGAAATATCTCGATCTTGAACTTGGCCCTTTGGTTCTTTTACCCAAACCTATGGGCCACTGAACCTCATCTGGTTTCCTCTTCTTTTCTGACTTCCGATAAAACTCTCGCTCCTGCGCTACCCCATCGTCCCCATCAATTGCTTGAACAACCGCTGTCTGATCCTGAAGCTTCTCGGTCAACCTACCAGTGACCCTCTTGATGATGTCGGGTAGCTCCTTGCGAACGACTTGTGAAACCTCCACGACGACTAAATCATACAGGGGACTCTCATGGGGATAGGGTGCCCCACTCACACCCAATCCTTGATGGAAAGAGCTAAAAATAGGATCCCCTCCCTGATGGATCCCTGGGATCCATAAGAATCGGGCTCTAGACGAGCCCTAAACTGCCCTGAAACTATCCCGACCCTAAAGGCCTCAGGACAACTATCCAAAAGCTCCATGATGGCCTCCCTAACTGAACCAAATATTCAATGATGTTGCGCATAATCTCTGTGGAAATCAGATCCCTCATCTGATCATCAAACTATCCGGCTCTAGAGCATGAGCCAGATCCCTCCCCGGCACCTGAATTCCCAACTGATATCTCGTGCAACGTCACCATGATGAAAACATATCACAATAACTGTTAGAATACTCATTGCTACTGAGGTATCTCACACATACTCCACCACTCCCTGGTTTCGTCTTGGCCTCTCTTGAATCGCGTATGGATCCTCTGCTTTTGGTAGTATGGGCCCATACTACCTTCCACATCTATCCGTACTTTCCTGAAGAGTTACCTTAATTCAACCAAGTCCCTTGTACTGCTACGGATCCCTGCTAATATCATCCTAGGCTTGACATAGGGAAATCTCCGACTCTATCCAAACCAATCCTCAGCTGCTGAAGGCCTCCTTGTAATGCCAATTAGTCATCACCTGAATACCATCACATGTGATGAGGCTCAGATAATCCTTCGAGTAAAAGACTCGTTCCTACAACAGTTGGACTCAAACAAGAGCTACGTAGTAGGGCCAAATCCAGCACTCTGAGATTATTCAACCCTGATCACATGTGATGTGACGTATTCTCCTAATGGCTAACTCCCATCACTCGGAGTCCCACAAAGCACAAAGCAAGCAACATTCGGACACAGGAAACTATTCAAGCAATTCTATCCTCATAACAAGAAACTGTACTAGCATACAATGCGAAGCTCATAATATCAGGCATAACCTAAACAAGCTATCCTATTGCTATCTACTAAATACTAGCATGTAATTCTCATAAAACTGAAACACATATATAGCAGGCACATAAGGCATCCTCGTAGATCCTTAGTCCTACTCTAGCACGCTGTTCTACAGAAACTAAAACTGATAATCATAACATAAACTTGTATGGGTAATTTCAGAGTACTTACTTGAGCTTGGTTGATCGCATGCACCACATCGTTTTCTCTTTTTTAGAAAAACTCTTTTTCTTACTAAGTTCATTTTAAAAAAAAAAATTCCTTTCGAAAACGTTTCTCTCTTGAAAATCTTTTACCATTTCCTCAGTTTGAGTTCAGACATGCTCGAAAGCATGCCCAAATCCCTCAAACCAAGGCTTTGATACCAACTTGTAATGACCTAAAATATGACCCAAAATTTTTTGTTTTAATATTAATGAAAATTGCAACATCAACTATTAGATAATAAAACCATGAATCGTATGTCTCAAAATGCCATAGTAAATGTATATATTCAAAACTGAAGTTAATATTAAATCAAAATATCTAAATAAAACTCCCAGGAATAAACTGCAATTATGGTGTGTACCATGCCATCAATCCGAGCTCTTCCCCTTGCTTGCGGAAGTACCTGAAACCAAAACTGAAACTGTAAGCACAAAGCTTAGTGAGCTCCGCCAAAGTACCACATACCATACAATAACATATAAATCACATATTGGGGCTTTCCCACTGCATCGGACCGAAATCCGGACTAACTGGGGCCTTACCCCCTGCATCGGACCGAAGTCCGGAAACTGCATCGGACCGATGTCCGGACTAACTGGGGCCTTGCCCCCTGCATCGGACTGTTGTGACAATGAACATGGTTTGGCATGCGGAATTGAAGTTTACACAATTGAACATGGTGATTTTGGTGCTAAAAGATATATTCGATCATAGTAAATGAGTACAAAAAAGGATCTAGTCTAGAGCTTCATAAATATCTCACTCACTAATCACTATGACTACATCTCTCAAGTGGAAAAAACCCACCTTATATAAAGGTGTTTACATGTCTCTCTCTCACTCTAAAATACTCATTAGTCAAAAGGCTAATGCACCACATGCAAGTGGGTCTACACAAGTCAAACCATTACAAATTCATACATGAAGAACTTTGCACCCCAATATTCTCCCCCTCAAAGTTAGGAATGGATGACCCACTTCAAATCTTCCAAAATCAAGCACTATGCGGTTCGAGCCTCAAAGGTGTGACACATGTCAAAATGAACTTCAATCTTCAATTCTTTCATGATTCTTCAATTTGGGCTCTAAGATGTAAGGCCATACAATCCGAGTAGCAACGAATGATCAAGAGTAGTCCAAACTCCAAATCATCGCCTTAAATTTGCGCATAAAAACACACCCCAAAAATCTTCAATAAACCAAACCCATTTCAAATACATCATTTACGAACTTCCAATTGCATCATCTCGTGGCTTCAAAACTTTAAGATCACTTCGGTCTTCAAATCCGTGTAATATGAAAAATTCAAGTTCGAATTTCCATATAAAACTTCTCTCCCTTTTATAATCGAAATTTGATTATAAAACTCTAAGGATCGCCTTTGACAAAATTTCTCAAAAATGGGTATAAATTGTCAATTTCATAATTCTACAGTGACTCATTGCACCCAAAACAGCAAAATATGCAAAACTCTCTCTCTTTTCAAATCTGGGTAAAAAGCATCAATTTGCAGAAACTGCAGGGGCCTGAAATGCACAATCTTTAATTTTCAGCAAAAAATAATTATTTTTCGAATTTGGGTGCAAACTGCCAAAAATTCGAAGTTTCAGGGACCATTTTCGAATATTCTTCTCTAGTTCACAAATCATACAAAGCATGTTCAAAATATACGAAGCTCCGAATTTTTTTTGAATTTGGGTGAAAAGTGTCAAACATTCGAAACTAGTGTTAATGTTCAAAAATTCGAAGGTTCAGGAGCTGTTTTTGAAACGTTTGCCTTTTCAATTGATACGATGCTTTTCACTATTTATATGAAGGATTCTGAAAACATATCAACCATTCGAAACTTCAAGGACCTTTTTCGAATATTCTTCACACCCTTCGAATGATTTCCAAATAAACTCTTCGTAAACATGGATATTCAGTGCAAATCCAAAATACCATTCATACATTCAGCCATATACACCCTTCGTATGTTAACCTAGTTCTTCATTCTTCGTACGATTCGCCACATACCCTTCATTCAAAAACATTTCTTCCGTTCATTTAAAATCATAGACCCTTCGTATGATTCATTCAACCACAACCCTTTAAATCACAAAAGAAACTATTGTACCAATCGTTCTTTTGAATTTCAATCTAAACCGATTGTTATCCCTTCGAATCTTCATCATTATCAATTCTCATTCCCAGATCGATTGCTTCATCAACAATTGATTTCAAAATTCGTCCTTAGCCAAAAAAAAAAAAATTGAATCCAAATTTCTTCAAAATCAAAATCAAACCATATACATACTTCGCTTTTGCTTTAAACAAATAAGAAATCCTCGACCCAAATTAAACCTTCGTCATTCACCTGATCATCAAATCGACTCCAAACATCAATTTCAAGGATGTTGACTTTTATCTAAGTCAAAAATCAAACTATCTGTTTGTCATCGATGTTTCACAAACGCCGATTGTCTCAATTCCAGAAACTTTTTCAGATCAAATACACTAACTTCAAGAAAAACTTCTAAGTTCTTGACTGTTCTTCATACCTTTGAAATCCATTAACTGATACTTGACTTCTCATTTTCCTAATCGATATCAAATTCGACTCTTGACTCAAAATAAGAAGATCGAAATCAGATCAAATTTGTGAGACCCAGTCTTCAAGTTTCGATTGAAAAGCATATACTCAACCAAATCGATGTAAGAAAAAGAATCGATTGAAAAAACAAAATGTTGATTTGATTTTAATCGATTATAAGAAAACATAAGAAAATGAATCAATTCAAGAAATCACCAATCGACATCAAATACAAGTGTTCGACACATTAAACTCAAATTCATTCGAGTTCAATTTCATATTTGGATTCAGATAACGGCAAGAAGATAATACACGAATTAGTGAAGTACGTTTGGAACTTAAATTGGGCTCAATAAAGTGGATTGATGAACAGTAATCGATTCAATATGTTTAGTTTGGCTTGAATCAATGAACAGTAAACGAAATATGATTTTGGGCTCAATTTTTCATGAACATTAACAAATAATAAATTTGATTCAAATGGACTTATGGACTTCGAACACTAACAATTATAGATTTATTTTTGGTTGGATTTGATCTAAATAAATTATTGGATCATCAATGAGATTTTTCAAGAAAAATTTGACCCAACGAGTCAAAACGATCGAAAATCAAAAACGCAACGCACAAATTCAATGAGATTTAGAGAGATCATAGAAAGAAACTCACCAAAATTGATAAAATTGCGACAAAAATTGTCAAATCGAGAATTGTTCTTCAAATATCATATTGATTTTGAAGACCCGCTCTGATACCAATTGTTGTGACAATGAACATGGTTTGGCATGCGAAATTTAAGTTTGCACAATTGAACATGGTGATTTGGGTACTAAAAGATATATTCCATCATAGTAAATGAGCACAAAAAGGGATCTAGTCTAGAGCTTCATAAATATCTCACTCATTAATCACTATGACTACATATCTCAAGTACACCTCTACATGTGGACAAACCTACCTTATATAGAGGTGTTTACATATCTCTCTCTCACTCTAAAATACTCATTAGTAAAAAACCTAATGCACCACATGCAAGTGGGTCTACACAAGCAAAAGATTACAAAGTTATACATGAAGAACTTTGCACCCCAACATGGACCGAAGTCCGGCTAACTGCATCAGACAGAAGTCCGGACTAACTGGGGCCTTGCCATCTGCATCAAACCGAAGTCCGGCTAACTGCATCAGACCGAAGTCCGGACTAACTGGCTGAACATTGCATAACATTATGATAACTACTAGCATAAACACATATACTGCATACTGCAACAGACCGAAGTCCGGAGCATATAACACAAGCACATGCTTGAATCACAAAGACATCAAGCACACTGAACTACTGCATCAGACCGAAGTCCGAAAACTACTGCTAACTAGACGGGCCAACATTGTGGCCGTAGACCCGTTCCTACTTGGCGCAAAACTCACCTGAACTGCTGAAGTCGGCCGATAACCATCCGGCTGCTAACCGACAACCCTCCGAAATGTTGCCGCTCTAGCTTCCTGAGCAACCAATACCAATAACAACACTTAGACTAAACTGTCCTCCCGGGGTCAACTAACTTAACTTTGGTCAAAGTTTTGGTCAAAGTCAACCTTCCTGATTGACTCTACTCACTGAGTCAACCCGTCGACTCGTCGAGTTATTATACTCAGAAAACTCCCATAACACGACTCAACTCGCCGAGTCGCCCCATGACTCGTTGAGTTGAACGATATCAGAATTCCATCTTGACCAACTCACTGAGTCACCAGCCAACTCACAGATCCGAAGCTCAACCAAAAGATGTTGGAGTTCTGTGACCTGACTCACCGAGTCCAAGGCAATCTTCAACAGACTCACTAAGTTGATCTTCCAACTCGTTGAGTTCCTGCCCATCTTCCTACAACTCGTCGAGTCCACAAATGTGACTCACCGTGTCACTTCAGATCTTAATCCATATAGTGGCTTTTTGAGCCATGTAGGGGTTCCAAACTGTAGATCCACTCTTCTAAGGCCCACCCTTCATATAAAGTTGCAAACTTTACGTGAAACCAAGGAGCTATAGGCTTAAAACACTCTAGGGCTAGGGTATAAGACAAACATGCTTCACCAACACACCAAGGGCGGATACTTTACGGGTTTTTGGACCAAGACAAGCCTAGATCTGAAGTAGCAACCTCATATCTGGACTTCTAACTCGAAATGGCTTGTTAACATGCCAAAATGGCCCCAAAACATCATCCAAGAAAAGATCTAGAAGCAACAAAGGCAAAGTGAAAAATTGTTACCTTCAAACTGATGCTGACAACTGAATAGTTGAATCCTCCAGCTCCTTAGTGGTCAAATCCTCAAAATATTTCTCTTGTAAAAGCCCCAAGCTCAGTTTCCTCATCCTCTTACTCAAATTAGGTTTTGGAATCGCTTAAAGAAGCTTCTGGCCGACAAGGGGGCTGAGGAGAGGACATAAGGTCCTTTAAATAGGGTGCAAACCCTAAGATTAGGGCTTTTCTCGTCCAGACCAGACTCGCCGACTTGCCAAGTCGGTCACTTATTCTATAGCCCGGATCCAGCTCTGACTCGGCGAGTAAGTATACCTACTCGTTGAGTCCCTTCTTCAATCTACACTTTAAGCTCTTAACTCAAACTTCTAAAATTTGGGATGTTAAAAATGATGCTTAAATTGGGTGCAAGCCTTAAAAATCAGGGTTTTGATTTTTTCTACGTACGTCCGGTGTACCTAACTGTATGCCATCATTCTTTAAAAAAAAAGCATGTTTTGCCTCTATGTGTGCATGGGACTGATATTGCAATAAATTTCATACATAACGGTCAAAATGTAATATATATATATATATATATATATATATATATATATATGTAGAGAGAGAGAGAGAGAGAGAGAGTGAGAGTGAGAGTGAGAGAGAGATTCAAATGTTTTTAACAACGCTTGTATGACTGAATGCACCAATCAGAAATTAGCAAATAAATAAATATTTAATTAAATAAAAAAGGGTATTTCTTTTCTTAAAATTGTTTTTATACATTTGATCGTTTTTTGTTTTCAAAACTCATCATTGGTATCAGAGCCTTTTATACATGTTTAGAAAGATTTATTTAAGTATTATATAACCTTTGGTTTTGGTTAATATGTTTGGTATTTCTTTTGGAAAAGAAATCACAAAATATATTTTCTATGGCAACTTGTTTTTTATAATTGTTATTTTTATGCAACAAAGTTTTTCATGCGTTTTGGTTGTATAAAGTTGGCTTAGAAAAACAAAGTGTTTGTTATTATATTTGATATGTTTTTTTTTGTCTTTTTTTATTATTTATTATTTTTTTATATAATCAAGCCATTTGGACAGCTGTGTTGTGTTTGGTTGTTGTTTATTTATTCGTTAGATGTAATAGATAAACATGTATTTTTTTTCATTTGTTTAATTTATGCAATAAATTAATTAGACTAGTTGTATATTTATTTAAATGTACCAAGATGAAGAAATGATTATTTTGAAGATGACTTAACCACATGAGACTATAATCCCAACCATGAGCTTCTACTCTTGGTTTTTGACATAATTATAATTTTAATGGTCTAAATGTTACAACCTTTACAACATGAAGATTTGAAGTTATTTTTGCAAGCAAGAGTTAACTTGGCAAGTGGGAGCATGAAGACATTTTGAAGAGTCTCTTAACTCATTTAGGAAAGACTTAATAATTCTTGCAATGGATAACATAAGTTATCACTAGATATGGCTTGTTTTATACACATTATAATGCATGCATGCGATGTTTATATTATGTTATTGTATGTTATGTTTTATGTATGAAAATGAGTTTAACTTATCAAATAACATTTTAACATAATATAATATAAATTGGAGTTTGAGTAAAAAATATTTAAAAGATAACATAATATGTTTATAAATGGATATTTATAAAACGTTTTTACCGGTTACCGGTTAAAAATCAATTTTTTTTGTCAAAAATAGCTTTATTACAAAGCTTATAGATAGCCAAATTTATTATATTTAAAATGGTTTAAAATATGTTTAAACATTATATAAACTCCATGTCTTTATAATAAATAAGAAGTTTCATTAAAAAGACTAAAATTGGTTTATAGCGTTATAACGACAAATAATAAAACTAGTGATTGTTTTTTATGTCGAAACTTAATATATGATATTAGCGTTTTTCATAACGCAACATGTTGATATTATGTTTTATGCATGCCAAATAAGATTTAAAACATAAGTTTCATCATCCAAGTTTTGGTTTGTCAATATATGACTTTTATCATAAGATGCATAAAATTGAGCTTATAAAATAAAATGAGTTTTATCTACAAGTTCATAAAGTCATGGGATTTTAATTGTTAAAAGAGATATTTAAATTTATGATTTTTAGAACTCATCCAAAGCTCCAAGATCTTAAAATACACAGAGGCAAAGTAAGTGTAGCTCACTTACAGAGTTGTAACGCCTAGATCTTAAGTTATTTTATTTGTATTTAATTTATCATTTTGAGGATTGCCACGACGTGGTGGAGACACATTCTTAAGTACCAGCGAAGGACTAAGGCTTGGGTCCTTACCCTCTGTGGGAGTGATGACTTAAGAATGATAGGGTATAGTGACGTCGGCTTTCAGACCGACAGAGATAATTTCCACTCTCAGTTGGGCTGGGTATTTACCTTGAATGGAGAAGCAATTACTTGGAAAATTTCCAAGCAGGAGATTTTAGCTGATTTAATGTCCAAATCAGAGTACATAGCAGCAAGCGAGGCCGCGAAGGAGGCGATATGGCTGAAGAGCATCATCGGAGACCTTGGAGTTGTACCAACTATAAAGGAGCTTATGGAGATGTTCTGTGACAGTGAAAGTGCGGTTGCCTTAGCCAAGGAACCAAGGGATCATGGAAGGTCCAGACACATCGAAAAAAAATATCACTTCATAAGACACTGAATAGAAGAAGGACTCCTCGTGGCAAAGAGGGCATCATCATATGAGTACCCGGCAAATCCCTTCACGAAGGGACTGAGTAGGGCTAAGCATTTACAGCATGCGAGGCGCATTGGGTTGAAGGATGATATTAGTCTTAATGATTAGATAGCTATTTCAAAACTTGTAATAGATAAACTATAATTGACTATTGATGCTTAAATAAAATGTGTTTATTATTTACTAGTATGGTACTATCTCATGTCAATTGTTTACTATTGTTTCATTTTGCATGTTTTAAATTCAAGAATAATTAGATTATTCAAACCATCCACAATCGATCATACTTTCAAAGTAGGTATTGAATCAAGATTGTCATGAATTTGGCTTGTAGATTGTCAGAAATGGTTATACATTGCTATGACATTCATGAGTGCTCATAAGGTCTGAGTATTGGATTCAACCCACGCTCACTTGCATCACTTCATGGAATTTATCTCGAGTGATCATGAGACGATAATATCCTATAATCTTCAAGCCAAGAGATATGAGTTGTTGACTATGAGATGGTTGTACATTGATAGTACGAAACCGCTTCAGTAAGTTGATGCTATAAAACGTGTTGTTGTGTACAATTTGATAAGTAGTTAGTACAAGCATATGAGTCAAAGTTTATCTATTCCTTTTAGTCCTTGGAGGATTAAAAGCGATATCTTTGGCCTCTCGATTATTTTGTTTTCACTGTTGTGCTAGAACCGGTCAGAACTAACTTGATGTGTTCAGTTAAGTTGAATGTCAAACAAATCGAAAATCAGGAAACAAATTGTTGGACAATAAGATTGACTCTGTTCCATGTGTTTGTCTAGCTGATATCTTGAGAACAGAGGATTCTATGATCACTTATCTAAAATGGTACGTCTAAGTTTGACAAAGGAATTTAAGAGCCACGATTGCTAGTCGGATCCTGAAGTTATACTTTCAACTATAGTTATTAGACTTATCTAAGTGGGAGACTGTTAGATAAGGTGTCTAAGTCCATAACTATATTTTATATGTACTTGACCCAAGAGTAGCATGGTCCATTTGGGTTGCATGGCACTGGAACAATCTGAAGGATGGATAATTGAGAAGAGATTATTTATGATTTATTAATATATTAGAAGTTCTAATATATTAATATGAAATCATATTATTTAATTACTATTGATCAAGAATTAATTTGGAATTAATTTTGTGATCAAAAGAGACTAATTACATATATGAGGATTGATTGTGTAAATCATTCGTTCTTATAAAGTGGGCTTATGATCCATAGTTCTTTATGTTGGGCTAAACCCATGTGGCGACCCATGGATACTCCATCGAGGTTAAAACCCATGGAGCCTAAGGAATGTGGAAAGTCATGCACATTAGGGTTTGCATGGTGTAACCCTAGTTGTGTCACACTATATAAGAAACCTCATGGCTAGCAAAATCGGCACTTAAGTGGGATACAAGAGGGCTAGCCGATGTTGTGTGTGAAAGACAATATCTTCTCAAGTCGTCCATTTTTGGTGGTGTTGTGTGAAGAATTTGAGGCATCACATTTGGGGGGCTAGGCTCTTAAAGGCTTAAGGTTTCAAAGCCATAACAAAGGTAAGCCATCTAACTATATTTTTGTAGTGTATATACTCCATAGTATGCTAGTTAGGATGATGCTTTGGAAAATTGAAAGTTTGCATGTATAATAGAGAAAACATAGATCCAAAGTATCTAGGGTTGCATGTACACCATAGGAGTGGTAGAATGCTCCAAACCCATCAAAACCCTCATTTTGACCTAATATGGATTCATGACATGCGTTGGACATGCATGTTTATAAAACATCAACTTTTAGGTTAGCTTTGGTGCAAGAATCACTTATGGAAAGGATGGATTTCGGACAACATGGAAAAAGTGCATGCTGGTTAATTTCTTGCATTGTTAAGCCTTTTGAAACTATGGGAAATTGGGTTTTGAAGCTTTTTGGTGGTCCTAGTGGGTATAGTTAGGAACTTTATCCTTCTAGATCACATTTTGGCCCAGATCTGAGCATTGTAGCTCTTAGAATCAAAGAAAATAGCTTAATGCATTAAGCTATTGGAACCCCCAGCTACCATGGCGTGGTCCTACGTCACTACGATGTGGCGGCCGAGATTTTCCCGAATGTTTGGTTGTATGCGAGCCATGATGTGGGTAAGGAAGATCACGTCGTGGTGATTGGCTAGAGTCAGAATTGGCTGTTGACTTTGACCGTTGACCTTGAGGGTTGACTTTTAGCTTCTGGATTTTTTGTTCAGTTTTTAATGTCCTAATATGTAACACCAGCAAAATTAGGGTCAAAATTAAACTTTTATAAAACCATAATTGGGTTATACCAGGTGGTAGATATCATAACAAGGTTTTAAGAAATATAAAGAACACTAAAACCCGAGTTATAACGATGAAGTTATGACCAATCGAAGATCCGCGACAATACCAGTAAGACACTATTAAGTGTAAAATGTGAAATTCCAATAAAACACTTTTTAGCCTTAGGTATCTAAATGAAAGTCAATATCCCAAAACCATGAACATACATAAAACGAACGCCCAAATCTGACTTCATATGAGGAAGTTATGATTTTTCGAAGTTTCGGACATAACAATAGACAACAAAAAGCTCTAAATAAAGATCGAGCAACTTTTAGCCAATGCAATCTAAACGAGAACCGAAGATCTCGACAATAGTGATACAACGGTAAAAAGACAGGCGAAAACGGACATCGGATGAAGAAGTTATGGATTTTTGACGGAGTTTTCCTGTACCGATCTAATAAAAAAAAAAAAAATTTAAATTGAGAATTAACCGAAAAATTCTAAATGATAGTTGTAGATCATAATCTCAGCTTCACGTCGATATCAAGAACGTCAAAAACGGAGTTCGTATGCGAAAGTTATGAGTTTCTGAAGTTCGGGGCGCGAAACCCCAAGACTATCAGATACCACGACGTGAAATCATTGGTCATGACATGGCATGTCTTCTGACACCTCCTAGAGCCTGCCAGACCCAACTTGCGATGGAGCATGCAGTGATGATCAAGCGCACGATGTGAAAGTACTATTCACGGTGTGGAAAATGAGAAATTTGCCCTATAAATAGGAATCGAGGGTCTTAGGTTCAGTCTGCGCATTTCTCTTCTTCTGGCCACTTTTACTTTGCGTTTAGCATCCCGAGACAACCTCGAAGCCCCGGTAACACCCCCAACACACGATGCAAGTCCCAAAGTCCCGAGATTTTCGAGAAATCAACTTCTTTCCAGTCGAAGTGTTGCCCGAGAAAATCCTCATTTTCATCAAATCATCACTCATAACAAGTGAGTTCATAACCCTATAACTATGTTTTCAAATGTTTTGTAAATGCTTTTATACACTTTTAAGGGGGGGGGGGGGGATACAAGTAAAAACATGGTTAAAATCGTGTGAAACACCAATCTTTTGCTATACTTTCGTACTGTTATTTAAACTATCATATGAAGTTGTTATGATGCAAAAGACCTCACAACACAACTTTACCCTCTTGGGATACAATATGTTTTATAAATAGAAATATGTTTTAATTATACGTTTGCATACTACATCATATCAAGGGTAACCATTTCAACTATAACATGATGCTTTTACAAGAAAACTCAACTCATCATCACGCCTTTGTAACACTGTAGAAAAGGAAATCATTTCATACAAATGATTTTTCATCATATTACTTGTGAACTTGTTGTTAGCAATCATGTGATGTCATATGGGTTTGTTTTTACCAAACGAAAGTCCCCACCTATAATCAGAGTCTCTTGGAGGGAGAGTGTGACAAGTGTGTATAGATCTATACGGGGTTGACGACTCCGCACCCTTACTGTTAGCTACAGTCCCTAGGGTGACAAATGTCAACATTAGGTATTGCATCTAGTATGGTTATGAGGAACTCACAACACGTGGAAAAATGAGTCATGCACATAGTAATACATAAATCAATCATGCTAGGGGGTAATAACTATATTATATGGTTTTATCAGCTTGTTCAGAATTCTGGATAAACACTTCCACAACTAGTTTTACTTAATAATAAAACTATACATCTTCATTTCTAAGCATGGCATATTTTCTTACAGGTTACAGTCTTGGTCATTTAAGACTGCATCTCATTTAGGAAAATATAGGATTTTCCTGGTTCAAACATTCACTTTATGCAACAATGATTCACAACCCACTTTATTAAGAAAATATCGGATTTTCTGGAAAACATACACGAACTTTCGAAGGACATACATTTCATCAAAACACTACCTATGAACTCACCAACTTAAATGTTGACACTTTTTCTTTGAAATAACTTGTATTCTCAGGAAATCGCTAAATCATGTTAGCAACTGCTTTTGAAGACTCACGCTCAGGTGTTAGTTTAATCTTTTGGATATCATATTGTAATTGAATTTTTGCAAACATGTAATACTACAATCATGTAAACCTTTCAATTATGTATATGATGGTTATGCATACCTTCTTTACTATTCATTTGTTATGATACTGTACATGACGTCCTCCGCCCCCAAATATTTCTGCCGTTCAGGTTTGGGGGTGTAACAGATTGGTATCAAAGCATTGTTTATAGTGAACTAAGTGTATCAAAACCATTTTTGATATACAACTAAAAACACAACTGGGCAAAAACACTCTGAGTGAGAGTTATACTTTTAAATGAAATTTTTATAAAATATACTTACATATATTATATAATAGGGTCAATATCATAATGAAAACAATATAGAAGTATTATAGATGAGCTGTGCAATACATATATGCAAAATGTAATCGGGGCTAGGATGAATATAGCTTAATCAACTATATTGGTCCAAGAGCCAACCAGCATATGCCAGGGGATAGCTACAATGGACAACAAATCTAAAACTTACCAAACTTATAAACTTTAGAATCAAACATAACATTTAGAATACTATAGGAGTATTTTAAGTACAATAAAATAACTTAAGTGAAAACTAAAAGTCCCTTACTGATAGGTCTATAATTGCAGAGGGTATACTCCAAGGTTATATATAATTAAAATTCCATAGATTTAGAAGTAGTGATCTTCGCTCTACTACCTGTTCCTTGTCTGGTTGTGGTTTTAGAGTAGGATCACTTAATCAAAAGTCTATTTAATCTCAATTATATACAACTGGTGTACGTTGCATAATTATAAGAGGGCCCAATGAGGATCACCATAAAAACTATTAATATTATTTAGACATCCTTATTATCTCACGACAACATAGTTAGATATAACCACTCCAGTACATCAATCAACAGAGGAGGCAAGGAAGATCAAAAATTAACTTATAAAGAGAATCCCGAGAAGGGAACATAAAATGATCAAAGCAATAGAGAAATTTTCAAGGACCTGTTGCGTCATACTAATAACTGATATAACCTAGTGAGTTAGTGATTACACTACTCACACTACGTGTTAGGCTTAATGCTTTTTCTGACATGACAAATAACAGTAAATCAAATCACGAAATTCCAATTGAGGATATTCAATATCAAAAATTCATAAGTTTATCTATATATAAACTCTCATTATGAATCAAACTCAAAACCTTGTTTAGGTCAAGTCCAATTTGTGAAATGTTTAAAGTGGCTAACTCATTAACACACGACTTTCAATCATTAAAGACTTATTGTCTTCATTGTTATTTCTTCGGTAGTCGATGCCGCCTCGCAGATCTGCATGTCACATCAACAACGCAACACTTACACCACTGCCACCACCTCCACAATATGATCCTGTCATGGTATATGTTGTTATCACTGCAGCAGTAGCAACTACTCTTTCGTAAATAAACACTAACGAAGCTGGTGGAATTGGAAGCAGTACCAACCACTTGAATCATGGTACTAGCCATGGTCACATCAGGGAAAGCACATACAAAGAATTTTCAAATACAAAGCCAAAGAGTTTCAACGGGGTAGGAGGAGTCATTGCACATGCGAAATGGTTCGAGAAGACTGAAATGGTCTTCAAGATTTGTGCATGCCCGTAGACCAGCAAAGTCAAGTTCTCCGCTTTCACTTTCTTTGATCAAGCCCTCACCTGGTGGAAGGGCCATGTAAAAGCCCTAACCTTACCAGTTGCTAATGCCATGAGCTGGGAAGATCTCAAAATCTTGATGCTGGAAGAATATTGCCCGAGGGACGAAATCCAAAAGTTAGAGCATGAGCTATGGAACCTAAGGATGACCGGATCGAACCTAGTCTCTTACTTGGCCAGGTTTAGTGATTTGTCAGCCTTGTGCCTAGGTATGGTAAATCCAGAATCGAAGAAGGTGGAGAGGTACATTTGGGGATTATCACATCATATCCAGGGACATGTCCTGTGCTCTAACCCAATCAAGTTTGACAGCGTGAAGTGCTTGGCTCAACGATTGATTGATCACGACGTTAAACAGGGTACTATTACCATTGTCTCGGAGCCACCGAAAGATATAGAGGACTGATGGAAACCCTGGAATAAGAGAAAGGGGGAAACCATGCAGGATTACCCCAAGAGGCAACAGTTAGTGACAACTCACGTTGTTACTGTCCCTACCACCCTCACACCCACAAGGTCGTACAACAGCAACCGTCCTAAGTGTAACCGATGCAACTTTCATCATCACGGATCCTGCCGTGAAATGCATTGCACTAGGTGCAATAGTAATGGAAACACCATCCGTTACTGTAGGGTACCAACCCAACCAGCCGCTACAACCGCAAATATGGGAGTAGACCGTATTTGTTATGAGTGCAGAGCAATGCGGCACTTCTAAAGGGATTGCCCGAAGGCAAACAACAGGAATGCGGGTGGAGGAGGCCGAGTTTTCGCAAAAGGCCAAGAGGAGGCTATTGCAGACCCCACGGTTATTCTGGGTATGTTTTGCCTTGATAGCACATTAGCATGCATTTTATTTTATAGTGGACCGGAGAGGAGTTTTGTGAGACATAAATTTAAAAATCTACTCAAACAAACACCCCAATCATTAAGCAATACCTTCATAGTAGTAATAACAAAGATAGACTAAAAGCACTGAAAACACATATGTAGAATGCACTATCCCACTAACGAACACTTGTCCCGATCGACTTCACAATTATTGCGATAAGAAGTTCCCAAATAGCTACTAGAAATGGATTGGCTTGGTCTTCACCATGCCAATTGCATATACGATGAAAAGACCCTTCACTTTGACCGTTGGCTAACGAAACTCTATCGATTTATAACGACAAACCCGAAACATCTCCCAAAACGTTTCTAGTTTCAAAACCCCGTTGCACTCATGTGAGGAGTACTATATCCTTTGCAACCTTCCCAAAGTATTACCGATAGACTAATTAGGAATAGCACACGTACGACGAGTTAAGTTCAAACACGGAAGCTAGGAATGATTACGGTTAACCTATCACTACAAAGTGTGTATGCGAATGGTATACACAAGGCGATGATAGACGGACCATGTATGAATGCAAATGTGAAGTTCAAGACAAAGCCGACCCGTATTATGACTAATCAATGCTAACATTTAGATGAGCATAGAAACCCAAATCCACACAACCTATACCGATCAAAACAACAGACATGATAATGAAGTTCTGTAGGAACACCCATGCTAGGATTTGGATTCACTCAAGAACAAGAAAATTTAAATAGAACATAAGTACACACATCTTCCCTCAAACAATTTAAGTCCCAGTCGAAATGCGAATTTCGAGACGAAATTTCATCTAACCGGGGGATAATGTAACACTAGCAAAATTAGGGTCAAAATTAAACTTTTATAAAACCATAATTGGGTTATACCAGGTGGTAGATATCATAAGAAGGTTTTCAGAAATATAAAGAACACTAAAACCCGAGTTATAACGAAGAAGTTATGACTAATCGAAGATCTGCGACAATACTGATAAAACACTGTTAAGCGTAAAAAGAGAAATTACAATAAAATACTTTTTATCCTTAGGTATCTAAATGAAAGTCGTAGATATCCCAAAACCGTGAATATACATAAAACGAATGCCCAAATCTGACTTCATATGAGGAAGTTATGATTTTTCGAAGTTTCGGACATAGAAGTAGACAACTAAAAACTCGAAATAAAGATCAAGCGAATTTTATCCAACGCAATCTAAACGAGAACCGAAGATCTCTACAATAGTGATACAATGGTAAAAAGACAAACGAAAACAGACATCGGATGAAGAAGTTATGGATTTTTGACGGAGTTTTCCTGTACCGACCTACTAAAAAAATATAATCAAATTTAGATTTAAAATTAGCCAACAAAGTCTAAATCAAAGTTGTAGATCATAATCTCAGCTTCGCGTCTATATAAAGAATGTCGAAAATGGAGTTCGTATGCGAAAGTTATGAATTTCTGAAGTTCAGGGCGCGAAACCCCAAGACTGTCAGATACCACGACGTGAAATCAGTGGTCACGACGTGGCATATCTTTTGACACCTCCTGGAGCTTTCTAGACCCAATTTGTGATGACGCATGCAGTGATGATCAATCCCACGAAGTGAAAGTACTGTTCACGATGTGGAAATTGAGAAATTTTTGCTATAAATAGGAATCGAAGGTCTCAGGTTTAGGCTGCTCATTTCTCTTCTTCTGGCCACTTTTACTATGCGTTTAGCATCCCGAGACAACCCCGAAGCCCCGGTAACACCCCCAACACGTGAAGGAAGTCCCAAAGTCCCGTGATTTCCAGGAAATCGACTTCTTTCCAGTTGAAGTGCTGCCCAAGAAAAGCCTCATTTTCATCAAATCGTCACTCCTAACAAGTGAGTTCATACTCCTATAACTACATTTTCAAATGTTTTGTAAATGATTTTTTACAATTTTAAAGGGGGGGGGGGGGGGGGGAATACATGTAAATACACGGTTAAAATCATGTAAACACCAATCTTTTACTATACTTTTCGTACTGTTATTTTAACTATCATATGAAGTTGTTATCATGTAAAAGACCTCACAACACAACTTTACCCTCTTGGGATACAATATGTTTTATAAATAGAAATATGTTTTATTTACACGTTTGCAAACTACATCATATCAAGGGTAACCATTTCAACTATAACATGATGCTTTTACAAGAAAACTCAACTCATCATCACGCCTTTGTAACATAGTAGAAAAGGAAATCATTTCATACAAACGATTTTTCATCATATTACTCGTGAACTTTTTTTTAGCAATCATGTAATGTCATATGCTTTGTTTGTACCCAAAGAAAGTCCCCACCTATAACCAGAGTCTCTTGGAGGGAGAGCGTGACAAGTGTGTATAGATCTATACGGGGTTGACGACTCCGCACCCTAACTATTAACTACAGTCCTCGGGGTGAAAAATGTCAACATTAGGTACTGCGTCTGGTATGGTTATGAGGATTTCACAACATGTGGAAACAATGACTCATGCACGTAGTAATATATAACTCAATCATGCTCGGGGGGTACTAACTATATTATAGGGTATTATCAGCATGTTCAGAAATCAGGATACACACTTCCACAACTAGTTTTATTAAATAATAAAACTATACATCTTCATTTCTAAAAATTGCATATTTCCTTACAGGTTACAGTCTTGGTCATTTAAGACTGCATCTTATTTAGGAAAATATAGGATTTTCCTGGTTCAAACATTCACTTTATACAACAATGATTCACAACCCACTTTATTAAGAAAATATCGGATTTTCTGGAAACATACACGAACTTTCGAATGGAATACATTTAATCAAAACACTACTTATGAACTCACCAACTTAAATGTTGATAGTTTTTCTTTGAAATAACTTGTATTCTCAGGAAATCGCTAAATCAGGTTAACAACTGCTTTTGAAGACTCATGCTCAGACGTTAGTTTATTCTTTTGGATATCATATTGTAATTGACCTTATGCAAACATGTAATACTACAATCATGTAAACCTTTCAATTATGTATATGATGGTTGTGTGTACTTTCTTTACTATTCATTTGTTATGATATTGTACATGATTTCCTCCACCCCCGAATGTTTCCACCGTACAGGTTTGGGGGTGTGACATAATAGGTAGATTAAGGTCTTGCCTTGTGTGATCATCTAGGTGGCGTTTGGCACCTATTGTGGGATTTTGAGAGCATTTTGACTTTTGAGCTCCTTTACTAGGTGAGTTTTCCTTCATTGTACTCGTGGGTCGAAGGCACCAATTTTGGCCGAATGGATTATTTTTCTAGAATCATAGTTGTCTTTATGACACTTACTATCATGCCTACATGTGGGTGTTGTCTTTATGACTCTCATTGATATGATTTAATACTTAGTTGTAGGGGTGGAATAGATCTGATACCAGTTGAAAGAGACCGAAGGGGTGAAATAGACCCAATACCAGTTCAAAGATAGAGAAGGAGGTGAAATAGACCTAGTACTGGTTGAAAGATACCAAAGGGGGGGGGGGGGTGAAATAGACTTAATACCAGATGAAAGATATGGAAGGGGGTGAAATAGAACCAATTATGTTTTGACTGTTATGTATGAGTGGTACAAGGTATTTGGGGGAAGCTCACTACGCTTTGTGCTTCTTGTTTTCAATTTACGTTTTAGGTAGTTCTACCTCAAAAGGGAAGTCACCGATCTTATCGCAGTGCATCCACACATATTTTCCGCATTATGATATTTTAGGATTATGTACTCTGATAATATTTTTACTATGATACATTTTGGTTGATTTGACATAATTATTAAGTGTTTGTGAATGATTTAAAAACCAAATTTTTATCAGAATTTCGGGATGTTACAAGATTACTATTGATGAGAACTGTGATCTGAGTGGGTAGAACACTGAGTTGGGAACTCCTACTCAAATATTACAACTAGGTAAGCACTCAGGGGTGTCACAAGGCTTCCTCGTAGTATAGAAATCTAAGGAAAACGGATTAAAAGTGTCACACCCCAAAAACCAAAGGCGGAAACGTCTCCGGGGTTGACTCCAAGTTGTGTATCAATTCCAATGTACATAGTAATCACAGTAAACAAACATTACATTACATATATATGAAAGTTTACATTTGTTTCAAAAGTAAAGTTATACAAGATATACATATGCATCATATCAACAAAAGTTGAGACGAGTCTTCCACGCACTCCGTCTTCATCAAAAGAGATCACCGGGTACCTGTCTAACTTGGACCTGAGAATACAAGCGGTTTGAAAATCAGCATAAAGCTGGTGAGTTCATAAGCGGTTTTGTTTTGTGAAAATGTATCGGTTTCCTTTAGTTTCCGAAAAGATTTGTTATCCAAGAAAATCCCATATTTTCTTATGTGAAGTTGGTTAAGTTATCGTTTGTTACCAATTCGATTTTGTATTGTATTTACCCCAGGAAAATCCCATATTTTTCTAATTGTAAGATCAATAGTATATCACAAAGTATAGTTTAGCACACAAAACTATATAATGAAAATCTTGGGATCCCTATCCCGAAAGACATATAAGTTAGTTTGAGATATTCGAAAGTACGGTTCAAGATCATGGGACTATCATCCCGAACTAACACGAGATAAGTTAATGTATGTATGTAAATATAGATTTGAAACCATGGGATCACTATCCCGAATAAGATACAAATTTTAGAACCCATGGGATCACTATCCCGTATAAGATATAGATTTAGAAAACCTTGGGATCACTATCCCGAATAGTTCACAGATTTAGAAACCATGGGATCACTATCCCGTATATAGATTTAGAAAACCATGGGATCACTATCCCGTATAAGTTATCAATATGAAACCTTGGGATCACTATCCCGTATAAGATATAGTTAAAGATCATGGGGAAAGACATCCTGTACAGATAGTAGACATAAAACCATGTGATCACTATCCCGAACTAGATACCAAATAGTTTAGTTAATACCATGGGATCACTATCCCGAAAGAGATATAAGAATAAACCATGGGATCATTATCCCGTATAGGACATAGATATAGAATAGTTTGATAATACCATGGGATCACTATACCGAAAGAGACATAGAAACAATACCATGGGATCACAATCCCGAAAGAGACATAGAATATAGATACAAAACCATGGGATCACTATCCCGAACGAAATAAAGATCCTGAACCCAAACTGTGAATAAGCTGGTATTAATACATAATGTGAGTCGGGTAACCATACTAATACGACAACGTGACCTCCTTGACGTTTGTCAGACGTCGAACGATATCCAGAAATTTGTCACCCTAGGCGTGCCCGCCTAACTGTAGCTAGCAGTTAAGGTGTGGGATTGTCAGTCCCGAATAGATCTATTCACAAATTCCGCGCTCTCCCTCCAGGAGACTCTGGTTACACTTCCGGAGAGGATTTACTGATCATCCATAAAGGGTAGTGACTATCTCACAAGCTAGTACTAAACTATTCACAGGGTTCTTATAAGATATTGACATACAGAAAGTTATGAAACATAGTACAGTAAAGTATAGATACATACATGAAATCATCGGATAATATATTCAAATGATACGGAGATAAACTGAACGGACATAGTTTATCTAATAATTTAGTATAGATATCAGTATACGATAGAAGGAACAGTAAAGACCCCCAAATTATTCCCATAATAACTTGATTAGTTTGATTGTTTCTTAACTAAAATCCATTTAGTTGAAATCGAGTAGTCATTCCTTATGCTCAACATAATACATAAGGAGTAAAAGAGTTTATAGATTTGTCAAATATTATTTGAAACACATCAATGTTGTGATTGGAAAACAGTTATAGTTTGCTTGTATCCCCCCCCCCCCCCCCCCCCCGAAAACATTGAAAACAGTGAAAAAGCCGTAGGGGTATGAACTTACCGAACGAGGTACGAGACGATTTGGATGCTAAGAGCTGAGCCGGGACTTGTAAACACACGAGGTTCCTAATTATGAAGTAAAGATACACATTTGTATCTAATTAGGACTTAGATTGATTGTCGAATAGGGACAATTGCTTCAGGTCGCGATAACACTCCGATACAAGTGTTTGGTGGGACCCGGGTGGCGTTTCGGAACATGAATGACACAAGGGACTTGGGAAATGAGTTGGGACATCAAAGGAACACTCCCCTTAAGGGAGTTTATGGCCAAAACACCCTTCCCCATGAGTTTACGGCCGTAAACTCATGATGGGTGATTTATGGTGCCTTTTGGACTTCCAACACTTAGGGGATAATTTCTAGACTAGGTTTAAGGACTTGGAATGATTTAAAACATCAATTTGATCCTCTTTTAAGAGAGTTTACGGCCTAGCAAGCTCCATGGCCGTAAACCCTTGTTTGCCCAAGAAAATGATGTTAATTGTTGCTAGAACAAATCACATGTGATTGGTAAAATTAATCCAAGGCCTAACATGAGTTTGCATGGGACTTTTGAGTGATTTGTGGAGTTTACGGCCAATGAAACCCTCTTCATGGACGTAAACTCTAGTGTGTGATGCTACAAGGTGTTTCAAGGTCTAGAACATGCATGAATGGACTTCTAAAATTCATCTAAGGGCCTTAGGGGTGTGTAGTTTGCATTTTAACACTAAAAATTTTGGAGTTTACGGCCCAAGGACATGTCTTGGCTGTAAAATCTTAGAAACCCCACAAATGTTGTGTTTTAGGCCCTCAAAGTATTTTTGGTTGGTCCCTTGATTTATTCCAAGGCTTTTGGTGGTGTTGGATGGCTTTCTAACACCTTAGAATGAGATTTATGCCAAGTTTAGTGGAGTTTACGGCCCAAGAACATGCCTTGGCCGTAAACTCACATAAGTCCCTCAAAATTAATGTTTCACGTGTCCAAATGCAAGAATCAAAGTCCCATAATTCATATCTAAGCTGTAGGGGTGATTTGGAAGGGTTTAAGGGCATAAAAACCCTCATTATATGAGTTTACGGCCCAAGAATATTCCTTGGCCGTAAACTCCTCTAAACATCACAAAATGCAAGTTTTTCATGTTTAGATTACATATATTAAAGTCTCATAGCCATATCTAAGGTCCAAACTAGTCAAGGAAGGGTTTAAAGGCTCAAAACCCCTTATTTTTAGTGTTTACGGCCTAAGCATCTTCTTAGACCGTAAACTCACATACTTGGCTCAATTTCATGTTTAATTCTCGAATTTGAAGGCTAAAGATGCTATAGATTAAGGCTAAGGAGGTACCTTAAGGATTTGAAGCTTAAATTTTGAGTTTTGGACACTAAATCTTTGGATTTTGGAGAGAGGTTAGATAGAGAGTAGTGAGAGAAGGAAAAAGCTTCAAATGAAAGCTGAAACTCGTTTATATAGTTCCCAAAATTTGTACACGGAGGAATTCTACCTGATACCGACGCTAACCGCGGCTTTTGGTCGCACCCGATTGAGTTTCCGTCACCCGACGGGAACATTTTAAAAACTCGTGAAATAATCATTTTGGGCGAATAACATAAGTTCCTGAGTGCTTTAGACACTCATTAGGATAAAATAAACGCATAATTTATACAATTAAATTTCAAAGAGAAATCAGAACGAATCCGATAACGGCGACTTTCCGGGTAGAACGGTTCTTGGCGACGAACAAATTTCGGGTTGTTACATTATCCCCCCGTTAGAGGGAATTTCGTCCCGAAATTCAAGGAATAGGATACAGATCATGAGTTTGAAACGAAACTCGAATGGATTCGATATTTTTGGATCATCACTTTCTTCAAGTGGAATCGGGTCTCCATGAAGATTTCGAAACATACGACATGGAATTTAAACTTTAGATGTTCGAAAGAAATTCCCGGAAACACTTCGGGACAGACATTTAGTAGAAAGAACTACTAACTTCTCGTTTCCAAATGACCACAGAAACGAGGTATGCGGTAATTCGTACCAGGAAAACTATGGAGTTGTAAAGCATGACACAATACGAAAGCTTGATGCCGAAAATCATGAGAGTTAGGTCGAGGAAAGAGATATAGACAAGCGACCCTCTCGAAACCAAGATAACAACATGAATGGGATTTCGTCATTCCATGTTAAACGTAGCATCAAGGTATTATCGCGAAAGGCTTCCCAATTAAACAAACAGAATAGAATAATCCTCCGGACCGAGGATTCAATCTATGGGTACGAAATTAGTGTTCTCAATCTCATTGGTTAGTCGTCTCGATGATGCACATCTCGATCACACACGAGGAATCAGGCTTAGAAAACATTCAGATAGATGGATAACAGGTTTTCTTCCAAACACGGGAATCGAAAAGAGTTGCAGGTATAAGAGTTATCAAAGAGAAGTATACCTGCGGCAATAGAGGGATCAGTGGTGGTAGTTGCCTTGGGGCAATTCCTTTTGAAGTGCCCTGCTTCACCACAGTTGTAGCAGGCTGGACTGATTCCTGCTCCCGATGATTGGTTTGTTGACTTGGCCGGTTTCCTGCAGGTTCGAGACAGATGGCCCTTCTTGCCACAGTTGTCGCAGCTCTTTTCGCGACATGGACCGGGGATGCGGTGATGGTAGTTGCACTTACCACACCAAGGAAGATTGCCAGTGTATCCACTGGTGGGAGTTTGGGCTGTAGAACCGACAGCTGAGACAGCAATAGGGGTAGTAGCAGCATGGACTGCTACCGTTTGCTGTTTCTTCAAAGACCCTCTCGTACTCTGGGCCTTTCGCTTGTTCCGAGATTTCTTTCTACTTTCACCTCCACTTGTGTCTGACTCAGGAGTGGTAGTTTCTTCATCATAGTTGTCTTCGTGATCGATCAAGATTTTTGCAAGGCATTTAGCACTATCGTACATGTCTGGCCTCGCAGCCAAGACATTCCCCTTGGTTGGCTGGGTCAATCCCCAGATGAATCTTTCGATCTTTTTACTCTCCGGGGTAACCATTCCCGGACAGAGTAAAGCCAGGTCATCGAATCTTGAAGTATAAGCAGCTATATTGGAACCCTTCATCTTAAGGTTCCAGAGTTCGTGTTCCAGTTTCTGAATTTCGCCCCGCGGGCAGTACTCTGCAAGCAGAAGCTCTTTCATAGCTTCCCAACCCATGGCATTCGCTACTGGTAGAGTTAAGGATTTGACTCGTCCGTTCCACCAAGTCAGGGCTTTGTCAAGGAAGGTACATGCAGCAAACTTGACTTTGTCAGACTCCGAACAGGCACATATTTCAAAGATTGACTCGATTTTCTCGAACCATCGAGTCAGGGAAATGACACCTCCAGTGCCATCAAAGGTTGTGGGCTTCGCGTTCATGAAGTCTTTGTAGGAACCCCCTCTTCGGTGTTCCTGGCTGTCTTATGGGTTTTGAGGTTGGGGACCACCTCCGGAGCCACCGGGATTCATTTGAGACATAGCTGCCACCATTGCAGCAGTCAGAACTGTTTGAAGTGATGCGAGATCAATTTGAGGAGAAGGTGATGGTGGAGGAGGATTATTGTTGTTCTTCGAGCTGGGTCTCTTTCTCGGAGGCATATTGATCTAAAAAGATCAGGAAAGAGAGGATTATAAGTCCTCTGAATTGAATAAAGAGATATTGAACAGGGGATATCTCATCAAGACAGATATGGCATCATACTAAGCGATAAAGTAGGAAGGAGTTATCAAGACAGAACATTTTATTGCTAGCGGATTGATCAAGTAACATCGCGTATACGAGGATTTTCTACAAAGGATCGGCTCGAGAAATACTCCTATAGTATTTCATGGTTCGCTGTAGCGATGATTTGTTGTTTGAGATATTAGGTAAGTTTTAGGCATGCTGCGTACCACAGTCACTCCCAAGCACATGTTGGCCGTGTCTCGAATGAATATAGTTGGCCAGGCTATATTGACCCTAGACACGACTACATAACTGCCCAGGTTTAACCGCAGTGTACAACACCCATTTACTTATGTTTTGTTCTACTTGTGGTTACGGATTCCGACGGTTCGGTATACTTGTATACTTTTGAAAATACTTGTAGTTTTGAAGATACTTTTAATTTAGAGCACTGAGGCCCTTTAGTGTTTATAGTTTTATACCATGTAAGGTTTGGTATACTCTGTTCACTATAAACAAGGGTTCTGATACCAATCTGTCACACCCCAAAAACCAAAGGCGGAAACGTCTCCGGGGTTGACTCCAAGTTGTGTATCAATTCCAATGTACATAGTAATCACAGTAAACAAACATTACATTACATATATATGAAAGTTTACATTTGTTTCAAAAGTAAAGTTATACAAGATATATATATGCATCATATCAACAAAAGTTGAGACGAGTCTTCCACGCACTCCGTCTTCATCAAAAGAGATCACCGGGTACCTGTCTAACTTGGACCTGAGAATACAAGCGGTTTGAAAATCAGCATAAAGCTGGTGAGTTCATAAGCGGTTTTGTTTTGTGAAAATGTATCGGTTTCCTTTAGTTTCCGAAAAGATTTGTTATCCAAGAAAATCCCATATTTTCTTATGTGAAGTTGGTTAAGTTATCGTTTGTTACCAATTCGATTTTGTATTGTATTTACCCCAGGAAAATCTCATATTTTCCTAATTGTAAGATCAATAGTATATCACAAAGTATAGTTTAGCACACAAAACTATATAATGAAAATCTTGGGATCCCTATCCCGAAAGACATATAAGTTAGTTTGAGATATTCGAAAGTACGGTTCAAGATCATGGGACTATCATCCCGAACTAACACGAGATAAGTTAATGTATGTATGTAAATATAGATTTGAAACCATGGGATCACTATCCCGAATAAGATACAAATTTTAGAACCCATGGGATCACTATCCCGTATAAGATATAGATTTAGAAAACCTTGGGATCACTATCCCGAATAGTTCACAGATTTAGAAACCATGGGATCACTATCCCGTATATAGATTTAGAAAACCATGGGATCACTATCCCGTATAAGTTATCAATATGAAACCTTGGGATCACTATCCCGTATAAGATATAGTTAAAGATCATGGGGAAAGACATCCTGTACAGATAGTAGACATAAAACCATGGGATCACTATCCCGAACTAGATACCAAATAGTTTAGTTAATACCATGGGATCACTATCCCGAAAGAGATATAAGAATAAACCATGGGATCATTATCTCGTATAGCACATAGATATAGAATAGTTTGATAATACCATGGGATCACTATCCCGAAAGAGACATAGAAACAATACCATGGGATCACAATCCCAAAAGAGACATAGAATATAGATACAAAACCATGGGATCACTATCCCGAACGAAATAAAGATCCTGAACCCAAACTGTGAATAAGCTGGTATTAATACATAATGTGAGTCGGGTAACCATACTAATACGACAACGTGACCTCCTTGACGTTTGTCAGACGTCGAACGATATCCAGAAATTTGTCACCCTAGGCGTGCCCGCCTAACTGTAGCTAGCAGTTAAGGTGTGGGATTGTCAGTCCCGAATAGATCTATTCACAAATTCCGCGCTCTCCCTCCAGGAGACTCTGGTTACACTTCCGGAGAGGATTTACTGATCATCCATAAAGGGTAGTGACTATCTCACAAGCTAGTACTAAACTATTCACAGGGTTCTTATAAGATATTGACATACAGAAAGTTATGAAACATAGTACAGTAAAGTATAGATACATACATGAAATCATCGGATAATATATTCAAATGATACGGAGATAAACTGAACGGACATAGTTTATCTAATAATTTAGTATAGATATCAGTATACGATAGAAGGAACAGTAAAGACCCCCAAATTATTCCCATAATAACTTGATTAGTTTGATTGTTTCTTAACTAAAATCCATTTAGTTGAAATCGAGTAGTCATTCCTTATGCTCAACATAATACATAAGGAGTAAAAGAGTTTATAGATTTGTCAAATATTATTTGAAACACATCAATGTTGTGATTGGAAAACAGTTATAGTTTGCTTGTATCCCCCCCCCTGAAAACATTGAAAACAGTGAAAAAGCCGTAGGGGTATGAACTTACCGAACAAGGTACGAGACGATTTGGATGCTAAGAGCTGAGCCGGGACTTGTAAACACACGAGGTTCCTAATTATGAAGTAAAGATACACATTTGTATCTAATTAGGACTTAGATTGATTGTCGAATAGGGACAATTGCTTCAGGTCGCGATAACACTCCGATACAAGTGTTTGGTGGGACCCGGGTGGCGTTTAGGGACATGAATGACACAAGGGACTTGGGAAATGAGTTGGGACATCAAAGGAACACTCCCCTTAAGGGAGTTTATGGCCAAAACACCCTTCCCCATGAGTTTACGGCCGTAAACTCATGATGGGTGATTTATGGTGCCTTTTGGACTTCCAACACTTAGGGGATAATTTCTAGACTAGGTTTAAGGACTTGGAATGATTTAAAACATCAATTTGATCCTCTTTTAAGAGAGTTTACGGCCTAGCAAGCTCCATGGCCGTAAACCCTTGTTTGCCCAAGAAAATGATGTTAATTGTTGCTAGAACAAATCACATGTGATTGGTAAAATTAATCCAAGGCCTAACATGAGTTTGCATGGGACTTTTGAGTGATTTGTGGAGTTTACGGCCAATGAAACCCTCTTCATGGACGTAAACTCTAGTGTGTGATGCTACAAGGTGTTTCAAGGTCTAGAACATGCATGAATGGACTTCTAAAATTCATCTAAGGGCCTTAGGGGTGTGTAGTTTGCATTTTAACACCAAAAATTTTGGAGTTTACGGCCCAAGAACATGTCTTGGCTGTAAACTCTTAGAAACCCCACAAATGTTGTGTTTTAGGCCCTCAAAGTATTTTTGGTTGGTCCCTTGATTTATTCCAAGGCTTTTGGTGGTGTTGGATGGCTTTCTAACACCTTAGAATGAGATTTATGCCAAGTTTAGTGGAGTTTACGGCCCAAGAACATGCCTTGGCCGTAAACTCACATAAGTCCCTCAAAATTAATGTTTCACGTGTCCAAATGCAAGAATCAAAGTCCCATAATTCATATCTAAGCTGTAGGGGTGATTTGGAAGGGTTTAAGGGCATAAAAACCCTCATTATATGAGTTTACGGCCCAAGAATATTCCTTGGCCGTAAACTCCTCTAAACATCACAAAATGCAAGTTTTTCATGTTTAGATTACATATATTAAAGTCTCATAGCCATATCTAAGGTCCAAACTAGTCAAGGAAGGGTTTAAAGGCTCAAAACCCCTTATTTTTAGTGTTTACGGCCTAAGCATCTTCTTAGGCCGTAAACTCACATACTTGGCTCAATTTCATGTTTAATTCTCGAATTTGAAGGCTAAAGATGCTATAGATTAAGGCTAGGGAGGTACCTTAAGGATTTGAAGCTTAAATTTTGAGTTTTGGACACTAAATCTTTGGATTTTGGAGAGAGGTTAGAGAGAGAGTAGTAAGAGAAGGAAAAAGCTTCAAATGAAAGATGAAACTCGTTTATATAGTTCCCAAAATTTGTACACGGAGGAATTCTACCCGATACCGACGCTAACCGCGGCTTTTGGTCGCACCCAATTGAGTTTCCGTCACCCGACGGGAACATTTTAAAAACTCGTGAAATAATCATTTTGGGCGAATAACATAAGTTCCTGAGTGCTTTAGACACTCATTAGGATAAAATAAACGCATAATTTATACAATTAAATTTCAAAGAGAAATTGGAACGAATCCGATAACGGCGACTTTCCGGGTAGAACGGTTCTTGGCGACGAACAAATTTCGGGTTGTTACAAAAAGTAAGGAATACTTGAGAGAAAAGATGTGTAGGGGTGTGGGGAATGAAGCATATATAAAGATCTCTATATATATAGTCAAGAAAAGTGGTGCGCACCGCGCACATATATGAGAAATCCGCACAATAAAGGTGTGACAACTGTCAATTCAGGTCATTCTTGGACTCATGCATCTTTATAATAACCATTCATGCACAACATGCCATGACCTAGTAGTATAAATTAGGTCAAAAATCTTGCATAAACTAGGATCCAACTAAGGTCTAGGACTAATATACTTGATACTTACAATTCTAGTAAGTTGCTTAGCTACAATAGGAAATGCCAATACTATAATTAGAATAAAGCTTCAAGCTTTGTTATAATTGAAATAGGGTATAAAACTCTAAAAATAAATTAAAACATTCTAATTATACTTCAACATGTTGTTGAATATCAATCAATGTTCCAAAAACTCTAAACAGCCAAAAATCCAAATTTATAAATCTTAAAGCTTAAAAACTTTATAAAATTTGGCTATAAACTTTCTAATATCAAATTTTATTAATCAAATTATGGATTATACCAATGAAATAGAAATATAAATTACAAGTATTAATCATAATTTATTAGTTAAAAACAAGATTTTTAAATAAATCAAAAATTGCTTAAAGAATCACTTTTATAAAAATTAGATTTTTATAAAAATTAAGGAGGGATTTTTTTATAAAAATTTGAATTTAGGAGAGAGGAGGCTTTAATGCCTCAAAAATCTGGCCATCTCCCCTCTCCCCATGCACTCTCTTCCCAAAACTCATGATTAAACTCAAACCCACACTCCACCTCTTCTCTCTTCACTCTTCTCACTTCACTCTCTTCACACACTTCACCCTCTTCCTCTCTCTCTCTAAACTCACGAAATTTCTCTCATTTCTCTGCCAAATTTCAAGACTTTGAAGACCTTGAAGTGTTCTTACTTCTCTCAAGATCATAACCAAGGTAAACAACATCATCTTCTTCCATAGTTTGATGATTCTACTTCTTTTCCTTCTTAGTTTTCTCTTCTTTTAGGATTCTATGCCTTTCCATGGCTAGAAATCTTTATTCTCCCCTTGTGGTTTGTAGATTCTCACCATAACACAATGCATGTGTTTGAAGTGGTGAAAATCCGGGATCAAACCCATGCAAGGAGTGAAAAAGATGCACATATGATCATGTGACATCAAAATCTAATATTTCATGTTCTTCTCCATCTCTTTTATGTTCATGCATGACCAAAAGCATTTAAACCATTTCTAGTACATATTGAATCCTCATTCATTCCATGCATGTGTTAGAAATCGGATCTTACCAAAGACATGCATGATGTTCTTGTTGAAATACCCTAATAATGCACACAAGCAAACATGCAATCTGCCAGATTACTTTGTTCGACTTTGAACAGTCATAACTCAGTCATTTCTTAACCAAATCATGATATTCTTTTTGTATTGGTTAGTTCCACGAGTTAACTTTCTAACCCAATTGGTCTCACTGTAAAATATTAAATATCCGATTTTTAGCAGATTTTACAAAAAGGTTGCGCATACAGCTCTTTTTCTGTGATCACTATTTTTATCTTGCTTAAACAATGGCCTTAAACCCAACCATAAATCTGAGGAAAAATACCTTAGAAACTTAACATATCTAGTGAATTATGGTTGAAATTTCGTGGCTTAAAACCTCACTGAATGGGCTACACAAATTCATGAACTTCAGCCACATTTACACTTCATGCATTATTGCATGCAACTTTTCTTAAATTGTTTGGAATCATTACCCTCATTTCTCTTCTGAATACATTTTTTTACATTTTTCCTTTTGAAAGCCCTTGCATGCATGAGATAATCTGGAAAATTTCAAGAGCTTTTGTTATTTATTTGATTTATTAGAATTATTGCTAAAACCAAGGGCATAAATCATATAAAATACTTCCAGAGGTCAATAAATCCTAAATAAATTCATGGATGATACTTATGGGGAATAATGACCCCTCACCAAATTTCAGTAATTTTTGTTACTGTTTAATACGATTTCTAATTTTCTTTTAATTAGAACATGATAAATTACAAAACCACTTTTTAGGATGTGAAAATTGTATCTAACAATTTTCGCATACCTTACCTGTGATGGGTGACTCAAGAAAATAATTTCAAGATTTTTCATCATGTCTAGCTATTTTTCCCAGTTTTTGGTAATTATAATGGTCTAAAAATGGGAAAAATAGTTCTGATTATCCAAAATTCATGAAAATTTGCCAGGATATCATATTATATAGTAGGAGGTTACATAAAAATTTTGAATATTTTTCTCCACTGTAAACTATTTTTCTCTTATTTTCTAAAGTTAATTGCACTAAAATTCACTTAAATATACATAAATACCCAAAACCAGTTTATACATTATGAAAACCACTTTTGATATTTTTCCCAAGATATTTATGCTGTAAATGATGTTACAAAAATTTATGGTAATTTATTTTAACTGTTTAATAATATTTCTTTAATTAATGACTATTTAAAGGAATAAAACAAGGAAAAATACAAATAACCACTGAAAAATATATTTTATATTTTTCCCAGCCTATTTATGTATAATTACAATTAAATAAAAAGTTTGGGTAATTTTGGAAACTGTTTTCTATTTATTTCAATTTTTATTGAAATAAATGCTCAAAAATTATAAAATATAATTAAACAGCTTGGAAATCCATTTTTATAATTTTCCCAGCTTAGTATTGTGTAATAACAGTTAAATAAAAAGTTTGAGAATTTTTATCCCTCGAATGCTATTTTTCGTGAATTTATGTTGTTATTGAGACTTAAAATTTGGAAAATTAACCTTCCAAGGTTGTAATTAATCGCACGACTTGTAAAATTTCAATACATCAGAAAAAGTGTAACAAAATGATATAAATCCAATACTAAAACGTAAATTGGCATTTCCCTATATGTAGAGTTTAGTATATTAGCATTAGATATCGACATGGAAACTCACTAGTGCGTGTGTTTGGTGTCGTAGGATCCCGGTAGTAAGACGTTGGTGCATCCCGAAGTACCGCTTGTGTCTACACAAAACATCGTGAGTATTCACGCACTCCCCTATTTTCGTTTTTTATGTTTTGGGGTGGAAAAGCATGTCCAGAAAAACTATTGTTTGCATGTTGTACTTAAATTGAATTGTATCAAACATGATTGCTATTGTATTGCTATGTTTCTTTATGTATGTCTATGCAACACGGAACATGAGAACTTATCGTACAAAGGCCCTTCCCTTATCTCTAACCATTAACTCTTTGAGCCAATGGTCGTTATGGATAGCGCTATTAGGAATTGACAACTCCTCACTCGCCCGAATCGCTGGAGTGCATGATACCATATTCATCTATGGAACGATAAGCATAGATCTCGATAGGGCTTCAGTCATAGGTTTGGTTGAGACTCATTGTTTGCTCATACACATACAAACTCGTTTCTCGTTATAGCAATAAACTTGTATTCATTAATAGCAATCAACTTGTTTATCATTGAAGCAATGTACTTGTATTTACGAAAAGCCTTATTGTACGCTCGATTTTATAAACTTGTGATACTCACCAACTATTTTCATAGTTGACGCTCGTTTTACATGCTTTTTCAGGAAATAATTAGTAAGTGGATGTAAAGATTCATCATCATAGAGCATGCTGCATCGTGTTGAAGCTATTATGAAGCTATATTTTGAACAATGTTATTTTGAAAAACTTGTATTTTGTTCTTTTGAAGCTATGGGTTGTAAACTTTTAAATACTGCTATGGTGATGTATCTTTATCTTTTGCAATGAAACCGTTATCGCTGTCATACCTTGCGTTTCCGCTTTAGCGGGGTGTGACAAAAGGGGTGTTGGCTCCAACCTTTTTCTGCCATGTGTCGTTTTTGGGTTCGAACGCATCGAAGCTTCTTGAAGCTTGCCACATGTTACATTCCTATGGTTCCATGTGTCACAATCTTATGGAGCCACGTAACTTTGTCTATGACGAAAGGGGTTTCCCTGATATGGCCATGTGGCACTTTCTCATGGTAACACGTCATCATGCGCGTCGCGCATACGATTTTTTAGATATTCAAAATGGCATAACTTCTTCATACGAGCTCTGCTTTTGACGTTATTTATATTTCTGAAAAGATGTCAACAAAATCTACAACTTTCCTTTAGATCCTAATAGCTAATTCTCATTCTAACAAAAATTTCTATTTTTGATAGGCTTAGACTGTTAGAGATCATTGCAGAAAGCATAACTCCTATATACAAACTCCGTTTCCTACTGTCTTTATATTGTGGAAATCATATCAATGAGATCTGAAATTATCGTTTTGAATATTAGCCTAATAATCTATCGATCTAAGATTCGATTTCTATGCCCACTTCTTGCGCTGAAAATTCGAAAAATCATAACTTCCTCTTATGAATTCAGATTTGGACATTCTCTATATACACGCCATCGGTTTAACAACTACTATGAATTTCGTTTGGATTTGATAGGATAATAAGCAAACTTCTAGGAAGCATAACTTCTTTATATGAATTCGGACATCATAATGACATTTCGTATATGTTTATGACGATTACTTGAGCTAAAGAGTATTATACTTATACTTCAACTTTTATGCACAATGCTTTATATTCAATCCTAAGGAATGGTAAAAATGGGTTATTAGAACTCACCCCTACTTATAAAAATTTCATCCCTGAAATCCTACTCCTAGCATAATTTAGGATAGCACCTAGACTAACCAATGGGGGTTTTACGGGATCAACCTAATATCTATCCTACATTGATGCATGAAACTTGTCCCTTCATACTTAATCAGTCATAGAACTTCATTTTCTACCGTACTCCTGGAATCCTTGCAAAGTCTTCCAAAACCAGGAATTCATCAGTAAAATGTTGATACCGTTGACTGGTTATGAGGTGATTAACTGTGTAATTTTACCTATGACATCCTAACAAAATCTATTTTCAGGAGCATGCCTCTAAAAGGATTAGGTTATGTTTTTAAAATGCAAACAATCCTAGTTTACCAATAATTTCCTTACCTAGTTCAGGATTTCCGTCTTCTAAAAATTATTACAATAGGTTCAATGACTTGAAAACTCTGGAACTGATACTCTAATACTAGCGATAGACACATAATACGGTTTGCTTATCTTTCAGCCTTCTAGATTATACTGAACATTAGGTCGCCTAGTAGTCCTTTCACAAGATTCTAACTACATTACCTATATCGAGGTACAACTATTGTTCAGGAAATTCGTTACGGTTCATCGTGATACTTATCCAACTACTGGGATTTTGACATATCACTCTTGTCATCATCCTTACTTGATATCTACTTATCACTATTGATCTTTGTGTTTTAATTTTGAGGCTAGAACTAATTTAGAGGTCCTTATCCTATACTATATGGGTGCTAAAGTCTATCTACTATCCTATGTTGACCTATGAACGTTGAGATTCAATCATAGTTCTCTATTAATTCTTACTCATATCAACTAAAGGGATAACTAAACTAAACACATAGTCTATCCTGATGCTTAATGTTACACTAAAGTATTATGATATCCTTAATAGGCATAGTCCTTTTCAAATGGTCTCCTCTTATGAGTCTCTAATCATACTTACGGAAATACTTTATTCACTGACGTTGATCCTACTGTTGTAATCCTTTGGTTCGGGTTACTAAATTCCTTAATATGGTTGAAATTATATTCCTAAGTCCAGTGTATGTCTTGAGTACTTGACCCTTTTTATGGAAAACTATACTACCTATTGAATTCCTGGTCCTCTGCTGTGAGGATAAATCCAAAATTCTCGAAGGCACGGACCTACATGGTTCTCTTAGCTATCTGAGTTGCAACTGAGAATTTGGTAGTTTCCTAAATCCTATCAAACATTTGGAAGGAAAGACCAACCTTTCCATCGAGAAGCAAGAAACGCATAGCTTATGGGTAATCTACAAAAGCTTCCTTTTTCTGCTACTAGAAACAAAAACTATCTCCTCCTACTCGTGCTACTACTCTCCTGGACCTTGATGTCAAAATTAAAAGTGGAACTGCCCTTCGTACTTTTCCTTAAGTGTCGGCTTCCCCCCTATTTGGATTTGACGTACATCTGTTGATGCTTGTAATTAGCCAAATTCTAAGATGACATTGTATACGTGATTTGTAGATCCTTTTTACCTTCAAGAAACTCCTTCTTGTCATATCTAATGATATGGTCAAGACAAGCACAATTGTTTCTTCAAACGTACCAACGCATATGCATTACTAATGGTATAAGTGGTTTTACTAATGTAGTCGAACTACGAACAACAACGATGGTTGCTGAATTCACTTCATCCTTCTCTCCTTGAAATATGCGGGTTGACATACAATGATGCCACAACATGTAGCAACTCTAGCTACTATTTTCTTCACCAAAATGAAGTTTGCAATTCTTTTGTCAATTATCTTGTTACTTCCCTCTTAATTATCACGACTAAATTCGGTACAATGTCGGACAAGGTTCTTAGAACCTAACTTAGTTACGTAAATCTGACTCAATCTTTTACGACCACTTGGACCCAAACGTAGAGTCACTCTCCTAGACATCACCATATAAAACGTAATGATGGAAATGAAAGGAATTCATATTTTTAGACACACTATCTACCTAACTACCAATGCCTTAGCAACTTGTGACTTTTCCTGATCCAAGTGCGAGTATCATAGTTTCCAAGTCATTTTCGATTTCCAAGTCATTTTCGATAGTTTCCAAGTCAGTCACGTGAGTACATGCATTAGAGATTTTCACCTTTACTGATGCCCTACTTTACGCACATATTCCCTATTAAGCATATATTAAATTTCTTAGTCTCTCCTTTTAAGATTCATTTACATTTTATCCTACTATTAGCTGAGGAAGAACTTCAACTAATATTAAGTAATTATCGTAAGAATACAATGTCACTGAAATCAAATAGTATGTTGATTGAAAGATCTGACACTATAACGATGAGACTTGTACGAGAGCTACATAATAGTGCCAAATCAAGAATTTTAAAACTATTTAATTTTGGGAGCATGCAACCTAAAGTATTTGTCAAATAACTAACTAATATGAGTATAGGTTCTAAGAAGAAAATAACAAGTAAATCCTTAGGCTATAAGACATCTAATTTATTAGATATTTCTAACCGGAAATTCCCGAAAATATACTTAGCCTACAAACTAGCATGTATTTCTAACATCTCACATATCGATAAACGTAACAAATATGGATATTTTGGGAATCAATTTCCTTTTTGAGCTTTGGCTGACTGTACGCATCACATTCTCTTCTTTTAAATATAATTATTTTTTCTAAAAAAAGATTAGTTAAGATATTCAGATCTATGGTTTGAGTTTGGAATCACAAGAATGTTCATCTAATTCTCTCAAACCAGGGCTCTGATACCAACTTGTAACTTCCCAATTTTCAACCAAATATTTTCATTTTTATTTAATAAAATATTTAATTACATCAGAGTATAATGCGGAAACATGATCACGAATGCACATGTGTACAGTCAAACCTTGCCCTTCTCATGAATCAATGGAGTGCTTGAAAAACATTTGTAACAACTGGGTATGTGTTTGTCTTAGTGGTTTCCCCAAATATACCATAAATTGCAGTACATATACATGCATACATTGATTATCTATGCTCATAATCTCTTAAGATTCTATTTTCATTACTTAGTCTCACAATCTCTTATGTTGCTATTGCCATCAACTCACCCTTGGCCTTTAGCATAAATCTAGGTTACCCACATCTTGGCTTTCCGCATGGAGCGAGAATGCTTCAACCCTTAACTACTAACATACATAATTAATATTACAAGAAACAGCCTAACATGTTTACCAATATAGGAACGTAGAATCTACACTATGTGTGACAACCCGAAGTTATTCCATCGCCGCAACCCGTTTCATCCATAAAACTCGTTTTAATCGAATTATTCCGATTTCGTTTTTGGATTAGATCAATTAATTTAAGACTTTTATTTGACCTTGTAAGTATCCAAACATGTTGGAAACATGTGAAAACGTCCCAAACTAGTAATTAGAAAAATTATAGTTTCGAACATATCGGGTGACGACAACTTAATCGGGTGCGACCAAAAGCCTCGGTTAACATCAGTATCGGGTAGAATTCCACCGTGTATCAAATTCAAACCATATTTAAAGTGAATTAAGACTCATTTGGAGCCTTTTCACTCTCTCTCTAACCTCTCTCCTTAATTCAAGAATTTGATCCAAAAATCACTCATTTCAAGCTTCAAAACACCAAGGTAACCATCCTAGCTTCTTCTAGAACATCCTTAGCCTTCAATTTCGAGTTCAATACATGATTTAGGACCTCAAACATGTGTTTACAGCCCTAGAACACTCTTGGGCCGTGAACACATATAAATGGTGTTTTTGAGCCTCAAAACCCTTCCAAATCACCATTGGAGCTTAGATATGGCTTAAGGACTTACTGGATTGGACTTAGAACACCTTAAACTCAACATTTGGGGAGTAAACATGAGTTACTGCCCAAGAACATGCTTGGTCCGTAAACACCCTTTCATGGGTAGTAAAATTTTTTTTGGGTGTTAAAATCCAACTTACACACCTCATAAGCCGTGGAATAAACTCTAGAAGCAACCACAAACAAGTTAGGGACCATAAACTTGATGAAAACAACTCCATAAGGAGTTCACAGGCTTAAACCCTCCAATAATGGGTTCTTGGGCCATAAACTCCTATAAATGGGTTGTATGATGCCTAAACTCACCCCTATGCTTGTAAAAATGAGTAGAATCACTTATGATTAATCTATGACCTTCAAAGCACTTAAGATTGGAGTGGGTGAGAGTTTACGACCGTAAACACTTAGTTTACTACCATAAACTCATCAATTGGTCCACATGGTAGATTTAATTCCTTGATAATGCCCTAGAACCAAACCTAGCATCACCCCTCAATTGATTTAAGACCATTTAGCACATAAGAACACCCATCATGAGTTTATGACAGTAAACTCATGGGGATGTGGTTTTTAGGGACGTGAAATCTTCTAAGAGTTTACTCTTGAAGAGTAAACTCCATATCCAAGCCATTCATGTCCATAAACGTCACCCGGGTCACTCCAAACACTTAATTTGAAGTGTTTACGCGTCTTGGAGTGTAAAATCGTATCTGATTAGTGTTTTAAAGTCTAATTAGATACATTTATGTATCATTTAACATTACATAGGAACCTCGCACATTTTCAAGCCTTGATCCGACGTTTAGCATCCCAGTCGACACATTTCTCGTCCGGTGAGTTCATACCCCTACCTTTTTTCAATGTTTTTCACTGTTTTCAGAGGGGGGGGGGGGGGGGGAATACAAGGAAAGTACAAGTAATACTTGTACTCAAATCTTGTTTTATAAGTATTGTATTTCATATTACATATGTTTTTAACACTGACAATCATAACAGATAATCGTTTGAACTTGCAGATCATATTATCATATTATTTGTGAAAAACATTATAAATCGTTGTATTTTATAGTTTTCACAAATGGTTTTCCACATTATAACAGTTAAAAACATAATCTTCAATCTTTGAATAAGAAACTTAGTATATCGTTTTGTCCTCGGTAACACTCCATAGAGATACGCGAGTGGAGGATCGTCTTTGTAGGTAGAACTTAAACAGGAATTTCCGCATTATTACTTGTAGATTTGATATTCCTATAAACTGGAGACATGTCCTCGGAGAACACTCCACAAAGATACGTGAGTGGAGGACCACCTCTGTAACCAGAATCTCTTAGGTAGGGAGCGTGACTTGAGTGTATAGATCTATACGGGACTAACTATCCAGCACCTGGCTGCTAGCTACAGCCGAACCGAAAGGTTCAAGGGTGACCAAAGTCATAGAAGATATTGGCCTCATCTCGAGTCATATCTAGTCTTTAGTATGGTTATAGAACTCGCAATTTGGATAACAGAGATTTACTTTTCAGTAATAATGGATGTAGTAAATTAATAACCTTAAGAATTAGTTTACTATGATAACCAGGTTTTTCAGTATACATCTTTTACATTACATATTTGGGTTGGTAAACTAACACACACTTCACAAGGTTAATCAGGTTTTCAGTACACATCTTTCACATTAGGAAAATATAGGATTTCATGGGGTAATCTCAATTCTTAACCAGAACTGTGTAACATAACAGAACAACTAAACTTTACTTTTAAGAAAATATGTGATTTTCTTGGGTCGTAACATTTTCAGAAACCAAAAGGAATCTTGTACATTTTCACAAAACAAACCGTTTATGAACTCACCAGCTTTATGCTGATTTTTAAAATGCTTGTATTCTCAGGTTCTACTTAGACAGGTACCCCGCATCCTTTTGCAGAAGACGGAGCGAATGGAAGTCACGTCTTTCTTTTGTTTAAACTTATGTATCTATGAAACTTGTACTACTCTACTTTTCAACTGATGTAATGAAATCTATGCAATGTAATGTTTTGTGTTTTACTTTGCTTACTATGTACATTGGTTATGATATTCAGAAGAAGTCACCTCCGCCCCGAGACGTTTCTGCCTTCAGTTTCAGGGTGTGACACTATGAGCTCTACTCTACTGGCTCCTATATCCTAAAATAAATGGATATATATATTGGAACATAAAATATAGTAATATGAATTCACTTGGACTATTACTTCGAAGATTAACAAGTATCTGAGTGATTCTACTGACGATCCAATTAATGGATAACATGCTAGACAAGTATAAACCTATAATACTTTATCCTAATAATCTTTATGACCATTTGGTAATGAAAACTATATCTTTCACTAATTCCAATGAACACTGAGAGTTCTATCAAATAAGGATCAGTAAGATAGGATAGTTGGGAGGTAGGACCATTTTGGCAAATAGCATTTCCGAAATCCAACAACGAAGCCAACATAACCATTATAGTTCATTATCCCGTAAGTAGATCAATCATTATAATGACTTGGAATTGCTGAGCAATATTAATTATAGGTTCCTAGTAACGAATTATAACTATAATTATAGATTACGCGGACGCCGAGTAAGTGTAGCTCACTTACAGAGCACTATTGATGAGAACTGGGATCTAAGCGGGTAGAACACTGAATTGGGAACTCCTACTCGAAGATTATAACTAGCTGAGCACTCAGGGGAGTCGCAAGGCTTCTTCGCAGTACATAAATATAAGGAAAATGGCTTAAAAGTAAGGATTACTGAAGAAAAAAGATGTGTAGGGGTGTGAGGAATAGAGCATATAGAGAGAGCTCTATATAATTCTAAGAAAAGTGATGTGCCATGTGTTGGTTCCAGCCTTCTTCTGCCATGTGTCACTTCAGGGTTCGTCCACACAGGTGCCTCTAGAAGCTTGCCATGTTTCACATTCCCATGATGCCACATTTTAAAATCTCATTCAGCCACTTAACTATGTCTAGGAGGAAATGGGCTTCCACGACATGGCCATGTGGCACTCTCTCGTGTTGCCACGTCAGCGCCTGCACAATTTTCTAGATTTTCAGAATTGCGTAACTTTTTCATACGAGCTCTATTTTTGACATTCTTTATACTTCTGGAAAGCTCTCGACAAGATCTACAACTTGCCTTTAGATCATAATAGCTAATTCTCACTCTATAAAACATTTATATTTTTTTATAGGGTTGCACTATTAGAGATCACCACAGAAAGCATAACTCTTATATACGTGCTCCTTTTCCAACCGTCTTTATATTGGTGGAATCATATCGACGATATCTACATTTCTCATCTAGATTACTTTCCTAATAATCTATCAATCTAAGATTCGATTTTTGTGCCCGCTGCTATACTGAAACTGTTGGATTAGGTGTCTAAGTTCATAACTATTCCTATAATGTACTTGACCCGGTTAGCATGGTCCAGTTGGGTTGCATGGCATTTAAACACTTGGATAGATTAAATGAGAGAAATAACACTTAAGATTTATTAATATACTATAAGTTCTAATATATAAATAATATTATTTAATTACTATTGACCAAGAATTAATTTAGAATTAATTAAGTGATCAAAAAGAGGCTAATTAAATATATGGGGTTGATTGGGTAAATAATATATTCTTGTATAGTTGGGCTAATGATCCATGGTTTGTATGGATTGGGTTAAAACCCATAATGTGCTCCATGGATAGGCCAGGAGGTTACAAACCCATGGATCATGGAATATGAAAAGCCATGACATAAATGGTTTATATGGTGTAACCCTACTTATGACACAATTATATAAAGACCCCATAGATGACCAAAATCAGCCACTACAAGCATGTAAGAGGGTAAACTGATTTTTGGAGTGTAAGTGTACTTTTCTCAAGGTTATTCCAAGTATTGTGGTGTTGTGTGAGACATTTGAGGCAACACACTTGGGGTGCTAGGCTCACAAGGATTTTAAAGGAATTCCAAAAACAAAAGGAATGTTTTTCTAACTAGCTTTTATGGTTAAATGCTCCACATGTATGCTACATAGGTTATGAACCTTGTAAAATCAAATTTGCATGTATCATATTTAAACATAGATCCAAGGTTTCTAGGGTTGCATGTACACCATAGGAGTGTTAGAATGCTAAAAACCCATTAGTGGTATTAGAGGCTAGGCTTGTTTACTTGATACTTGATGCAAACTTGTTGAAAAAACTCAAAAAACTGCTATCTGCTGAGTGAACTCGCCGGGTCGATGGGGGGACTCAACGAGTCCATGTGATAATTCATGCTACTCGTCGAGTAGGTTCATGCACTCTATGAGTAAGAGCCCCTGATTGCAGATTTTTGAGTTTTGCTATTGGGAATGGACTAGAAACATTACCTTAAACTGTTTTGGTCTTGTAAAACATGTTTTAGATGGTCTAATGATTATGCTAATCCATTTTCAATGGCTAGTATCAAATGTTCAAGTTTTGTATGGTTTATTTATGATTCTTGAAATTATTGATATGAATATTCATGAGCTTACGAGTTTAGAAAATCATAGGAATTATTTGTAACTTGCTTGTTAGTTTAATACTTGATCTTGATGTGTTTTAATGGGATCCATAATTTTCCCTCAAGTTATGGATTACCAAAAGTCACACTTTTAAGGTCCATTATTAAACACATAGGTTACATAAAATGAAAAGTCTCTCATTGTATACTCCATTAACTCATAAGTTATGAAAGATGAAACATTTTGAAAGTTACAAAACTTTCTATCAAGTTTTGGAACATGTAAAGTCTCTTTAAAAGCTTTAGTTCCAGCCAATAGAATTTTGAAAGTTAAAATTCAACTCTTATACTTTATAAGATTATAAGGTAATAATATATATATATATATATATATATATATATATATATATATATATATATATATATATATATATATATATATATATATATATATATATATATATATATATATATATATAAGAACAAAAGTCGTTTTACCGTTAGTAGGCCTCATTCACGAAGCCGGTCTATAAGGGGTGTAAGGTTGTTGTCTAAAAAATGGCAGCTTAATGGGTGTCCATTCTCACCCACCGCTTCCTTGACTGGTGGAGGGTCGTTAGCCGAACGGGTAGGATAATGACTTTAAATCCTCATTAAAAGTATGATGAAAGTAAAGAAACTAAATGTTTTTATAAATTCCCAATCTTAGTTACTTTAGGAAATGTGAATAAAGTGTTAACCCATGAACTTACACTTTGCACTCTATTTAAGTCGTTAGTGGAGTGTGTGTGGTTAACCAGCACACTAACCTGGACTTAACAAGGTAGGAAAAGGGTGACTTAAGGTTTATCATAGGTCGGTGGAGCGTGTGTGGTTAACTGGCACATCAACTACCAAGTAATTTGCATGGTTACTTCAGACCTTGTTTTGTGATCCTCGACATCCCAGTCACAAAACTTGAAGGGCACACTCGAGATTGAAACATGCCATTGAACTGTTCAATGGATCTCAAAGAATCTAGGCGTTTCAAAACCAATTAAAACCTAATTATTTATTTCATTTTTAATGGTGGAAATTGGTGAATCCTCATTCACCTACCTTCAAATATTTTATAGCTTGGATTATGACGTCCCTCTTCTAAGTTATAAAATATTGTGTTGGGTCCTAGCCTTAATATTACATTTTGGTGTTTTATTAAGGATGATTTTTATATCTAATCTAAAATTGTCTTTCTTCTTTTTCAGATGTCTTCAAACAATGTTGCTTCTGGATCAAACCCTACCAACTCCTCTCTCTCATGAACCTTTGTGGGAGAGTCATCTTTGAAGGTTACAACTTTATGGATTGGATCCGGAACATCAAGTTGGTCACTCGTTACGAGGACAAGGAATATGTCCTCGACAAGGAGCTGAAGAAACTTGATGAGTCGTATGATACTCCAGATAAGATCGCTGAATTCCGGACTCATGAGAGGGATGCCACTAAAGTGGCATGTATCATGTTGGCCACAATGACAACCGAGCTGCAAAAGTCCTATGTGGACTATTACCCTTTTGAGATGCACCAGGACTTAATGGACCGCTACCATCAAAGTACTCACTAGGAGAGGTATGATATTATCTGCTCCATGATAACAAACCGGATGAAGGATGGTGAACCCATCACCGGTCACTTGCAGAAAATGCAAATGTATGTGGACCGGTTGCTGAAGCTAAATGTGAATTTTCCCAAGGACTTGGTAATTGACATCATTTTTCACTCCTTACATTCTTGTTTTGATCAATTGCGAATTACATACCACATGAACAATGAGGAAGTTACACTCAGCAAACTTCAAGGGCTCTTGAAGATTGCTGGAAGTGGTCTTAAGGGTTAGTCGGTTGTTACCACTCCTAATCCTACCGTGGCCTCTATCTTGTCAATTGGGGAAAGGAAAGGGAAGAAGAGGAAGAGGCCCTCGAAGGTCACCAAGGGAAAGTCCCTTGAAGGCTCCTCTTCAAGTGGAACTAAGAAAGGTTCTGTCACTCTTTCTACTAACCCTATAAAGGCTGAATGCTTTTATTGCCACGAAAAGTCACACTGGAAGCGAAACATCCCAAAGTATCTGCTAGATGTGAAGAATATGAAAGTGAAACCCAAGCATGTAGGTATTTACACTATATTGTCTAATAACTCACCCCATTCTAATTCTTGGGTCCTTGATACCGGTTGTGGTATTCATATTTGTTCCGATCTGCAGGGACTAAAAAGAAGTGAGGATGTGGAGCATGACAAGATAAGCTTAATCATGGGGAATAGGAAAGCATCACATGTCACCAATATTGGATTTTATACTTTGTTGCTAAGTAGTGGGTTAACATTAGATTTGAATAAATGTTGTTACTCTTCTGAAATGGTGAGAAATATTATTTCCTTTCATTTTTTGTACAAACAAGGGTTTACCTTTTCTTTTGATAATAAATGTGGTGGTATTAATGCTTTCCTTAATAATGTTCTTTATTTTAAAGCATTACCTTGTAATGGTGTGTATGAAGTTGTGTCCGTTGTAGATAACCTAGGAAATAATTTGTTGTGTATTGATTCTTCCACTAGTTTGGATAAAGCATCATTGTGGCATTGTTATCGACATGTAAACATGAAACACATAGTCCAACTCCAAAAGGATGGAGTCTTGGATTCATTTGACCTAAATTCGGATGATAGTTGTGAATCTTGTCTACCTGGAAAAATGAAAAAAATCACCCTTCACTGGTTCTTGTGCTAGGGGTGAAGTTTTGTTGGATCTGGTACACACTGATGTATGTGGACCCTTCAGAATTGCCACAAGGGATGCTAACCGCTTCTTTGTGACTATTACTGGTGATTTTAGTAGATATGGATATGTCTACTTAATCAAGCATAAGTCAGAAACCTTTGAAATGTTCAAAGAATATAAGCAGGAAGTGGAGAATCAATTGGGCAGGAACACTAAGATCCTTCGATTTGATCGAGGTAGTGAGTATCTTAGTACTAGGTTCCTTGACTATCTTAAGGAATGTGAGATTGTGTCACAATTGCCACCTCCCAGGACTCCACATCTTAATGGTGTGGCGGAGAGACATAATCGGACCTTGTTAGACATGGTTCGTTCCATGATGAGTCGAGATTCACTAGCAGTCTCATTCTGGGGGTATGTCTTAGAGACTCCCACCGATTTCTTATTCTAGTCTCTACAAAGAAGGTTGCCAAAACACCTCACAATATGTGGAATGGAAAAGTTCCCAATCTAGATCACATCAAGATTTGGTGTTGCGAGGCTCTTGTGAGGCTTGAGACTCACGATAAGCTCAAACCTCGAAGTGAGAGGTGTATCTTCATCGGCTACCCACAAAAATCCTTCGGTTATCTCTTCTACAAACCCGGTGATAATATGGTCTTTGTAGCAAGGAGGGGAGTCTTGAGAGAGAGAGAGAGAGATAGAGAGAAAGAGAGAAAGAGAAAGAGTTCATAAGCCAAGGAAACAGTGGGAGGGAAATTGATCTTGAAGAAATTCAAGAGTCCAAATGGTGAAGGAACCTGAAACCCTAGAGAATTAGGAATGTGTCACACCCCAAAACCATGAACGACGGAAACGTTCTGGGGCGGAGGACGTCATGTCAGTATCACAACACAGTAAATGTAAATAAGCAAACAACATCATCCATTGCATTAAATATATAATTTTAATACAAGCGTGTTCTGTACAGTATAGACACTAGAAATAATGTAGATCAAAATAATAAGATGAGTCTTGAATGCGCTCCATGTTCTCAAAAGCTGGCCTCGGTACCTGTCTACTGATGACCTGAGAATACAAGTTATTTTGAAAGAGTTTATCAGCATTAAGCTGGTGAGTTCATAAGTATTTTAGTGTCGGTATTTGTCATTCAAAAATGTTTGAACATGTATTAAGTATAAGTTTGTAAAATGTATGTAAAGGTTTGCAATTGTTTGTAAAAGTTTGAGTCTCTCAGAAAAACCTATATTTTCTATTAAAGTAGCCTTCTACCAAGGCTTAACTGTTTTGTATGCTCGTTTGATGTAAAAGTGTGTAATTTCCCAATGTAACTATCATTTAACAAAATATAGTTTGTACATAAACGTTTAAGTGAGGTTATCACTAAAAATATGTAATGGGTAAATCATTGTAGTACTGTAGACTTGTATTATAAGAACTACTGTTGTACTAACTACCTTAAACCGGATTTATATTAAGGCATTACGTGATAAATTGCACCATACTATCGACAAGTAACAACGACATAATGAATGGTCGTAATAACGGAATGACGTTTGGCACCCGCATTATTTCTATCTTGTTACACTCATTGTTTTGTATGCTAGATTAGGATAATACCTTGGATATTCTTATTTGCATGTATAATAGTTACCAAATGCGTTTTCGTGCAATCAATGTACAACCAACTCATAGTAACAACTCATATCTCTAGGTTTGAAGAATATAAGATATTATCATCTCATGATCACTCGTGATAAAATCCATGAAGTGATTCCAATGAGCGCGGGTTGAATCCAATACTCAGAACTTATGAGCACTCATGGGTGTTGTAGCCCTTTGTCCAACATCTTAGACCTCTACAAGCCAACCCATGACAGTCTTGATTCATATCTACTTCCAACATATGACCGACTGTGGATGGTTTGAATAACTTAGTCATTCCGGAAGAATAACCTAGTTTATTCTGGAAGTCAAAACATGCAAAATGAAACACAAGAATAATTGAATCCAATATGGTATCAAAACCTATGAACATAAATAAAACACCTTTTATTTATCACCATATGATTACACATTATTCATTGTATACTGTTTCAGCTATCAACTATATTCTTGAATTTAAAACAATAGTTATCCCATGCTCCAAGCATGTACACTATGTTTTCTAAACACTAGTCATGTCATACACCAAATATGCGTACTATGTTTTCTATGATATTTACTTTGTGAACTAGATCAATTGAAGATAACTTCAATGATTCTCTTTTCACACTCCCAAATCCTTACTTCAAATACAAGAATTCCAAATTCATGTCATTTACTGAAATCTGTTAGATTCTAAACTTATATGCATTGATCCTCTCGTAATGATTATGCACAAAGTCAGACAGACTTGACAACAACCATTACAGAGAATTCCAAAATAGATCAGCTTCTTAGAAGCATCCTTCTTGCATTAAGTTTCCTAATCTTAAACAGATTGAAACATTTCCAGATTCCATTTTGACTATCACTTTTGAACAAGAGTTGCCTCCTTACAGATTATGTCAATATGGTCCTTCCAGAATTATCACTATACTTCCAACTGTCCTTGAGAAACCAATCTTTGGTAAACCTTAGATTGTCCTCGACAATTCTTTAATCCTTTTAGTCATATCCAGTTCTAAACCTTTTCCCTTCTTAATGCCCCAGGCATTTGGAAAATTTTAGAAAGGATGAATATAGCACATGTAATCGATCCTATATCCAAAGCATATGGGACACGATTCATGACGTCTCACATAAAGACTAAACCAGTCTTTTGCTATAACATTTCCATTTCTATTTGCCAAGTTCTCATAATTCAGATTATGAAAAGGGATGCCGTAATCATAATCGAATTTTAGAACGCAAATAATGGACTCATATACAGAATTTCCTTATGTTGAGCCATTCCGACATGAAATTCATATATATATCCTTGACTAAATGATTAAAACCTCATGATCTAAGCTTATAGATTTGAGATGAAGTATAATTTCCTCTCCCTTAATTATAGCAAAACAACCTTTTTCCCAATTGAAACCTTTTGTTTTTCTATAATTAACATTGCTAACTTGCAATACTTATCATAATTATCATGCTCCCACTAACATGACGATCATTAGCACAACACTTATGCTCCCACTAGCTTTGACATGTACTCAGAAATCAGCTGACTTTCTTACCAAAGTTCAGATTTCTGATACTAGATTGTTTTGATAGAACTTTATCAAAATCATACACCTTCCCTTAGTTATCACACTTGTGTTTCTAAACAATTATGAAGAGGGATGCCGTAATCATAATGGTTAGACCTTTTTGCCACTTCTCACAAGTCCAGGTTAGTGTGCCGGTAAACCACACATGCTCCACTAACGAATTTGAGAATGCAAATATCACAATTGCTATCTAACTAAAATCTACTTAGTGAAAGTGTTTCCTCACCATCATTTTCACAATTGCTATCTAACTAAAATCCATGTGAATTGTCAAAACCATAGTCACAAGACAAGGATAATGACAAATCCGAACTCATATGGACTAAACTCAATCTTTAACTTCTTGCCACCTGGCAGCTCAAGGGCCTGCCATGGCTTCCATGTTGTTGTGCAACCAATTGAGAACTCTAAGAACTCAACTTTAACTGGAATGGGCACAGACTTATGTTAATACGATAGGTTATAAACCTCAAGTTGTGTGCTAGTGAAGAACTTTAGGTTTTATTCTTGATTAGTTCTTGAGACTTTCAAGACCTTTATGACTCCCATTGTCCTCTTGACCTATAAGACTCCCTTGTCCAACATCCAAGAGATAGTGTGGATTCTAACCAAGACAAACACTTCACATAGTTGGCCTAAGTTGGTCTTTGTTTTATCCAAAACATCACAACTTACCAACTTCAAATGAACAAGAGTAGGACACTTTTACTCTTACATTTGACACATGTTTTAAACCTTCTTAAAGACATGTCACTCAAATTACAATCTTGGAGTATGACTCTAAGACTTGTATTGGAACGAAGTATGAGTCATCTTCTTGATTTAACCATTTCAACAATTCAAGATCCCTTCTTCTTAGTCATAAGAATGCACTAAGACTTCCTTAGAGAACTAATTTTGATATGGTTTCTTAATCATTAAGATGATCACAAAACTGATACTAAAGTACTCTCCCATCTTTTCAGATTTGAGGAACTTTTATCCTTCTGCCTAATTTGATTCTTCTTGTTCGCTCTGCCATGCATTGGAACCTTTTCCAATGTCTCAGAGTTACACTTAAGCTTGTAAGTATAATCATATTTACTGAGCTTTAGTAAACTATGACGAATAGCCTTATATCTTTTTTGGTGGACTTAATCAGTGCACATGACTATGTACTCGATCCCTTAGTCCATTACTTGACTCACACATCCATGTGAACAAGTAATTAGTCTTAATTTTTTCTAATACTTGAAAGTTCTCATTAATCATGCTATACAACTTGCATGATTCCAAGTCCCGGTCCAATTGAGACTTTGGATGATGAGAATCTTTCCTTATTTGGTAAATTTAGACATTACCACAAATGAAGGAATCAATTTCATATTTCCACTCTTGCTATTAATGGAATCATATAAGCAACAATTTTTCCTCAAATGCCATTGTAAGGATATTTTTAGAATAAATAAAATCATCATATTTTTTTCCTTTTATTTTAAAAACTTTGCGGAAAAGACTATCCTTACAATCCATATGAAAACTTGTTGTTATCTATTCCTAAGCAATATCTCATAACTCCTAAGAAGTAGCTCAAGAATCCGATCTTCAAACTATGCGATAGAAATCCATCTATGCGATCAGATTCAGCATATTCTTCCTTTAAGTTTCTTCACTTTTCTTTGATTCTTAAAACATCAACATGTGACCCAGTCACATCATGTAATAAGAATCTCAGAATAGAAACTTAGCAGAGTTAGATAGTGGACTTTACCTGAAGTAGAGTCAAACTTATTAACTTTAACATCCTTAGGTAAATTTGGCAGCTTCGCAACTAATGAACCTTTCTTTGGCAATATAAACATATGAACCCTTTGATAATGGTACACGGGACTATCACAAACTTAGCTTTTCTCTTTACCATTTGGTCAACCCAGTTGACTATGGTCAATCCCTTTCCACTGGAAGAGAGAGCTTTACTAGATATCCAATGTCATCATTGTCAATGTCCATAAAGTTTTAGGAAGTTGATCTTAGCAAATAGATAAGATCATTAAGGGTCTTGTCATAGTCTGTTTCATAGGTGTTCCAAAAGAACTCACTATGTGACTTAGAAAGTAGTTAAACCACCAACTTTCTCAAGACTTTGACACCCAACTCTCCCGGCTTGTCAATATGTGACTACATCTCCAAGATGTGATCACACCTAGACCTTGCCTTGCCATTAGGGCTTGAGTGACCTTAAACTTTTCAAGAACTTGTGGATTATGGAGAATAATTGGAGGAGGAGGAAGAAGTATGATATCCATGGGACATCATCTTCATTTAGGAAAGCTTGTTTCAAGAGATTTGGGATGATCATAAATGTCTAAATCAGACATGTTATGGGACATATTCAAGATAGTTGATTTAAAGTCCTTAATATGACACTCAATATGAAATATTAAGACTAGGACCCAACAAACTATTTTATAACTTAGAAGAGGTATGCCGTAATCCAAGCTATAAAACAATTTGAAGGTAGGTGAATGACGATTCACGAATTTCCACCAAGATAAACGAAATGTATTATTAGGTTTTAACTGTTTTTGAAACTCCTATATCTTTTGAGATTCATTGAACTGTTCAATGGCATGTTTCAATCTCAAGCGTGCCCTTCAGGTTTTGTGACTGGGATGCCGAGGATCACAATACAAGGTGTGAAGTAACCATGCAAATTACTTGGTACCCTTAAGTGGTTACCCCTCAATCGATGTGCCGGTTAACCACACACGCTCCATCGATACTATGATAAACATTAAGTTACCCTTTGCCTACCTTGTTAAATACGAGTTAGTGTGCTGGTTAACCATACACGCTCCACTAACCGACTTAAACAAAGTGCAAAGTGTAATTTCATTGATTAGCACCTTATTCACATTTTTCCTAAGTAACTAAGATTGAGAATTATTAATAACACATTTAGTTACTTTATAATATTCATCATACTTTTAATGAGAATTTATAAGTCCTTGTCTTACCCGTTCGGCTAACGACCCTCCACCAGTCAAGCAAGCGGTGGGTGAGAGTGGACACCCATTAAGTTGCCATTTTATAGGCAACAACCTTATACCTACCTTATAGACCGACTTCGTGAATGAGGCGTACTAGCGGTAAGACCGACTTTACTCTTATACATACATACATATATATATATATATATATATATATATATATATATATATATATATATATATATATATTATTAACTTATAATATTATAAAGTATAAGGGTTGAATTTTAACTTTTAAAATTCTAAGGGCTAACTTGGAATTAAAGTATTCATAAGTGAAAACTTTTCAAATTCCAAAACTTAAGGGCAAGTTTTGAAATTATTCAAAACTAATTAATTACATAACTTATGTGTTTAAAGTAGTTTTAATCCGAAAACTCTTCAAGTTCCATAACTTGAGGACAAGTTATGGAAGACTTTAAACTAATAAAAGAATTAACTTATCTTTATTTCGTAACTTATGGAATTAATTAATTAATTAAGGTTACACATTTTATTACTTAATGAAGTGACTCTTGAACTTCAATAACTTGAGGACAAGTTATGGGGTCATAAAACCATTCAATGAGACAAGACTCTTCATTTTTGTAACCTTTGCCAACTTTTATGAGTTTTATGAAACTTAAATGTGACTTTTCATATAACTTGAGGAAAAGTTACAAAAACACATTTTAGAATCAACTCTTAGATTAATTTGGATTGAAAACAACTATTTCACTCAACTTTTCTATTAATCTAAGAAACTCATAAGAACAAGATAATTCAAATCAAACTTTTTCATGTAATTAGTCTAAACCTTAAACCAATACAAAACATGAATCTATTGACAATTATCTTTGAAATTGGATTGGCATGAACATTACCTCTTCAAAAAACAAGTTTATAAGTTCAAAACAACTTAGGGTAATGTTCCTAGTCCATTTCTAGCCAAAAACCTCGAAAATATGTTGTCTGGGGGTCCAACTCGTCGAGTGCATGAACCAACTCGGCGAGTTGGATCGATTTGATCACTTTTTAGGCATGGACTCGCCGAGTCCCTTGATGGACTCGCTGAGTCTGATGATCAGACAGCAACAATTTCGATTTTTTAAGCAGTTTTGCAAGTATAATAAGAAAACAAGCCTAGTCTCTGATACCACTGTTGGGTTATGAGCATTCTAACACTCCTATGGTGTACATGCAACCCTATAAACCTTGGATCTATGTTTTCTCTATAATACATGAAAATAAGAACTTTCCAAGGCTTTAGTCCTAACTAGCATATTATGAAGCGCTTGTACTACAAAGTACTAGTTAGATGACATACCTTTTGATGTAGCTTGATATCTTCTAGCTTTAAGAGCTTAGCCCCAATAGTGTGGAAGCCTCAAGTGGAATCACAAATCACCAAAACACCTTGGAAGACTTTAGAGAATATGGATACTTGGTTCTCTCTAGTGAAATTGGCTAGCCCTTCTTAGTGTACCACACTAGTGCCAATTTCACCAACCAAGGACATCTTTATATAGTGTGGAGGATTAGGGTTAAACCCTAATACCCATGACCTTTCATTTCTTAGGATCCATGGGTTAAACACTCCATGGACTATCCATGAAAGCATAGCCCAACCTAAATGAACTTGGCCCATTCCATATATATAAGAGTCCATATTTAATTAGTTCTTTTTTGATCACTTAATTAATTATAAATTAATTCTTGATCAATACTAATTAAATAATATGATTCCATATTAATATATTAGAACTTATAATATATTAATATCAATCATAAATATACTATTCTCAAAAGATTATCCATATAAATTGTGTCGGTGAAGTGCAACCCAAATGGACCATGCCGGGTCGGGTCAAGTACATACCAAATAAACTTATGGACTTAGACATTAATCCAACAGTATATTCTTAAATGGACATTTAGCTGACAACAACCAAGGATATTGTTGTCCACTTAAATTAAGCAGCGAGATCTACAGACAACCTATTAAATGGTTCAATTTTAGATGTACTAGAACGTGTTTCCCACTTCCCGACATACCCTGGTAATCAAGAACTTCCAAAGAACTCCTTACATTAGGTGAGTATTCAATCATTACTAAAGAAGTCAGATATAGAAGTGCATATGTTGTATCCTGTAACAACCCGAAATTTGTTCATCGCCAAAACCCGTTCTACCCGGAAAGTCGCCATTATCGGATGCGTTTCGATTTCTCTTTGGAAATTATTTGTATAATTTATATGTTTATTTTATCCTAATGAGTGTCTAAAGCACTCAGGAACTTATGTTTTTCGCCCAAAATCATTATTTTATAAGTTTTAAAAATGTTCCCGTCGGGTGACGGAAACTTAATCGGGTGCGACCAAAAGCCGCGGTTAGCGTCGGTATCGGGTAGAATTCCACCGTGTGCAAATTTTGGGAACTATATAAATGAGTTTCAGCTTTCATTTGAAGCTTTTTCCCTCTCTCACTACTCTCTCTCTAACCTCTCTCTAAAATCCAAAGATTTAGTGTCCAAAACTCAATTTTAAGGCTTCAAATCCTTAAGGTACCTTCCTAGCCTTAATCTATAGCAAGTTTAGCTTCCAAATTAGACACTTAAACATGAAATTGGACAAAATTTCATGAGTTTACGGCCTAAGAAGGTGCTTAGGCCGTGAACACCCAAGATGGTGGGTTTTGAGCCTTTAAACCCTTCCTTGACTAGTTTGGACCTTGGATATGGCTATGAGACTTTAAAATATGGATTCTAAACATGTAAAACTTGCATTTTGTGATGTTTAGAGGAGTTTACGGCCAAGGATCATTCTTGGGCCGTAAACTCATATAATGAGGGTTTTCATGCCCTTAAACCCTTCCAAATCACCCCTATAGCTTAGATATGAATTATAGGACTTTGATTCTTGCATTTGGACACTTGAAACATTAATTTTGAGGGACTTAGATGAGTTTACGGCCAAGGAGAGTTCTTGGGCTGTAAACTCCACTAAACTTGGCATAAATCTCATTCTAAGGTGTTAGAAAGCCATCCAACACCACCAAAAGCCTTGGAATAAATCAAGGGACCAACCAAAAATACTTTGAGGGCCAAAAACACAACATTTATGGGGTTTCTAAGGGTTTACGGCCAAGACATGTTCTTGGGCCGTAAACTCCAAAATTTTTGGTGTTAAAATGCAAACTACACACCCCTAAGGCCCTTAGATGAATTTTAGAAGTCCTTTCATGCAAGTTCTAGACCTTGAAACACCTTGGAACACCACACACTAGAGTTTACGGCCATGAAGGGGGTTTCATGGGCCGTAAACTCCACAAACACCTCAAAAATCACATACAAACTCATGTTAGGCCTTGGATTAATTCTACCAATCACATGTGATTTGTTTTGGAACCATTTAACATCATTTTCTTGGAAAAATAGGGGTTTACGGCCATGGAGCTATGCTAGGCCGTAAACTCCCTTAAAGGGGGTCAAATTGATGTTTTGTAATCATTCCAAGTCCTTAAACCAAGTCTAGAAATTATCCCCTAAGTGTTGGAAGTCCATAAGGCACCATAAAACACCCATCATGAGTTTACGGCCGTAAACTCATGGGGAAGGGTGTTTTGGTCGTAAACTCCCTTAAGGGGAGTGTTCCTTTGATGTCCCAACTCATTTCCCAAGTCCCTTGTGCCATTCATGTCCCTAAACGCCACCCGGGTCCCACCAAACACTTGTACCGGAGTGTTTTCGCGACTTGAAGCAAGTGTCCCTATCATATGAATAAACTAAGTCCTAATTAGATACAAATGTGTATCTTTACATCATAATTAGGAGCCTCGTGTGTTTGCAAGTTCCGGATCAACTCTTAGCATCCAAACCGTCTCGTACCTCGTTCGGTGAGTTCATACCCCTACGGCTTTTTCACTGTTTTCAATGTTTTTAGGGGGGGATACAAGCAAACTATAACTGTTTTCCAAATCACAACATTGATGTGTTGCAAACAATATTTGACAAATCTATAAACTCTTTTACTCCTTATGTATTATGCCAAGCATAAGGAATGACTACTCGATTTCAACTAAATGGATTTTAGTTAAGAAACAATCAAACTAATCAAATTATTATGGGAATAATTTGGAGGTCTTTACTGTTCTTTCTATAGTATACTGATATCTATACTAAATTATTAGATAAACTATGTCTGTTCAGTTTATCTCCGTATCATTTGAATATGTTATCCGATGATTTCATGTATGTATCTATACTTTACTGTACTATGTTTCATAACTTCCTGTATGTCAATATCTTACAAGAACCCTATGAATAGTTTAGTACTAGCTTGTGAGATAGTCACTACCCTTTATGGATGATCAGTAAATCCTCTCCGGAAGTGTAACCAGAGTCTCCTGGAGGGAGAGCGCGGAATTTGTGAATAGATCTATTCGGGACTAACAATCCCACACCTTAACTGCTAGCTACAATTAGGCGGGCACGCCTAGGGTGACAAATTTCTGGATATCGTTCGACGTCTGACAAACGTCAAGGAGGTCACGTTGTCGTATCAGTATGGTTACCCGACTCACAATATGTATTAATACCAGCTTATTCACAGTTTGGGTTCAGGATCTTTATTTCGTTCGGGATAGTGATCCCATGGTTTTGTATCTATATTCTATGTCTCTTCCGGGATCGTGATCCCATGGTATTGTTTCTATATCTCTTTCGGGATAGTAATCCCATGGTATTATCAAACTATTCTATATCTATATCCTATACGGGATAATGATCCCATGGTTTATTCTTATATCTCTTTCGGGATAGTGATCCCATGGTTTTATGTCTATTATCTGTACGGGATGTCTTTCCCCATGATCTTTAATTATATCCTAGACGGGATAGTGATCCCAAGGTTTCATATCGATAACTTATACGGGATAGTGATCCCATGGTTTTCTAAATCTATATACGGGATAGTGATCCCAAGGTTTTCTAAATCTATATACGGGATAGTAATCCCAAGGTTTTCTAAATCTATATCTTATACGGGATAGTGATCCCACGAGTTCTAAATTTGTATCTTATTCGGGATAGTGATCCCATGGTTTCAAATCTATATTTACATACATACATTAACTTATCTCGTGTTAATTCGGGATGATAGTCCCATGATCTTGAACAGTACTTTCGAATATCTCAACCTAACTTATATGTCTTTCGGGATAGTGATCCCAAGATTTTCAGTATATAGTTTTGTGTGCTAAACTGTACTTTGTGATATACTATTGATCTTACAATTAGGAAAATATGGGATTTTCCTGGGGTAAAAACAATACATATTCGAATTGGTAACAAACGATAACTTAACCAACTTCACATAAGAAAATATGGGATTTTCTTGGATAACAAATCTTTTCGGAAACTAAAGGAAACCGATACAATTTCACAAAACAAAACCTCTTATGAACTCACCAGCTTTATGCTGATTTTCAAACAGCTTGTATTCTCAGGTCCAAGTTAGACAGGTACCCGGTGATCTCTTTTGGCGAAGACGGAGTGCGTAGAAGACTCGTCTCAACTTTTGTTAATATGATGCATATGTATATTTGTATAACTTTACTTTTGAAACACATGTAAACTTTCATATATATGTAATGTAATGTTTGTTTACTGTGAATACTATGTACATTGGATTTGATACACAACATGGTAGTCAACCCCGGAGATGTTTCCACCTTTGGTTTTTGGGGTGTGACAGATTGGTATCAGAGCCCTTGTTTATAGTGAACAGAGTATACCAAACCTTACATGGTATAAAACTATAACCACTAAAGGGCCTCAGTGCTCTGAATTTAAAAGTATCTTCAAAACTATAAGTATTTTCAAAAGTATACAAGTATACCGAACCATCGAAATCCGTAACTACAAGTAGAACAAAACATAAGTAAATGGGTGTTGTACACTGCGGTTAAACCTGGGCAGTTATGTAGTTGTGTCTAGGGTCAATATAGCCTGGCCAACTATATTCATTCGAGACACGGCCAACATGTGCTTGGGAGTGACTGTGGTACGCAGCATGCCTAAAACTTACCTAATATCTCAAACAACGAATCGTCGCTGCAACGAACCATGAAATACTATGGGAGTATTTCTCGAGCCAAATCCCTTGTAGAAAACCCTCGTGTACGCGATGTTACTTGATCCTTTCGCTAGCGATAAAATGTTCTGCCTTGATAACTCCTTCCTGCTTTATCGCTTAGTATGATGCTATATCTGTCTTGATGAGATATCCCCTGTTCAATATCTCTTGATTCAATTCAGAGGACTTATAATCCTCTCTTTCCTGATCTTTTTAGATCAAGATGCCTCCGAGAAAGAGACCCAGCTCGAAGAACAACAATAATCCTCCTCCGCCACCACCTTCTCCTCAATTTGATCTAGCATCACTTCAAACAGTTCTGCCTGCTGCAATGGTGGCAGCTATGTCTCAAATGAATCCCGGTGACTCCGGAGGTGGTCCCCAACCTCAAAACCCAGAAGGCAGCCAGGAACACCAAAGAGGGGGTTCCTACAAAGACTTCATGGATGCGAAACCCACAACCTTTGATAGCACTGGAGGTGTCATTTCCCTGACTCGATGGTTTGAGAAAATCGAGTCAATCTTTGAAATATGTGCCTGTTCGGAGTCTGATAAAGTCAAGTTTGCTGCCTGTACTTTCCTCGATAAAGCCTTGACTTGGTGGAACGGCCGAGTCAAATCCTTAACTCTACCTGTAGCGAATGTCATGGGTTGGGAAGCTAAGAAGGAGCTTCTTCTCGCAGAGTATTGCCCTCGGGGCGAAATCCTGAAACTGGAACACGAACTCTGGAACCTTAAGATGACGGGTTCCAACATAGCTGCTTATACTTCAAGGTTCGATGACCTGGCTTTACTCTGTCCGGGAATGGTTACCCCGGAGAGTAAAAAGATCGAAAGATTCATCTGGGGATTGACCCAGCCAACCAAGGGGAACGTCTTGGCTGCGAAGCCAGACACGTACGACAGTGCTAAATGCCTTGCGAAAATCTTGATCGATCACGAAGACAACTATGATGAGGAAACTACCACTCCTGAATCGGACACAAGTGGAGGTGAAAGTAGAAAGAAATCTCGGAACAAGCGGAAGGCCCAGAGTACGAGGGGGTCTTCCAAGAAACAACAAACGGTAGCAGTCCATGCTGCTACTGCCCCTATTGCTGTCTTAGCTGTTGGTTCTACAGCCCAAACTCCTACCAGTGGATACACTGGCAATCTTCCTTGGTGTGGTAAGTGCAATTACCATCACCACATCCCTGGTCCGTGTCGCGAAAAGAGCTGCGACAACTGTGGCAAGAAGGGCCATCTGTCTCGAACCTTCAGAAAACCGGTCAAGTCAACGAACCAATCATCGGGAGCAGGAATCAGTCCAGCCTGCTACAATTGTGGTGAAGCAGGGCACTTCAAGAGGAATTGCCCCAAGACAACTACCACCACTGATCCCTCTGTCGCCGCAGGTATACTTCTCTTTGATAACTCTTATACCTGCAACTCTTTTCGATTCCCATGATTGAAGGGAAACCTGTTATCCATCTATTCGAATGTTTTCTAAGCCCGATTCCTCGTGTGTGATCGAGATTTGCATCATCGAGACGACTAACCAATGAGATAGAGAACACTAACTTCGCACCTATAGATTGAATCCTCGGTCCAGAGGACTATTCTGTTCCATTTGGTTAAATGAGAAACCTTTCGCGATAATACCTTGATGCTACGTTTAACATGGAATGATGGAGTCCCATTCATGTTGTTATCTTGGTTTCGAGAGGGTCGCCTATCTATATCTCTTTCCTCGACCTAACTCTCATGATTTTCGGCATCAAGCTTTCGTATTGTGTCATGCTTTACAACTCCAGAGTTTTCCTGGTACAAATTACCGCATTCCTCGTTTCTGTGGTCATTTAGAAACGAGAAGTTAGTAGCTCTTTCTACTAAATGCCTGTCCCGAAGTGTTTCCAGGAATTTCATTCGAACGTCTAAAGTTTAATTCCATATCGTATGTTTCGAAATCTTCGTAGAGACCCGATTCCACTTGAGAAAGTGATGATCCAAAATATCGAATCTATTCGAGTTTCATTTCAAACTCATGATCTATATCCTATTCTTTGAATTTCGGGACGAAATTCCCTCTAACGGGGGGATAATGTAACAACCCGAAATTTGTTCATCGCCAAAACCCGTTCTACCCGGAAAGTCGCCATTATCGGATTCGTTCCGATTTCTCTTTGGAAATTATTTGTATAATTTATATGTTTATTTTATCCTAATGAGTGTCTAAAGCACTCAGGAACTTATGTTTTTCGCCCAAAATCATTATTTTATAAGTTTTAAAAATGTTCCCGTCGGGTGACGGAAACTTAATCGGGTGCGACCAAAAGCCGCGGTTAGCGTCGGTATCGGGTAGAATTCCACTGTGTGCAAATTTTGGGAACTATATAAACGAGTTTCAGCTTTCATTTGAAGCTTTTTCCCTCTCTCACTACTCTCTCTCTAACCTCTCTCCAAAATCCAAAGATTTAGTGTCCAAAACTCAATTTTAAGGCTTCAAATCCTTAAGGTACCTTCCTAGCCTTAATCTATAGCAAGTTTAGCTTCCAAATTAGACACTTAAACATGAAATTGGACAAAATTTCATGAGTTTACGGCCTAAGAAGGTGCTTAGGCCGTGAACACCCAAGATGGTGGGTTTTGAGCCTTTAAACCCTTCCTTGACTAGTTTGGACCTTGGATATGGCTATGAGACTTTAAAATACGGATTCTAAACATGTAAAACTTTCATTTTGTGATGTTTAGAGGAGTTTACGGCCAAGGATCATTCTTGGGCCGTAAACTCATATAATGAGGGTTTTCATGCCCTTAAACCCTTCCAAATCACCCCTATAGCTTAGATATGAATTATAGGACTTTGATTCTTGCATTTGGACACTTGAAACATTAATTTTGAGGGACTTAGATGAGTTTACGGCCAAGGAGAGTTCTTGGGCCGTAAACTCCACTAAACTTGGCATAAATCTCATTCTAAGGTGTTAGAAAGCCATCCAACACCACCAAAAGCCTTGGAATAAATCAAGGGACCAACCAAAAATACTTTGAGGGCCAAAAACACAACATTTATGGGGTTTCTAAGGGTTTACGGCCAAGACATGTTCTTGGGCCGTAAACTCCAAAATTTTTGGTGTTAAAATGCAAACTACACACCCCTAAGGCCCTTAGATGAATTTTAGAAGTCCTTTCATGCAAGTTCTAGACCTTGAAACACCTTGGAACACCACACACTAGAGTTTACGGCCATGAAGGGGGTTTCATGGGCCGTAAACTCCACAAACACCTCAAAAATCACATGCAAACTCATGTTAGGCCTTGGATTAATTCTACCAATCACATGTGATTTGTTTTGGAACCATTTAACATCATTTTCTTCGAAAAATAGGGGTTTACGGCCATGGAGCTATGCTAGGCCATAAACTCCCTTAAAGGGGGTCAAATTGATGTTTTGTAATCATTCCAAGTCCTTAAACCAAGTCTAGAAATTATCCCCTAAGTGTTGGAAGTCCATAAGGCACCATAAAACACCCATCATGAGTTTACGGCCGTAAACTCATGGGGAAGGGTGTTTTGGTCGTAAAATCCCTTAAGGGGAGTGTTCCTTTGATGTCCCAACTCATTTCCCAAGTCCCTTGTGCCATTCATGTCCCTAAACGCCACCCGGGTCCCACCAAACACTTGTACCAGAGTGTTTTCGCGACTTGAAGCAAGTGTCCCTATCATATGAATAAACTAAGTCCTAATTAGATACAAATGTGTATCTTTACATCATAATTAGGAGCCTCGTGTGTTTGCAAGTTCCGGATCAACTCTTAGCATCCAAACCGTCTCGTACCTCGTTCGGTGAGTTCATACCCCTACGGCTTTTTCACTGTTTTCAATGTTTTTAGGGGGGGGGGGATACAAGCAAACTATAACTGTTTTCCAAATCACAACATTGATGTGTTGCAAACAATATTTGACAAATCTATAAACTCTTTTACTCCTTATGTATTATGCCGAGCATAAGGAATGACTACTCGATTTCAACTAAATGGATTTTAGTTAAGAAACAATCAAACTAATCAAATTATTATGGGAATAATTTGGGGGTCTTTACTGTTCTTTCTATAGTATACTGATATCTATACTAAATTATTAGATAAACTATGTCTGTTCAGTTTATCTCCGTATCATTTGAATATGTTATCCGATGATTTCATGTATGTATCTATACTTTACTGTACTATGTTTCATAACTTCCTGTATGTCAATATCTTACAAGAACCCTGTGAATAGTTTAGTACTAGCTTGTGAGATAGTCACTACCCTTTATGGATGATCAGTAAATCCTCTCCGGAAGTGTAACCAGAGTCTCCTGGAGGGAGAGTGCGGAATTTGTGAATAGATCTATTCGGGACTGACAATACCACACCTTAACTGCTAGCTACAATTAGGCAGGCACGCCTAGGGTGACAAATTTCTAGATATCGTTCGACGTCTGACAAACGTCAAGGAGGTCACGTTGTCGTATCAGTATGGTTACCCGACTCACAATATGTATTAATACCAGCTTATTCACAGTTTGGGTTCAGGATCTTTATTTCGTTCAGGATAGTGATCCCATGGTTTTGTATCTATATTCTATGTCTCTTCCGGGATCGTGATCCCATGGTATTGTTTCTATATCTCTTTCGGGATAGTAATCCCATGGTATTATCAAACTATTCTATATCTATGTCCTATACGGGATAATGATCCCATGGTTTATTCTTATATCTCTTTCGGGATAGTGATCCCATGGTATTAACTAAACTATTTGGTATCTAGTTCGGGATAGTGATCCCATGGTTTTATGTCTATTATCTGTACGGGATGTCTTTCCCCATGATCTTTAATTATATCTTATACGGGATAGTGATCCCAAGGTTTCATATCGATAACTTATACGGGATAGTGATCCCATGGTTTTCTAAATCTATATACGGGATAGTGATCCCAAGGTTTTCTAAATCTATATACGGGATAGTAATCCCAAGGTTTTCTAAATCTATATCTTATACGGGATAGTGATCCCACGAGTTCTAAATTTGTATCTTATTCGGGATAGTGATCCCATGGTTTCAAATCTATATTTACATACATACATTAACTTATCTCGTGTTAATTCGGGATGATAGTCCCATGATCTTGAACAGTACTTTCGAATATCTCAACCTAACTTATATGTCTTTCGGGATAGTGATCCCAAGATTTTCAGTATATAGTTTTGTGTGCTAAACTATACTTTGTGATATACTATTGATCTTACAATTAGGAAAATATGGGATTTTCCTGGGGTAAAAACAATACATATTCGAATTGGTAACAAACGATAACTTAACCAACTTCACATAAGAAAATATGGGATTTTCTTGGATAACAAATCTTTTCGGAAACTAAAGGAAACCGATACAATTTCACAAAACAAAACCGCTTATGAACTCACCAGCTTTATGCTGATTTTCAAACCGCTTGTATTCTCAGGTCCAAGTTAGACAGGTACCCGGTGATCTCTTTTGGCGAAGACGGAGTGCGTAGAAGACTCGTCTCAACTTTTGTTAATATGATGCATATGTATATTTGTATAACTTTACTTTTGAAACACATGTAAACTTTCATATATATGTAATGTAATGTTTGTTTACTGTGAATACTATGTACATTGGATTTGACACACAACGTGGTAGTCAACCCCGGAGACGTTTCCGCCTTTGGTGTTTGGGGTGTGACATATCCCAAGTCGGATGTCATCCAATCACACCGAGGGAACAAAATATGACTAACATAGATAAGGGTTAAAGAGGTAATAGAGTGCATATACTGTGTCCCAGGTCGGATCTTCCGATCTTGTAGAGGGGACAGCATATGGCTAATAGATAGAAAGAATTTCATAGATATGGATATGCATAGAGATAGAGTTGCATATGTTGCATTCTAGGTCGGATATATTCCAATCACTCAAAGGAAGCAATATATGACTGACAGATAGAAAGCAAGAAAATAATTTCCTACAGAACTATTTTATCAAAACCCCCCAGTTGCCCTATCAATATCGGAGTTAAGGACACGAGTCCATACATCAAGGAAATCTTGAGCCACAGTTCTAGTTAATTAAATTTTATTGTATCTCGCAGGTTCCCATGTTTATCTCACTGCTAAATCTACCCGAGCATCGTATTATCAGTCAAAATGAAACTATCTAAGTCCATATTGTCTAGTCCTTTCATTTGTCAATCTAATTCTAGTCCTTTTGAATCGTTTGTGCCTACCACCACATTGATCACAAAGTCTAGAAATTTAGGCTTTAGTGCATTACACGAATTTTATATAGCCCTTTAGCAGTAGACTTCATAGCACTTCCTGATTAACAAAACTAACGAAAAACTATAATAGAATACAGAAAATCGTCTTCAAAATGAATTAATGAAAGAGAAACTCAGTAGTATCGAGAAAATAAATCAAACTGTAATTCACCGATTAAATTTGCATCCAAAAGGTCTGAGAACAGCACACTTAATCTCAGAATAGATCCGAAAATTCTTCATGTCATTAAGCACTAACCCCATGTGTTATCCCTTCCTTTCTTCCTTTCCCGCAATGGATACATACTCTCAAACAGAGTTCTGAGTGCTAGACATTTGAGAGATGTCTGCTATCATGTGCCAGGAACGGCCACTACTAACTAACCGAAGTCTGATGATATGCCTCCATAGCTACTCCGACACAGAAGAGAACTCAAATCGAAGTCTGATGATATGCCTCCATAGCTTTGATACCACTTGTAAGTCCCAAATCTGCTTGTGCATTAATCAGATCCGTTTGATGGTGCGGAATCCCAATCAAACGGATGATGCCATATAAAAATAGAAGAGAAAAAGAAGAACAACAACAACAAGAAGAATATGAATCTTATATGATTTGATTAGAATGAAGTTCCTTACATTATATTCACACACTAACTTACACAATTATACTCTTTTCTCTCTCTTTTGGTTGTATACTATGTTCATCAATCCCTCCTGAACCACCTGACACCTATATATATACTTAGGGAATGAGCCATAAATGGGTTTACGGCCATAAACCTGTTTAAGGCCGTAAACTTCCATCATAGCCGTAAGCACAACTGCAAAAACATATTACACGACCAAAAACTATTAATGCCTAGAAAAGTACAGTATAAACCATTTTTTGACCCAACAATCTCCCCCTTGGTTTATAGCTTTCTTTTCCAATTGACCCAACAAGCCCCCCCTAAAAAGTAGTTGGCTTTTCTTATCAATCTTTATTTGTAGTTTGGCCTCAGCTTTAATCTTCAAATTCTTCACAACTTCAAGATGAACTTGATGAATCTTCAATAAATGACTTCATCTCGAGCAGTTGGGCTTTTCTTAAGAATTTGACATTGAACATACATTGGGTGAGGAGGCATCATGTAGAGATTATTCAAAAATGGCTCTTTCAGCTTGAGAATCTTCAGAGAGAATATCAGAGAGAACTAATCTTTTGGATCACTTGACACATCAAATTTCTTAAACTTTGATTATCTTTGAATGTTAATTGTTTTTCAATCATCGATGCAACTACCTCACTTGAAACATCAAATTTCTTAAAGTTGAATTCAACATCTTTATATTTTGCTTTTATTGCATCAAGTTCGGCAGTCACAGCATCAAAATCTTTTTTAAGATATGTATAATGAACATATTTGTCACTGTACTCTGACTGTAATTTCTTAAAGTCATTAGTCTTGGCCTCTAGTTGTTCTTTTAATGGTTTCAGGCCTTTCCTAAGTTGGTACCCCTCATATTTAAGTTCCTCATTTTCTCTTTTTAATAAATCGACGTGTTCATGTAAATTTTGAATAGTTTTAATGCAAGTTTGAGAGCATGAAATTTCATTAACCGAAACGTTTGAGGAATTCAATATTATTTTAAAAAATAAGCCCTTTGACTTAAAACCTCAAAAGTCAAACTTCAAAGTCAAACCAAAAAAATAAATTGAAAATTTGAAAGTTAAACGAGAAAGTCGAAGTTTAAAGTCAAAGGTCAAACTTGAAAGTCAAATTCAAAATTTTAAGGTCAAAAGTCAATTTAAAAATTCAAAAATTAAAAGCTAAAATTTTTGGAAGAAGATGGAATTTAAAATTAAAAGAAAATTGATTTTTTGGTTAAAAACATTAAAAATGCGAAAGTTGGAACGAAATAAGAAGCCTTATGAATTAAATCTGGAAGGAGGATATCATCTCACAGCTTAGACGAGTTGGAAGAGGCACTGAGGTGAGGAATCCGGGAACCCAGGTTCGATCCCTGGTAACCCCCAATATCGATTCTTATTTTTGCTGATGCGCGTGCGAGGCCAAGAACAATGCTACTGAGCTGTAAAGTCTGAATCGAGGCTAGCCGTGAACGTCAGACCGCAATCCCGGCTAGACACGTGTGAGGTTGGCTGTAAGCTGATTACGGCTGTATACCCTTCAATGGCCGTAAACCCTTCAAAAAATGATGTTTTTCACACTTTTTTTAATCCAAAACTCAATCAAAAACTCGTTTTTATAAAAAATGCAAAGAACAAACCCCCCCCCCCCCCCTTTAATTTTCAGAGATCTATCCAAAAACGCAAAAATCCTTCAAAAATAAGATCAAATACACTCCAGATCTGGAAAAATTGATTGATACATTCCAAGCTCTAATACCACTTGTAAGTCCCAAATCTGCTTGTGTATCAATCAGATCTGTTTGATGGTGCGTAATCCCAATCAAACGGATGATGTCAGATCAAAATAGAAGAGAAGAAGAAAAATACGAATATGAATCTTTTTTGATTCGATTAGAATGAAGTTCCTTACACTAGATTCACACACTAACTTACACAATTATGCTCATTTCTCGCTCTCTTGACCGTAAACTGATTTGTTTATCAATCACTCCTCAACAAAATACAAACAGAAAACATAATGTCAGGTTGTTGGGTCTAAAATTACGGTTTATACTTTGCTTTTCTAGGCAATTGTAATTTTCCGTCTAGGACCGAAAAGTGTTTACAGCCGAATGAGTGTTTACGGCCTTAAACTCATTTATGGCCCATATTACCCAAGTATATATATATATATATATATATATATATATATATATATACTTGGGGAATACGGGATATAAATGGGTTTACAGCAGTAAACACCCATTGGGCTATAAACACTTTTCGGTCCTAGACGAAAAATTACAATTGTTTAGAAAAGCAAAGTATAAACCATAATTTTAGACCCAAGAACGTGACATTATGTTTTCTGTTTGTAGTTGTGCCAGATTTCAATCGAATCCAAGAGAACCATATTTAACAGCAGTGAAGCATATTTTTAGATATCTCAAAGACTCTATTTCATTTGGATTGTAGTATCCTTCGAAAATAGGATTCTTCATACAAGCATTTTCTGATGATGATTTAGGGAGTTGCAATCTTGATAGGAAAAGCACAAGTGGTGGATGTCAATTACTGGATGGTAAGTTAGTAAGCTGGAAATGAAATAAAAAACACGTGTTACGATTTCAACAACAGAAGCAGAATATGTGGCTGCTGAGCTTGCACTTCTCAAATCATTTCGATTCAAATCCAATTACGTGACTGTGCAATAAATATGAAGAAAATTCCTTTGTATTGCGATTCACAAAGTGCTATACGCATTCGCCAAAATCCTGTGCGACATTCGAAAACTAAGCGTATTGCTCTTCGATATCATTTTATAAAAGATCAAGTTGAGGATGTCAATATTGTAGTTCACTTTATGAAAATCATTGATCAACTTGCTGATATTTTCACAAAGCCACTAGATGAAAAATCATTTGTTCGATTTTATCAGTATTAGGAATGATCTTAGGAGGTTCAGTTCCAGGATGTGATTCGAAAGAATGATAAAGTGAAAAAAGAGGACAGTTGACAGAGTCAACGGTTATTGTTCATAGTCAACGCTTCAACATGCTTTGCTTTCGACATCCTGGTGAATGTACAACATGAAAAATCTTTGCAAGTTTGATACATTTACTTTTCTTGTTTTCAAAATATTTTTTTCAAAGAAAAAAACTCAAAAAGACCAAAAAGAATTTATTTTGTTTCGTTTTTCAGTTATCTAAAAATCAAAAAGGCCAAAAAGATTTTACTTTTGTTTTGTTTTTCAATTTCGAAAAAACGAAAACTACTCAAATTTTTTTTTTCAAGTTTGTATTTGTTTTCTAAATGAAGATTTTGACAAAGATCATTGATACTTCATGCTTGCAGTTCTAGGGTATGGTGTATTTTCAATAATCTTTGTACTAGTTAGGATATCCCGAGAAGCATGCTGCAACATGTTGAACCAAGCCTCCTTAGACTGAATATGTGATTTCGAAGCCTTAATGAAGTTTTCATCATGAAAATTTCTACCCAATCAGGCTATATTCAGATTAGTCTATGAGCTACCTTACTCTTCTCATTTGATTTAAGAGTTTACTGCTTGGTCCACAAATAGCAGAGGTACTTATGAATTCTTAGCCAAATCTTTTTCACCCTAAATTTCTTACACTTTCACACACAATGACATATGTCCAAGAGATTTTTGGTATAAACCAATTAGGATCTAGACATATCAAAACTTTGTGTTAATGATTAAACATCATGAGACCGTGACGGACGTGAAACCCTGAAATTCGAACCTTTTTAAGGAATTGATGGGGAACTTTGTTCCATATTCTCTCGAAACTTTTGTTTCAGTACCAATTTTTGATACTCAAAATCATATTCTTTCGTTATGAGGGATCTTGATAGAATGTTCGAATCCCACGACATTTTACACCCAACAAGATCCAGTACGTTTGTTATTTTCTTGAATATGATTTTCGTCTGCGTATCTATTCGATTCATTGTCACATCATAAGTTTTTCCAAGGCCTACTTGTCACCGACTACACTAGTCAAACAAGTAATTTCGTTTACAAATTGACACTCATACGTTTAGTAGTGCATTGTAACGAAATGATAAGCCACCTTTAAAGCAATGTAAAAAGAATCCCTTCGATACTTGTTAACAAGTATTTGATTGTAATTCACAGGAAACCAGACAAGCAGTTGATCATATTTCTTGATGATTAATGAAGTAATCATTGTCCGACATTCATCTGCTTTTGTGTTGAATATTTAATTTTTCGACATCATAGATCCAAAATTTCATTTATTTGCTTCTTATCTTTTTCCTTGGTAGACTATACTCATGAATGCTGACGATTTTGAAAGTTTGGCATATGACTTCGCTTTTTAACTCAAAAGTGAAAAAGTCTAACCTCCATTCCGAAGGATTTTGACGGTTCTCATTTGATTGGAGCAAGTTACTAGGCTATATGACGTGACGTTTTGTATTTTGTCCAAGTTTCAAGGAGATGTGATGCTTACTTTATCACGCATGGCTATTTTATCAGCGTATGGGTGCGTTTTTCTAAGTGACAGTCAGATATCATTTAATGTTGATCCCGCTTCAAATTCAAATCCAAGGGTCACCAATAAAAAGGGTTTCAAGGGTTCATTACATGGTTACGCTTTCTGAAATCCCCAAATCGAAAAAAGAACTCTTTATCTTCTTCATACTTCTACAAACCCTAATCATGGCTATTCCTGCTACTTTTGCTAATCCATCTCAAACCACCGAAGACACGTCTTCTCAACCAATGAAAAAGATCCAATGTACAAATTATCAAGTTGATAGTGATGTGTCGATTTATCCAGAATAATTTAAGATATTGATTATAGCTTTACAACATTTTGTTCTGAAAACTGCAATGTTCAGCTCCTTGCAGTTCCAATGACTTGGTTATCACATACAGGTTCTACTTCCATCTATAGCAAAACAATGGACATTATTACCTTCACCTGGTGAATGAAAAGAAGTTTCATCTATCTAAGAAACCGTTCTGTCAAATTCTGGAAATACCCAATTCTCCACTTTTCTACAAGGTTACAAATGATCAAGTTTTGCATATGTTCAATGAGATGGGTTGTCAACCTACTCTCACCAAGATAAATGAATTCAAGAAATCAAGCCTCCCATGTATTTCGAACTTCTTGTTTGGCATTTATCTTAGATGTCTCACAGGTCGAAGTGTTGGTCTCGATAAAGGAAGATTGGAGGTCTATGATATGGTAGTTGGCATATTGTAACACTCGCGTTTCCAGGCTAAGCATTATCATTGATTTAATAGCCTAGGTTAAACCTTGTAACTCTTTTTGAGGTATTAATGATGAAATATTTGAGTATTATGTGAATTATGTGAATTATGTGTTTATTTTCTTAATAATTATAATTAATGAATTAAGAATAAAATAACCGTCAAATTTAAAGTGTGAGATAAGTCTGATATCTTTGCATAAAGATGTAGTGGTCGAAACAAGGATTCCGTAGATATAAAGAATACCGAAATCCGAGTTATAATGAAGAAGTTATGACATGTCGAAGTTTCATGATAGAACCGGCATCACTGAATGACGTAAAAAGTTAAATTTATGTTAGATCAATATTTAGCCTTAGTGATCTAAACAAAAGTCATACAGTTCGTTAAACCGAGAGCGTGCATAAAAAGAACGCCCAAATCTGACTTCGTATGAGGAAGTTATGATTTTTCTAAGTTTCGACTTCGCAGTATGCAGCCCGAATACTCGATTTGAGACTGAGCGTTTTTATGCGACACAATCTAAACGAGAATCTAATATCTCGTTAATAGTAGTGAAACGATAAAAAGATGGGCGAAAATGGACGTCGGATGAAGAAGATATGAATTTATAACGGAGTTTTCTTGTCCCGGCCTACTAAAAGTAAATAATAAAAATAAATCAAAACTACCCGACGGAGTCTAAACAAAAGTTGTATAGTGTAGTCTCACCTACATGGGGATATAAAGAAAGTCAAAAACGGAGTTCGTATGAGGAAGATATGAATTTTTGAAGTTTATTTATTAATTTTGGTATTTAATTTAATTATCAAATACCCGATATTATCCAAATGGGGGGAGTCAGCGAGCTTATCCAAGTTACGCCCAGCATAATTCGGTGGTTCAGCCCCTATAAAAGGAAGGCGAGGCTGCCGAGTTTCAGTTTCTATTTTCTTTCCTTCTCTCACGTTTTTACCTTGTTTTTCGTGCAAGAATTATTCCGAATCTCCGGTATCATTCTCGAGACCCAAAGCAAGTCCCGAAGCCCCAAAGATCCCGAGAAGTGAGATTCCCGAGCCGAAGCTCTGCCCGCGAGGAGCCCGAATTTTGTGAAGATCTTCCAGATCTACCGAAGAATACTACTTCTACAAGTTGTAGTGATGTCTGATCATCTTCTGCTCAAGTGAGTGTGTAGTTACTTTCTTCTAAAGCATAATTATGAAGCATTTTATACGAAATACGTGTTATGAGTATAATTTGTTGTTATATCTATGAATGTATATTCACTTTCTTCTATCTCATAGATATTATTTATTCTCTATGAAATACGTGTTATGTGTATGTGTCACATATGTTGTTTGGAATATGTATTGAATGAGAATGCTATACAGGTTTTAAACTATGTATAAAAAAATATATATTTATTTACTAATATGTCGAGTAGAACATGGGTAGATAGATGTGTGATAAACAGATGAGAGGCCTTGATGTTGTTTTTGATTCGGTCATCTAGCGAAGTTTAGATGACGACCACAGACTTTTCTAGACAGTCCTGTGGAACATTAGCAGGTTGGCCACCTGTAGGTGTTAGACGTAAAGTGAGAATAACGGGAATGGGTAATTGGGTTATTGTTGGTTGGTGGAATTAAATATAATTATTTATTGTGGGTTGAAAAACCTATATACTCACCAGGCTCCCAAGCCTGACCCACTCAGTTTTTTGTATTACAGGTAGTGGTGCCAGAGCATAAGTTGGATGACTTGTCAAGTTATTTTTGGATTATAGACATGTCGTTATATTTATCTGATGTAAGGTCTGTATTGAAATGTTTATGCTTTTGGTCTTTTATCGGAACATGACATCCCAAGTATTGTAATATAATGAAAAATACATTTCTTTAATAAATGATTTGGTAAATCTTATTTTTATCATATTTTGTTTTGGGAACAAATTCCGCAACTGTTTTAATCAAAGGATTACTCTGAAATTATTTTAAAAGCCTAAATTAAACCAGTCTTTTCTGGCCATGATTTTGGGGATGTCACACATATACTATGATATTGCAATTGATTATGCTACACAAATGTGGAAAGAATTTCTGAAGAGTGTTTAAAACACTAATGTTGTTGATGGGATTTCTCGTGCAAGATATTGGAGTCTAATTCTTTGTTTTACATATGAGAAGGAATGGATTTAGGTACCCCAATGATGAGACAAAAGCAGAGTTTCTAAAGTATAATTTTCCAAAAACAATTGAAGATGATGTAGAGAAATTTCCTAATGTTGCAACGATTCCTGATGGAATGCTTAAAAAGGTGGATCCTTCAAATTCCATGTTAAAGGCTTACTTGCAGACCATCAATCCATCAATTGAGATTGGTGTTCTATTATCATGATCTGATGAGGGTTCCTCTAAACGATCTCGAAGGTCCAAGAAGGTTGAAGTGAGTCCTTTGAAACCAGTGCAGGAGAATAAAAGATCTAAGTCTCCAAAGAAGAAACAAACTGAAGTAGTTGTCGTTTCGATGCCTATGGAAATGGAAATTGCACCAGAGTCTGTCAAGCCTACAAAGGAAGTTGTTCAGTCGAAAACAGGGGTGTTCAAGCAGATAAAAAATATAGCTCATGAGTCAAGAAGTTCTTCTGAAAGATACCCTCTCTTTTCCCCATCTATGATATGAAATCCACATGTTACACGCAAAGGTGTTGCTCTTCGTGAAGTTCATGTCCCAGTTTCTCCATCTGCAAAGAAACGACGGGTAGAAGATATGGCAAAACATATTTCGAAGAAATAGAGAAAGAGACATCAAAAATTGGTACTTAATGATGACTCAACTGAAGAGGAAGTTGTTCGGGATCCTTCGGTGCCAAACTCTCCAAAAAAATCAATTTATTGAAATGCTTGTTGTTTCTTTGCAAATGTCTCAACCTGCACCCATTATTGTTTCTCTACCTTTGTTGTCCACTGTCAAAACTTCACACAATCAACGTACACCAATTATCGTTTCTTTTATCTTCGCAACTTCAACTATTGACACTTCCACCAAATTACCTCCATTTGTTTCTAATTCTGTTGATTCCAACTCACTTACTTTCAATACTATTCTTAATCAACCTATTACTTCATTATTCTTTTCACAATCTACCGAACCACCTGTTACTCATGAAGAAACTCCAACTCCATCTGATGATGATCAGAATATCTTCGGTGGAACTTTTGAAAATATTCAGTTTGATCAAGAAGAGGAGGAAATTCCAAGTAATATGATTCTTACAGGAAAACAATTCAAAATCCTGAATCGAAAGCTTAATTCTCTGTTACAAATTCAAGCTGATGGAGGAGGGAAACATTCAGTATCAATTTTGGAAGTTGATCTCATGCTCAAACTTCACGAAAGCCGTCTTCATGACAGTATTTAAGATGTTAATAGAAATAACGAGAAAATGGTGAAAAAACAGTTATCCACGTTTGCTTCCGATCTCAAAGACTTGAAGGATGTAGCAAGGGAATATCACATCTTGTTTATTAAAGATGTCAAGAAGGCCAGGTAGGATGTAAATTTCAAAATTCAAGAACTTCGGGAAGATATGGGCAAGGAAATAGCTATCGTTCAACCAGACTATGCTTCACTGAATAAGAAGATTGATATAATTGCCGATGTAGTTACTAAATTTGTCAAGCTGTACGAACGTCTTGGTCTGAAGGTTAAGCAAATGTATAAGGATGAAGTTCATATTTTTTTGGAAATGAACAAGTTGTTAAACAAATTAAAAGAGCTTGTTACGAAGCCTGGGTCATCTTCTCTGATAACTCCTGAGTTCTTATTATTGGATTAGATGTCTAAGCCCAAATTATTATTGGTATGTATTCGACCCGACTTGGCATGGTCCATTTGGGTTGCATGGCATCGGAACAACTGGATAGACAAAATGAGAAAAAGGATACTAGTGATTTATATTAATATATTATAAGTTCTAATATATTAATATGAAATCCTATTATTTAATTAGTATTGATCAAGAGTTAATTTAGAATTAATTTAGTGATTAAAAGGAACTAATTAAATATGGACTCTTTTATATATATGGTGGGCAAAAGTTCATTTAGGTTGGGCTAAGCTTCCATCGATAGTCCATGGAGTGTTTAACCCATGGATCCTATGGAAATGAAAGGTCATGGGTATTAGGGTTTACATGAATGTAACCCCAATCATCTACCCTATATAAATAGGTTTATGGGTCATGAAATGACACTAGTGGAACTACTGTGACTAGTGTCTACACATGAGGGCTAGCCAATTTGAGCATAGGAAACTTTTCTCTCAAGTTATTCCAAGATGTCGGTGATGTTGTGTGAACCATTTGAGGTGTCACACTTGAGGCACTAGGCTCTTAAGCTCCATGGAATCAAGCTACAACAAAGAGGTATGTAATTCTACTAGAACATATATTATATATTCTTCATATTATGCTAGTTAGAACAAGACCTTGGAAAAATTGATATTGCATGTATAATAGAGAAAACATAGAGCCAAAGCTTCTAGGATTGTATGTGCACCATAGGATGTTGTAGTATACAAAACCCTTCACTTATCTCAGAAGTTTCGTATGTTTGAAACTGTTATTCAAAAGGAGCTAGCCCCATTGTCACAGTTATTCAGTTTTCTACCAACAAATGCCCCACCTGTTTTCACAGGGGTGCAAGGGGGAGAGAGAAGGCCTATTGGTAAAGATTAAAGTGCTTATAGGAAAACTAAATTTGAAGCAAAAGTTGTTTGTATAGTGTTTGCAATGAACATTCATACATCAAAACCAATAATATCAAAAGTTGATCCTATGGTTTCTTCTGTTACAGCTAGAACGCCAATTTCTAAAGGCATTTTAATTGGAACAATTGTTGAAGGAAGTTCTTTGAAACCTAAAGAAACAACAACAAATCAAGATATGGAAAAAGGTGTTAGTTGAAAAGTCAAAGGAAGAATGAAAGGTAGAGATAGAGGCGGAAATGGATAAGCAATGTCAAATCCGAAGTATATTGAGGCTTCGTAAGATGATTGTCTGAATTTGAATAAAGGAGATCCAAGGAAACTACACAGTTAAGAAAACATCGAAGCAAGGGTTGCTTATAAAGATATACATGGTTTTGAAAAGAAGCCTAGGAAGAGTTATGCTATTGAAAACATAGAAATGATTCAACTTGATTTTCCAATGAAAAAAATGATGTTTATTATTGCTCAGTAAAAGATTGTTGATTCATTCAAAAATCAAGATGAATTTACTCATATGAAGATTAGATTTCATGCACTCTTGGGTAAGGATCAGGAGGAGGTGTGGTCACTTGTAAAGATTGTCCAAGTGATAAGTGTTAAAAAGGATGAACTTTTCGAGAATATGCTGCAAAATTTTCGATACCATGTTGTGAGGGCTAACAAGGTTGCTTGTAACTTCTCAATTGCTGACGTTCCTTTGATGAACTTGAATGATCAAAGATGTCTTGCGTTTAGGGTTAGGGCATCTCAAGCTTTTCATAGAAATTTACTATGATTGTCTAGCATTGATAGATATTGAATTAGCAATGTCAATGGGAAAAGAAATTTTTGTTCCTCAATCAATGTTGAAAAGCCAAGCTGAGTTGAAAAAGTATGTCGATGGTAAGATATGTTTGAAACCTTTTGGCTTAGTATTCATTGGGAAGAACAAGAAGGGAAAACAAACGAAGTTTTTGTTACAGGAAAGTGATGTTGAATGATATACAACTGCTCAATATATGAACTTAATTGTGCATATGAATAATTGTAAGAAGAACAATGATGGTGATAAAGCTGAGTTGAAGAAAGTCATGAACTGGTATGTTGAGATTTGAATAACATTACATGCATCTTCTCAACTTTTGATCAATTGATTTTGAAACTTATTACAAAGGGGAGAATGTTAGTGTCAAGTATGTTGTAATGTGTTAAAGCTATTGATGTATGTTTCGAAATTAATATTTTATATTTACTAATAATCTTTGTGTATATGAAACTATAATGGATCTATAAACCAGATCTTATTTACTCTTTGTGTTCATATTACTTTGATTGCTCTGATTACATTCATACTCGATTAAATCTCTTCTACAAGTAATTCCAAATTATTATACTGAATGACTACCTACGAGGATGATGTGTAGGCTAGATTTAGTGAGGTGTTTTAAGTGGGATTCCCAAATACTATACTTTGTACACCAAATAGACCCTACCTCTGATATGAACCTACCATGTTGTCGCATATCTGCCATATATCAGTTGACATTGGGATTGTTGAAGAATCTTGACTATTAATTAGTCATAAGACATAATAAATTAAGACTTAGAGATAATTTAACCTAGTTCATATCAAAGGAAAAGCCAAGTGCTAAAGTGAAACACTATCCAACTTTCCAATCATTCACCTACGTCAGGTAAGTGCATAGTTACCTTTAACATACACATAGATATCATGTATTTGATTTGCCTAAATGCTTTATTTGCTTATTGTGTGAGTTTCTAATATTTGTGTTGCATGTGATATTGGTTTTTCTAAAATATGATATATATATATATATATATATATATATATATATATATATATATGTGTGTGTGTGTGTGTGTGTATTTTACCTCACTCATAATGTATTGGGTAAGATAGATATAAAAAGATACGAGAAATAAGTTAACGGTTAGGGACCATAAGTGTAGAGATAACAACGAGAGACCATAAGAGAAAAGGGATAATGGTGAGAAACCATGCCATATATTAATTAGTGGTGAGAGACCATGCCAGAGATAGGTCAAAGGTACCATTCCCTATAGAGATCAGTCATCTACCAGAGTATTGATGGTGACAACAGACTATTCTAGACAGTCTCGTAGAACACTAACATACTTGAAATTTATAGGTCTTAATGAAATTGCACAAACCGAGAGTATTTATTGTGGATTTATTTGGGTACTCTATTTTTCCATAATTACCTTACCGACATATAAACCATAGGGTAGAACCCTAGAAAGAAAGATAGTAACAGTAATGGGTAATTGGGTTAATTGTTTGGTATGAGTTATATAAAGAGAAAATTTATAATACCGTGGGTTGAAAACCCGATTTAATCACAAGGTTTTCCAACCTGATCCACCTAGTTTATTAGTAATTATATATATATATATATATATATATATATATATATATATATATATATATATATATATATATACCGAGAGATTCAAAGGGGATATACACTATTAATATAAAGAGATGTTGTAAGTCTTTATTTATGTTATGTTCCTTGTATTTATGATAGCATCTCGGGTTTTATTAATAAAGTACATTTCTTTGAACTGTCTTCATAATATTATTATCATATTTTTGGGACAAGTTCCATGAATTAAATCTTTTTAAAAGGATACTATTATTTAATAAGCATCAAGAAATCAGTCTATTTCTGGTTTTAAAAATAGGGATGTCACACCGTTGTGCCAAGTGTAGGAGAACCCACTAGGGAGCTGTCGTGAGAAAGGAAAGGGTTGCTTTAGTTGTGGTCAGACTGGTCATTTCAGCAGGAATTGTCCTCGACACACAATCTGATGTGTTTTAATTGTAATCAGGTAGGCCATAAGATGACCAACTGTCTGAATTTGCTGAGTGGAGTAGTGAATGCATGTACTCTAGTCACTTTGAGGATCAGTGACAGTATTGAGGGTAGGGCTAAGGCCCTAGCAGTGCTGAGTCACTTTTGTTCTTCCTCGTGACTTATTATTGGTAGTTATGTGCGTTTGGATCAATTTTGTACACGTAAGACATTATCTTCATTTTAGTTTCCTTATATCTGTCCGGTTAATATTACCAAGACCATTATAATCCGTATTGGATGCCGAGAGTCAAGAGTGTGGCACATGTTGTTAGGAGAGAATTAGGTTGCCAACCATCTTTAGTGTGTGCCCTTGGAGAAAGCAAACTAGGGGTACAATTCAGAGGATCAAGAATCGGATCGTCATGTTAGTTAAGAAATGGGGAAGAAAAAGTGGTAGTTCTGGTATGTTTGATTGTTGTAATTCAAGATACTTTGGGGTGTAGGGGATGGATCTGGATCTAAGTTGAAGAGCGTTGTTGGTGGGTTGATGTTCTTAGGTATGTAACAATGGTCCTTGCATCAGAAGCTTCAAGGAAAAGATCTCAATGAAGTTGGATTCTCCATCCGAGGAAAACGAAGTAAGTGTTCTGAAGTGCTTGTATCGCTCAGGTTGGTTGTCAGCAAACTATTGATGGACTCTTGGATCTGATCACTACCTTTATAGGTTAATGGCAGTAGTAAGTGGTGATTTTAGTCACTTGGGGTTGTTTTGATGCTAGGGTGGCCTAAAGAATGTAAATTGAATCTGTTTAAGGTATTTTGACCACATAATTCCTTTGGCAAGTAGGTTGTTGAGATGGTGATCCGTTCGTTCTAGTAAAGGGGGTTATTCATACATTGTCTTTGCAAGGTCGACAGTTTGTAGTTAAATCCAATAGGAGAGAACCTTTTAGGTTTTTGGGGATAGTTTTAGGTGAGGAACAAATGGGACTTCCACATCCTAGTTAAGAGGAAGATCATTTCATGTGGGAGTCTGGATAGGAGTTGCACAAGGTCGGGGGTTCAGAGCCTTCCGTAGATGGGGTGGCACATTTGTAGTAATGCATGGCAGATATGTGACTGGATCCAGGTTGAGGGTTGTGTTTGAACCTCTCTTAATGTTCTTGACTTATGAAGGCTTTGGGTATCAAAGCATGACCTGAACACTTGATTCATATATTGCCTTTGTGGTTTTGAGCCACGTTTTATTTTAGGTTGGTATGGTAGATGAAGAGCAAGACCATGAGTTGGGCTCATGGCTAATATGGGAGTGTTGTAAGTCTATGGGTAGTCGTAGCATACAAAAGGATAATAGGATGCCAGGGAAGTGTGGTAGGTCGACGATGAAGTCCTAGAATTCATCATGATGAGATGGGCCATTGTAGCAGTGTTTTCTAGGCAAAAGGAGAGTCAACAGACTCCTGGGTCGAGACACACAATATTGTTGGTAGACCACTCCTTATTTGGAATGAGGATCATTGGATCTGAGGCGATGTTGGGCATGTACGGAACTCGAGTGGGTGAGACCCATGAGAGAGACCCGTTCGATTGTACAAATAGGGTGAGACTCGTAGGCGAGGCCCATTTAGTTATGGTGTATGAGTGAGAGCCAGTAGTAAGTGGCTTCACTAAGGTTTTGTATCATTCTTATATTAGAATGACTATGTGTCCAACGCATAGCACTCGTATGGTGTTTAGGCTCAAATAGCTTATAGGAGTTAGAATTTTTGGGAGTCTCATGGAGTGATTGTGCTCGTGGTTATTGGACGATTGGGGATTCTATATCTTAGTTTTATAGAACGTCACCATGGAATCAGAAGGATTTGGATAGAATACAAGTGTGAATATTTGGAGTTTAGGTTGTGAGTTATGTTTCAAGTTGGCACACAAGGATGAGACTCGCATTGGGAGTCACCTTTGCTCTTATGAAAGGTCTTTTCGGCAACAATGTATGGCAAGGGATTCTGTAAGCCAGGGTTATCATCAAGATAATATAGTATTGGAAAGATTGATTTCTTTCGGTTTAGGTTGCAAGGTGACATCATGTTGATTATGTTTCAAAATCATTCTACCTGCATGTAGGTCAGAAAAGACTTTGGATTTTTGGATATTAGTAGAAAAGTAATGTTTATTATTTCCTATTTGAATTTAGTGGATCAACGATTTGTTCTCTATTAAGATATGTGAGTCCTGCTAAGTTTAGTTTTTGATTGTAGCATTGAAAGGTTGCCGTGTGTATGAGTCGTCATTTAGCCAAACGCGTGTTCAGGAAGATTTGATCAGTTTGTTTGCGTGTCCAGTAAGTAAGAAGGAGTGTTTTCGTGGACAAATCTAGTTTAAGTGGGGGAGAGTTGTAATATCCAATTTTGAGAACTTTCAAATTTGAGAATTATGGACACTATTGGATCAACTTACGGTTGTAGTCTTCAAAGGGTTTGGTATCTAGGCCTATTTGGGAGTTGATTATATATCGGGTGTGAGAGTCAAGCTTTCAGTGTGTACTTTGGAACACAAAGTTCTAATGGTAAAAGTTGTGCTTTATACCTTTTCTTGATTTAAGGATTCAAAATCAAAAGGATTTCGGTTGATGGGTTTATATGGGATTGTAGGGTTGTAGATTACCTTTCCGATCATATAAACAATATCGAAAACATAGTTGGGATTAATAGGTTGGGGTTACTGGAAATTTGAAAGGGAAAGTTTGTTAGGCCAGTACGCTGCACGTACCAAGACTAAAATGGGCTTATTGGGCTAAGTAGATTGCATTGTTCCTCCCTGGTACGTTGGGCGTACGCACGTCATTGCAAACCCTAATATTTTGGTCTTGTACCGTATTAAGTTCTTAACTCATTTCAAATGATTCTTACCTTCAGCCTCCATCCTCTCTAACCCAAAATTCGAAACCCTAGCTCCATTTGTTAGATCCTTGAGGATTTGAGTGTTTTGGAGTCTTCTTGGTGAATGTTGGAGAAGAAGGAGCTCATTGGAGAAGTTTTTTAGGGTTTCTTCGAGCTTGTAGATCTAGACCTTGTTCATCTTGATCTTACCTCTGGAGGTATAAAGCTTGAAACTTGATGCTTGTTTTCATATATCTAGTTTTAGGTTATAATTTTCATGTTTTGGTCCCATGGTTGTGGTTCTTGTGAGTAAAAGGTACTCTGTAGTTTAAGAGTATCATTTCTAGTTAGATTTGTGGTTCATGTAACATAAAATCAGATCTTGATGACCATAACTCTTCCATGCATGAGTTTGTGGTCTTTTGGTGTTGTTATGAATCTAGGGCTTTGGTTTGGGCACAATTAAGCCATGTAAAGCCATAAAGTTAGGAACTTTATGATTAAATATGTCCCTTAGAGTTAGATCTATAAATTGGATGATTTGGTCTTTCATTAAGCGCATTAAAGTTAAGATTGGTCAGCAAGGCAGTACGTCGGACGTACTCGCCGGGGTGCCATTATGGGCCGTTTTTGGGCCTTTGGCCATTTGGGTTTACGTCTAGGAATCTTTGGGTCGGGTATGTGAAGGGTAAATAGTTCATTTACCCTTAGCAAGATAGGATAAGAGTTAGACCTTTGGTTATGGGTTTTTACCCTAATTTTACCTATGATTTTAGGCTATTATCCTAATTATTTATTAGGGATGCTTTTGAATATGTTCAATGTGAGGAGCCCTGGTAGCAGCAACGTGTGAGTGTTTCAGTTATCCCGGATCGAGTTGAGTCTCCCTAATGTATTATGGGTCGAAGGGACCAATGTCGGACGACTACAATAGGTTATGTAGGATGTTAGTTGTCTTTGTGATTCTTTGATTGTATGATGGGTTAGACCTATGGGCATGCATGTTGGGGTAGGCCCAATTTCATGAGTGGGTTGGGCCCATTATATGTTAGGCTAGGCGCATTATATGATAGGCTAGGCCCAATTATATGTTGGGATGGACCCATTAACTAGGAAGGGCTAAACCCATTATTATAGGTTGGGCCCAATGTGTGGGCTAGACCTAATGATGTGTATGTTATGCAGTAATTTTGGGAAACTCACTGAGATTCATGCTTACAGTTTCATGTTTATGGTTTCAGGTGCTTCCAGTTCGAAAAGCAGGGGCCCGACATGACAGCACATAATCTGCCAAAGTTTAGTCCGCATTTGATTAGTCATGATTTTTACTCTGCTCTTTAATTACTATTTTTCATCTTGGATCATTTTGGTACTAAAACACGGTATGAATTAATGTTTAAAAAATGAAAATGTTTCTATGGATTTTTGGGATGTTATATACATCCAACATACCACAGCGAAAACCCCATGTCCAAGTCTTGCCAAGGTACACCCATCGTAATTAACACAAATGCAAATTAATCAAACTTTCAAAATTCAATGAATTTACCTAGGAAAAGGGTGTTACATGAACTCTTTTAATCTCATTTAATAATCCTTGTAATTCATACGATTTTGTTTTATCTGATATAGATGATGATTATGCTTTTTGTAATGATTTATTGGATTCTTTGTGTAGTGACATGGAGAAAACAAGGACTGGTTTGTTTGAGTTTAATAGTAAGGTTGAAGAAAGGTAATCTAGGATAGAAAACTTATCCACAAAGTTGTCTAATGTGAGTAGTGAAAGGGATGCAATGAGCACAGACAATATTTTTTTGGTAAAACAAAGGAACATCTATTATAATATTGCTAAAAGTTTATATGGTAAAATTAGTTTCATTATCATTCATTAGAAATTTGAAAAAAACAACACTGGAAACTTCTTCAGTTTATCACCTTTAAGAATGAACTAGTTGATGAAATATCTTATTAGTATGAGAGTAGAGTATCTATTTTTTTTTCAGGTTTCAAATGATTCGTATGCTTATGGAATTGTGAATGATGATGAATATTTGGATTCTAATGATTTTCTGAACATTGTGAATCATAATTTTGTAAAAAGGAAAGAGTAAAAATTTCGAATAAAACTAAATCTTCGACACAAAGTCATCAACTAGATTTTGTTGTTATTGACAATAATGACAATATTAGTAAAATGGAAGAAGAATTGTGTTTTGATTGTTCAGATTTATTGATCATAAATATTGATTCTTTAATTTGAAATGATATCGTTGTTAATTTCACATCGAATGAAACTAATAATTCTTCTTTTTCAACTTGTAACAATGTCAAAGATAGAGGAATTAAAATTCAAGAGATAATTGAAAATGAAAGTGATTTTGATAAAGATTTTGATGATGATAAACCTCGACGTGTTGTTGAATATAAACTTTTCATGGATTCTCATGACTATAAAAACATTATGAAAGAAAAAGGAAAACATTAACTTGAATAAAATGTTGTTTTCTTTCCAAAAGTGGTGGTTTTATCAAATCTAGTTTTTGTATCTAAGGAAATGATTCAAGATTAATGAATTTGATGAACAGAGAAAATCCGAAAGTAACTGGTTAAGGATTTTATTCAAATGAAAACTATATTAATCAAATCTCTAAGACATTTCAAAGAACAAAAAAACTAGTTCGAGTTATAGACTCAAGAAGAAAGAGAAAATGAGAGCTTGGATTGTAAAAGGAACTGAACCCCTGTTATATACAACTCAAAACCAATTGACTCGTCCATTCTAGAAGTTTCCAAAGTTCAAATTATGAAACCAAAATCTCAAAAACCATTTTTGAAAAATATTCAAACCAATCAAGATCTTCAGTATAATTCTTACTGGAACAATGGGTACAACCTTCATAAACAATATCATTCTCAACAAGAATATTACGTTAAACCTACATCACAATTTCATAAAGAAAATCATTTTCAAAAGAAATGGAAAAACAGAAAAAATATATTCACAAAGAAAATCACATTCTAAAACCATGGGTGAGTAGGTGGAATTTTCACAAAGAAAATCATTTTCAAAAATTAATTTTTAACAAATCTAAAACAAATGTAGAACTAATAATATTGATAATTTTGGTAATTTTCTAAAGGTGAATGTGACCTTTTCTAAAGGTAGAAATAATAATATTTATAATTTCAATCATTCATAGGAAAGAAATACCAATCAAGATCTTCTTCATAGGAACCAAAAAAAAAGAAGTTTATGAAAGTTAATTTTGTGAATCAACATAAGGAAGTATCTCATCACAAGAATCCTTCCTAAAACGAAAAAAATTGGATTAAGTAAACAAAACCATGAGTTCATTCTGTGGATTCTCAAAATGATATCAAAATGAAAAGTTAAAAGTCGATTCGTTGATGACAAATAAATATGCTTAGTCATCTCGAAGTAATGAAGTTGACTTGGTTGATAAAATTAAAAAAAGTTTGTAATTGGAATAGATATGTCACTTGGGGAAAACGGGATGTGGGGGTGCATCCCTTGCCCTACCGTCGAAATCCCCCCCCCCCCTCACCTGCTCTCGCCCCTGAATGCCTCTTATTACCCCTTCTCGCGCCCCATTTCACTGCCCCTGATTGGTTTTGTGCTACTGCTTTGGGTTAAAGAAATCTAAGTTTTCGATAACAAACGGTTATATATATATATATATATATATATATATATATATATATATATATATATATATATATATATATATATATATATATATATATATATATATATATATATATATATATATATATATATATATATATATATATATATATAATTTCTTACTTGGCCCCTATAGGGGTTGCGGGATAGGATTGCCCACCCCCTCCCTTTCCCTAAAATTAACGGGGGTTAACCTTGCCCTTATCCCACCCCTGACCCCGATTTATTTAAACAAATACACACCCATACAAGATGGGGGCCCCACGGGAATGAGGTCCCGTAGGACTTTTTGATACCCCTAAATTGGATTTGTAATTCCATATATCACACCATGTCTCACACTAATACTCAATAACCCAAAAAACCATGGGTAGCTAAATCTATCTAAATGATTGTAGGTGCTATGTGACGAGCATTATATTGAAAAATGGTATACAATAGTGGCTGTTCACATAACACGACTGGGATAATGGATTTTTTAAAGAGATTTTAAAAAGCTTGCTAATATTGGAGTTGTGAAGTTTAAGTGGGATTTCCAAACAATATCCTTTTTATACCAAATGAACCCTACCTTTGATATGATCCTACATGGTTGTCTCATATCTGCTATAGATCAGAAGACATTGGGATTATTAAGGTATCTCGACTATTACTTAGTCATAAGAGATAATAAACTAGCACTTAGAGATAGTTAAACCTTGGTCATATCAAAGGAAAAGCAAAGTGTTGAAGTAAAACACTGTTCAACTTTCCAATCGTTCACCTAAGTCAGGTGAGTGTATAGTTACCTTGAACTTACACATATATATCAAGCATTTGATTTTCCTAGATACTTTATGTGTCTATTTTCCGAGTTTCTGATATATGGGTTACATGAGATATTGATTTTTAATTAAAATATGACATATATGTATTTTACCATACTCATAATGTATTGGGTAAGACGGGTAGAAAGAGATAAGAGAAATGAGAGAATAGTTAGGGACATTAAGAGAGGAGATAACTATGAGAGAACATAAGAGAAAAGAGTTAATGGTGAGAAACCATACCATAGATTGATTTCTAGTGAGAAACCATGCCAGAGATAGGGCAAAGAAACCATGCCCTATAGAGATTTGTCATTAAGCAGAGTATTGATGGCGACCACGGACTATTCTAGACAGTCCAGTAGAACTCTAGCAGACTTGAAATCTGTAGGTCTTAGTGAAATCACACAGACCGAGAGTATGAATTGGGGATTCATTTGAGTACTCTACTTTTCCTTTGTTACCTTACCAACATGTAACCCTTTGGGTAAAACCCTAGAGAGAAAAAGAGAAAGAGAGAAAGAGAGTAAAGAGATTATGTAATCGGATTAACTATTTAGTGTGAATTATATAAAAGATAAAATATATTACTGTGGGTTGAAAACCCTATGTACTCACCAAGTTTCCTAACCTTATCCACTCAGTTCATTGTGTTACAGGTAATTATATATGATGATATAGATATCTAACGAGAGATTCGAAGGGGATATAGACTATTAATATAAAGTGATGGTGTAAGTCTTGATTTATTATTATGTTCATCGTATTGACGATGACATCCTGAGTTTTAGGAATACAAACATTTCTTGGAAATATCTTGATAATATTATTATCATATTTTTGGGACAAATTCCATGAAATAAATATTTGTAATAGGATACTCTGATTTAATAAGCATTAAGAAATCGGTCATTTACTGGCGGTAAAAATAGGGATGTTAAACCGTTGTGCCAAGTTTGGGAGAACCCATTAGGGGAGTTGTCGTGAGAATGGAAAGGGTTGCTTTAGTTGCGGTTAGACTGGTCTCGATGCACGATTCTGATGTGTTTTCACTGCAATCAGGTTGGCCACATGAAGACCAACTATTTGAGTTTGCTGAGTAGAGTAGTGAGTGCACCTGCTCTAGTTACATTGAGGATCACTGACAGTCGTGAGCATAGGGCTAAGGCCCCAGAAGTGAGGAGTCAAGCATTGCATCTACATGTAGGGAGACCAGTGTTTCATCATATACTATCATGGTTATGTCATCTTTTGTTTTTCCTTGTGACTTCTTATTGGTATTTATGTACATTTGGATCACATTTGTGTGTAAGACATCATATTAATTTTAGCTTCCCTGTATTTGTATGGTTAGTATTATCAAGGTGGTTATAAGCCATTTTACAAGACGAGAATCAAGAGTGCGGCACATCTTATTATGAGAGAATTATGTTGCTAGCCATCTTTGGTGTGTGCCCTTTGGGAAAGCAAACAAAGGGTACGATTTAGAGGATCAAGAACTAGATCAGCATGTTAGTTCAACAATGGCATAGAAGAAGTTGTAGTTCAAGTTTATTTGATTGTTGTAATTCAAGATAGTTGTGGGGTGTAGAGGATGGATCTGCATCTAAGTACACGAGATTTTTTGGTGAATTCATATTCTTAGGTTTGTGAAGGTGGTCCTTGCATCATAAGCTTTAAGGAAACAATCTGAAGGAAGTTGGATGCTCCTTTCCAGGGCAACGATGTTAGATTTTTTGAGGTGCTTGCGTGGCTCAGCTTGGTTGTCAAACTAACTATTAATGGAATCTTTGATCTGATTGCTACCATTTTTAGGCTAAGAGTGGTAGTGAGTGAGTGGTGATTTTTGTCACTTGGGTTTGTTCTTAAGTTAGGATCTCCAATGAATGTAAATCAAATCTTTTTAAGATGTTTTCACAGCATGAATTCTTTGATAAGTAGGTTGTTGGGATGATGATCCATTCGTTCTAGTAAAGGGGGTTATTCATTCATTGTCTTTAGCAAGGTCGACAACGTGAATTCAAATCCAATAGGGGAGAACTTTTTAAGTTTAGGGGACAGTATTATGTGAGGAACAAGGGGAAGTTCCACAACCTCATCGAGAGGAAGACCAGTTCAAGTGGCATCCTGGATAGAGGTTGCACAAGGTCAGGGATTGTAAGTCCCAAAACACTTAGATCAAATTAATATCAATCGAACTATCTAAAGAATGTAGAATATAAATCAAATAGTGATTCAAGAACACACAAATAATTCTTAATGCACACGATTTATTAGATGAAATCGTCCGGTACAACAAGAACTTCTTAACAGCCGAATACAATAATGATGAACAAATAGCACTCCTAAACGGCTGAAAAGCTATTTATACAAACCTAGTACAAAGCCTTAAATGGCCCAAGCCCAAACTGACCGAATCCATCATTAAGCATACCAAAATCACATGGTGATTTCGGTCCAAACACCACCGAAAATATGGTATTTTCGATCCTAGATTGAAAAATCTAAAAGCTACAAAAAGCAAAGTAGAAACAACAAATCATGTCATAACAATCCCCCCCCCCCTTGTTTTATAACTTTCTTTTCTTTTCAATATTCTGCTTGTTCTTGACTTTCAGCTTTTATCTTCGATTTCTTCACAACTTCAAGATGAACTTATGAGTTTCTACATGAATGACTTTATCTTGAACAGCTGGACTTCCTTTGAAAAATTTGACTGTGAATGCACATTGGGTATAGATGCTTCTTTTAAAGGTTCCTAAAAATTATCACTTTCAACTTTGAAATACTTTAGACATAATTACAAAGAGACCGATTCATTTGGATGACTTCAGCAAGTTCATAATATCAGCAAATTGATGGAGGAGGATTCAACGCAATTCAGCACATATTATTTACTATTGTTTCACATAGAATGTTTTGACTTCCAAAATAATAAGATTATTCAAACTATCCATAGTCGATCATACTTTGGAAGTAGGTATAAGGCTAGACTGTCATGAGTTGGGCTAACGGACGATATTAGTTTTAGTGATTAGATAAATAGAAACTTGTAATAGCTAAATTGTACTTGACATTTGATGATTAAATAAAAGTATTTTTATTTATAAGTAAAGTTACTATCTTGTGTCAATTATTTACTATTGTTTCACTTTGCATGTTTTGACTTCCAGAATAATAAGATAATTCAAACTATCCACAGTCGATCATACTTTGGAAGTCGGTATGAGGCTAGACTATCATGAGTTGGGTTGTAGATTGTATTAGGTGTTAGACATAGCAAAAGTTTGCTACAGCATTCATGAGTGCTCCTGAAATAAGATTTGAGTATTGGATTAAACCCACACTCAGCTGTATCACTTCATGGAATTTATCACGAGTGATTGTGAGACAATAATATCATATAGTCTTCAAACCTAGATATATGAGTTGTTGACTGCAAGTTGGTTGTATATGGATGTCATGAAAACGCATCAGTAACTTGATGTTATAAAACGTGTCATTGTGCATGATTTAATGAGTAGTTAGTACAAGCATATATTGTCGAAATTTATCTGTTCCTTTTCTCCTAAGAGGATTAAAAGCAATATCTTGGGCCCCTCGATGATTTGTTTTGAATATGTTTCCATTTATCTAAAGGACATGTCACTGACTATGTTAGAGTAGAGAGCGGCTTTTGAAAGCTACGATAGCTATGTCGGATCTTGAAGTTGCATTGGAAATTATAGTTATGAGACTTATCCAAGTGGGAGACTATTGGATTTGGTGTCTAAGCCCATAACTATAGTTGGGATGTACTTGACCCGATTGTAGCATGGTCCTTTTGGTTTGCCTTTATCAATGCAATTTAATATGATGGACTTTTGAGAATAAGGTTATTAGTGATTTATTAATATACTATAAGTATAATATATTAATTGAGAAATCATATTATTTAATTAGTATTGATCAAGAATTAATTTGGGATTAATTTTGTGATAAAAAAACTAATTAAATACATGAGGATTGATTATGTAAATCAATTATTCTTATTGTGTGAGCCAATGATCCATGGTTAATTAGGATGGGCTAAACCAATGTGATAGTCCATGGATACTCCATGCATAGTCCATGGAGGTTTAACCCATGGAGCCTAAGTAATATGAAAAGTCATTAGGGTTTGGAAAGATGTAATCCTAGCACTATAAAAGAAACCCTCATGACCAAAATCGGTTACACCATCATTCTTAGAGTTTGATATTGAATTTGTGCTAAGTAACCTGTTCTCTCAAGCCTCCTCTTGCATTTGGTATTTGTGACACTTTAGAGGCATCACACGTGAGGTGCTAAAGCTTTCACAGGACAAGGACTACACCCTACATCAAGAGGTATTCATCTAAACAAGTTTTTATGTTATATACACTCTATTATGTGCTAGTTAGGATGTATGCTTTGGAAAATTGAAAATGCATGTATAATTAGAGAAAACATAGATCCAAAGCATCTAGGGTTGCATGTGCACCACAATAGTGTTATAGTGCTCAAAACCCAACAACCATATGCTTCTGTCTTCCTCAGAAATAACTTTCATCGGAAAATTTCTTGGAGCCTGAATTCCAACCACGGGGTTGATGATATACTCGACTTCATCATCATCGTCATCATCATTTGATGGGGTACCTATGTACTAAAACCTTAATTTCATCGTCAGATTCATCTCGGAGACTGAACTCCGAGGCAGGTTTTTTTAGTAATGGTGCAATCCCTTTTGCTAGATACTTCTCCCCCACTTGTATCGGATGGCCCAGCTTCCAAGGCAAGTTTGGCAACTTCTATGACTTCAGATAGCCTATCAAACACCATTTGGAAGCTTGTGTTCATTTTCTTTGTAAGGGAATCATTAGCTTCAGCTATAGGAGCCTGAGCTTACAAGTGATTAAACAGGGAGGCAAGGATATAGAGCATCTCATCGAACTTGTTCTTCAGAACATCAACTATCTTCCAACAAGCTTGGAGAAGTTTAAGGAGGATCTGCTGCATGATGAAATTCATTTAATCCTTTTTTTTTATTTCCTTCTCCAACCTCTGAATTTACTTTTCATGCCTGACATGGGTTTGCTAGATCTGTTCGTTTGTGGCACTGATCATGTCTTCATGGATTTTCAACATTGTCAAGGTATTTCAATATGGTGATCAAGGTTGGAGTTATACTTTTGTCCACCTCTTCCAAGGTATGCTTGAACCTTGGTGGTTGTCGAGGCCAAAAAAAGTAATGACCCTAAATCTTTTACATTAAAATAGTGTATAGTGGTAAAGGGGTCAAATCTGCGGATAATGGTTCAATTTTATAACTCTATGAAAAATCTCTTTGTAAAAATATATGTCAAATGACAATAAAAGTGAAAATGGAGATTTTGATCTTTTCAAATACTTAAAATAAAACAAGGATTAAACAAATATTTAAATGGATAATGTAACAGCCCGAAATCCAGGTACCCTTTTATTTAGCCCTTCATCTTTAATTTTGTTGTCATTTTAGGGCTTTTATGTTGGGCAAGTACGCTGGGCGTACAAGGAGTACGTTACGCGTACTCACACGCCTCATTTAAACGCATCCTCGCTCGGGTACGCTGGGCGTACCCAAGGTTACGCTAGGCGTAACTGGTCCATACCCAAATACCCTAATTTTTGTGGTTGGCTATAAAAGGAATGAGATGGCTTGATTCCTCAGCCACCATCCCTCAGAAAGAAACCCTAAGAGAGTGTTCCTTCGTTCCTAGCTCATTTGTGAGTGTTCTAAGCTTGGTGGTGTCATTTCAAGGTAGCAAAGGAGAAGGGGAGTCCATTGTGAAGGCTAGAAGTTGGTGTTCAAGTGTAGATCCGTGCTTAGCAAAGGTTGGAGCCTCATTGTAAGGTAAAAACGTTATAAACCATTTTTGCAAACATTATAAACCTAGCTCATTTTTGCAAACATTATAAACCATTTTTGCAAACATTTGGTGTTCAACCTAGCTCATTTTTGCAAACATTATAAACCATCATTTAAGCTTGGTGGAGTCATTTCAAGTTGGTGTTCAAGTGTAGATCCGTGCTAGAAGTTGGTGTTCAAGTGTAGATCCGTGCTTAGTAATGAGGCTTAAATAAAGTCGGATCTAGAAGTTGAAGAAGTGGCTTAACCGATTAAGACCAGCAATGAAGAGTGTCTAGATCTGACTATTACGCTGGGCGTAACTCCCAGTACGCGCAACATACTGGGTGGAGACCCCGACTTTTGGGTTGGTGATGTACGCCCCGCGTACATCAGTCTATACGCACCGCGTACTAAACATGTTGACTTTTAGGCTTTTGGTCAACATGTGGACTTTGAGTCAAGGAAGGGTAAAATGGTCTTTTACCCCTCTAAGGAATGATAATAAGGGGTAAAGTCTAGTTGTGGAAGTCTATATTAATTAAAATGATATTCGTTATGATTAGGCGTGGTTGAGTCTTCGTTTGCGATCCAGAGATAGCGAGCACGTGAGATTCTAGACTTTCCACGAGGTGAGTTTTCTCACTATACTGTACCCGGAAGGGTTTTATTGTGTGACCGGAAGGTCGGATATGTTATGAGTTGTATGCATTGTATATGATAAGTTAATCGTTTGTATGTGCTATGCTTGATATGGGCCGGAAGGCATTATGTTATGGGACAGAAGGCATATATGTTATGGGCCGGAAGGCGTTGTGATGTGGACCGTAAGGTTGATGCAGGTAGGACTGGAAGGTTTACCGAGTCAGGACGGAAGTCCCCTGAGACACATGGACCGGATGGTCAGGACCTGGAAAGGCATATGTTCGTAAGTTGTATTTTGGGGAACTCACTAAGCATTTATGCTTACAGTTGTTGTGTTATGTGTTCCAGGTGCTAGCGAGGACCATGGGAAGGCGCCAGCGTGATTTGTACACACTGGCGAAGGAACTGTTTTATGATCATGGGATGTATTTTGTTACAACGACATTTGTTACACATGTGATTTCAGAATATTAAATGTGTCACACCCCGAAAACCGAAGGCGGAATACATTTCCGGGGTTGACTACCGTGTTGAGTATCAAATCCAATGTACATAGTAAGCAAAGTAAAACAAGCATTACATTACATAATAACAGTTTTACAGTTATTTCAAAAGTACAATTTGTACAGTTGTGATACATAGTATATACAGACAAAATGTAACGGGTCTTCATGTACACCGTCTTCATGCAAAAGGATCTTCGGGTACCTGTTCTAACGCTGACCTGAGAACACAAGCGGTTTGAAAATCAGCATAAAGCTGGTGAGTTCATAAGTGGTTTTATTGTACGGAAATGTATCGGTTTCCTTTCTGTTTCTGAAATGTTATGTACACCAAGAAAATCCCGTATTTTCTTAAAAGTTGGTTATTGTTTCACGAATGTAAAGTATAGTAAGTTTGTACACTAAAGACATGTTTACTCATGTGAAAATGTATAGTTGGTTATCTGACTGGTTAAACTGTTCTGTTTACTTATCATGTATTACCAGGAAAGTCCCATACTTTCCTTATTGTATGTTACTAATTGTAAAAGATGTAATGTTATCCATTCTGTGACTCTTTCTAGTTAGGTAAGTGTTACCCAGGAAAGCCCCATGCTTTCCTGCATGTATGTATCTTATGTAAACGATGTGAAAGATGTAAAAGATGTAATCGTGATTGGATTCCATGTTTTCCCCAGGAAGGTCCCGTACCTTCCTGAATGTTAGTTACAGTAAGTAAAAGATGTAAAAGATGTAAACGATGTATAAAGTAATCCATTATTACTGTAAGTAAATCTCTGTTATCCTAATTGTGAGTTCCATAACCATACAATAGACTGAAACCTGTGGCAATAAGTAGTCCACATGTGGCAATAAGTCGTCCACATACTTATGACGTTCGTCACCCTTGAACCATTTTGGTTCGGCTGTAGCTAGCAGCCAGGTGTGGGGTAGTCAGCCCCGTATAGATCTATACACTCAAGTCACGCTCTCTAAATACCAGAGATTTTGGTTATGGGTGTAGTCCTCCACTCGCGTAATCCAGGTGGAGTGTTCTCCGAGGACGTGTCTCCAATCGTACCGGAATAACAAATTTACTAGTAATAATATGAAAGTCCTCCACTCGCGTATGTGCGTGGAGTGTTACCGAGGACAAAACAGTGTGCAGGTATTATACACAAATGTTTTAATGTCATGCTTTTAACTGATAAAATGTGGAAAAACCATTTGTGAAATACATGTAAAACATATTAGTTTAAAGACTTATTTCACAAATATATGTTACGTGATCTGTATGTTCGATCTGTTATCAGTTGTAGTTATCAGTTATAAAAGCATAAGAATATGAAACACACATTTGAAAACATGTTATGAGTACAAGAATTCCCTTGTACTTTGCTTGTGTTCCCCCCCCCCCCCCCCCCCTGAAAACAGTGAAAACAGTGAAAAAGATTAGGGGTATGAACTCACCGGACTCGGAAACGTGTCGGTTTTGAATGCTAGACGTCGGTTCGGGGTTTGATTACTCGTGATGACCCTATGTAAAATGATATAATGTCCATATATATACAATTAGAGATACATTCACTAATCATATGGAACATTACACTCCAATGAGGTTAAACACCTCAAAACGAGCGTTTGGAGTGACTCGGGTGACATCTTCGGACTTATAATGGCACTAGGGACTTGGGACTTGAGTTTACTCTCCATAAGTAAACATTTAAATGAGTTTACAACCATGAAACACACTCACACATGAGTTTACGGCCGTAAACTCATGTTGGTGTGGTTTTGAGGGTTTAAGGGCTCAAATGGACATAGAGGATGCTAGAATGGATTATCTAAATTGCCTTGGAACACTTGGAATGAGTTTAAATCATCAAAATGATTTATTTTATGGGAGTTTACGGCCCAGTATAGGCTCCTGGCCGTAAACTCCTTAATCTTCATGAAAATGATGTTTAATGTTGTTAAAACAAATCACATGTGATTACTAGAATTATTCCAAGACCTTACATGAGTTTTATGGGACATTTGAGGGGTGTTATGGAGTTTACGGCCCATGAGACCCTCCTCATGGCCGTAAACTCTAATGTAGGGTCATACAAAGTGTTTCAAGGTCTAAAACTTGCATAGAAGGGCTTCTAAAATTCATCTAAAGGCTTTAGGGGTGTTTAGTTTGCATTCTAACACCAAAAGTTTTGGAGTTTACGGCCCAAGAACAAGCCTTGGCCGTAAACCCTTATAAGTCCCACAAATGATGTGTTTTACACCCTTAAAGCATTTTTGGTTGGTCCCTTGATTTATTCCCAGGCTTTTGGTGGTGTTGGATGGCTTTCTAACACTTTAGAATTGGTTTTGTGTCACATTTTGGGGAGTTTATGGCCCAAGCACTATCCTTGGCTGTAAACTCACATAAGTCCCATAAAATTCATGTTTCAAGTGTCCAAATGCTAAAACCAAGGTCCTACAATTCATATCTAAGCCATAGGAGTGATTTGGAAGGATTTTAGGGCATGAAAAACCCCTTTTACTTGAGTTTACGGCCTAAGCTTATGCCTTGGCCGTAAACTCCTTTAAATGGCTCAAAATCATAGTTTTAAATGTTCTAAGTCCATATCTTGAAGTCCCATAGCCATATCTAAAGTCCAATTGAGTTTAGGAAGGAGTTTAAGGGCTTAAAACCCCATTAAATGGAGTTTACGGCCCAAGCTTGTTCCTTGGCCGTAAACTCATGTTCTTGGACCTAAAACTCAATTATTTCATCAATTCGAAGGCTAAAGGTGTTGAATAACATGTTAGGGAGGTTACCTTAAAGATTTGAAGCCTTAAACTTGTGATTTGGACCTTAATTCTAGCTTGAGGAGAGAGGTTGTAAGAGTTTAGTGAGAAACTTGCCAAAAGGCTTCAAATGGAGTCTTGAACACGTTTATATAGTGTTTAAGTTTTGGACACGGTGGAATTCTACCCGATACCGGCGTTAGACGGGGTTTTTGGTCGTACCCGATTAAGTTACCGTAACCCGATACGGTAAATTCTAGAATTATTCCGATCACTAAATTTGGGTGTTAAATTGATTTCTAAATGTATTAAGACACCCATTAAGTCATTTTAAATGTGCACTAATTAATGACTTAATTAAACGGAGAAATCGGAAATCGGAACGACGATCGGTTGCGCAAAAGAGTTACATTGAAATGATGCAGAAATTTCGGGTTGTTACATTATCCCGCCGTTAGAGAGAATTTCGTCCCGAAATTCAAGTTTAGAACATAAGACAAGATACAAATCATGGATAAGAAAAGAGTTGTGGATATTTCTGTTTCATTGAGTCTTCCGTTCCCAAGTGAATTCCGGTCCCCGCTTGGCATTCCAGCGAACCTTCACTAACGGGATGCGACTTTGTTTTGTACGTTTGACTTCTTGATCCATGATTTTGATCGGTTCCTCCACAAAGTTGAGGTTTTCATTGATCTCGATCTCGTCTAAGGGAATCGTTAGGGTTTCATCGGATAGGAACTTTTTAAGATTTGAAACATGAAAGACAGGATAAATGTTACTGAGTTCGTGAGGTAATTGAAGTTTATAAGCAACTGGACCAATCCTGGAGAGGATCTCAAAGGGTACAATATACCTCGGATTGAGTTTCCCACGCTTGCCAAAGCGTACAGTGCCTTTCCAGGGCGAGACTTTTAACAGGACACGGTCTCCAACCTGGAATTCTAGTGGTTTCCGACGATTATCAGCGTAATTTTTCTGACGATCACGTGAGGCTTTCAGTCGGTTTCGGATTTGAATGATCTTTTCGGTGGTTTCGCGGATGATTTCAGGACCAGTGAGAGCACTGTCGGGGACTCGATTCCTGGCTAACTGTGTATCCCCCACCTCGGCCCAGCACAGACGGGATCTGCACTTACGACCGTATAGGGCCTCGAACGGAGCAGCCCTAATGCTGGTGTGGTAACTGTTGTTGTACGAGAACTCGATCAAGGATAGATGTGTATCCCACGACTTTCCAAAGTCAATGACACATGCCCGGAGCATGTCCTCCAGGGTTTGGATTGTTCTCTCACTCTGTCCATCGGTCTGAGGATGATACGCCGTGCTCATATCTAATTTGGTTCCAAGGGCTTTCTGAAGAGATTGCCAGAATCTGGAGGTAAACCTACTATCTCTATCAGAGATAATGGATACAGGTACACCGTGTAGACGCACTACTTCCTGGATGTAGATTCGCGCGAGTCTCTCCATCTTGTATGATTCTTTGATTGGGATGAAGTGAGCGGATTTTGTCAAACGATCGACAATTACCCAAATGGTGTCGTACCCACTAGAACACTTGGGTAATTTGGTGATGAAGTCCATGGTAATCATCTCCCATTTCCACTCGGGAATCTCGGGTTGTTGGAGCAGACCTGAAGGTTTCTGATGTTCGACTTTGACTTTGGCGCAAGTCAGACACTTGCCCACCAACGTAGCTATCTCAGCTTTCATGTTTGGCCACCAGTATTGTTTCTTGAGATCCAGATACATCTTGTCCGAACCTGGGTGAACAGAGTATTTGGTTCTATGTGCTTCCTCCATGACTATTTCCCTGAATCCACCGGACTTGGGAATCCAGATTCGATTCATGAAACAGTGAACCCCGTCACCTCTGATCTCAAGTTTCTTTTCCATTCCTCTCAAGGTTTCATCTGACACGTTTTCAGGTTTGAGGGCTGCATACTGAGCTTCTCGGATTTGCGTGGGTAAGTTGGAATGGATGGTCATCGTCTGGTTCTTCACTTTGTGGCTTGTACTATCCTTTCGGCTAAGGGCATCTGCTACCACATTGGCCTTGCCGGGGTGGTAACGGATTTCACACTCATAGTCACTGAGTAATTCTACCCATCGCTGTTCCCTCATGTTTAAGTCTTTTTGATTAAAGATGTGCTGTAGACTCTTGTGATCAGTGAAAATCGTGCACTTGGTTCCGTAGAGATAATGTCTCCAAATCTTCAATGCGAAGATTACTGCTCCTAGCTCCAAATCATGTGTGGTATAGTTGACTTCATGTGTTTTCAGTTGTCTAGAGGCATAAGCAATCACCTTTCCTCTTTGCATAAGCACACAGCCTAAGCCTTGATTAGACGCATCGCAGTAGACAATGAAGTCCTCTGTCCCTTCAGGCAGAGACAGAACAGGTGCGCTGCATAAGGCCCTCTTCAACGTTTGGAATGCAGTTTCTTGCTTATCACTCCAACAAAAGGGTACACCTTTCTGCGTTAGAGTGGTTAACGGTTTGGCGATTTTGGAAAAGTTCTGAATGAATCGTCGATAGTAGCCGGCTAGACCCAAGAATTGACGAATTTCCGTGGGCGTTTTCGGTGCCGACCAACTCTCTATCGCTTTAATCTTGGAAGGATCTACATGAATACCCTCCTCGCTTACTACGTGACCGAGGAAATTTACCTTCCGTAACCAGAATTCACATTTGGAAAATTTTGCGTAAAGCTTTTCGGATCTAAGAGTTTCTAACACTAGCCTCAAGTGCTGTTTATGGTCTTCTTCACTTCGGGAGTAGACGAGGATGTCATCAATGAACACGATAACGAATTTGTCTAAGAAAGGACGGCACACCCGGTTCATCAGATCCATGAACACAGCCGGTGCATTGGTTAGACCGAAGGGCATCACTACAAACTCGTAGTGTCCATACCGAGTCCTAAAAGCTGTCTTGGGAACATCATTCTCCTGGACTCGTAACTGATGATACCCTGATCGAAGGTCTATCTTAGAGAAGTAACTGGCTCCCTGGAGTTGATCGAAGAGGTCGTCTATTCTTGGAAGGGGATATCGGTTCTTAACGGTTAACTTGTTCAGTTCACGATAGTCGATACACATCCGAAAGGATCCATCTTTCTTTTTGACAAACAGAATCGGAGCTCCCCAGGGTGAGGAACTTGGCCTAATGAATCCTTTACTGAGCAGCTCATTGAGTTGACTGGATAACTCCTGCATTTCTGCGGGAGCTAAGCGATACGGGGATTTTGCTACGGGAGTAGCTCCAGGAATTAGGTCAATACGGAACTCGACCTGACGTTCGGGAGGAATCCCTGGAAGTTCTTCGGGAAACACATCGGGAAAGTTACAGACTTCAGAAATGCTTGCGAGGTTTCTAACTTCTTGTTTCTCGTTGATAACATGAGCTAAAAATGCGACACACTCCTTTCGAAGGAGTTTTCGAGCTTTGATGCAAGAAATGATATGAAAGTTGGAACTGGGTTTATTGCCATAGACTACGAGAGTTTGATCCGAAGGAAGATTGAGACGGATAGCTTTTTCGTAACAAAGAATGTCAGCATGATTGGGACTCAACCAATCCATGCCAACGATAACATCAAAGCTCTTAATGGAAACGGGCATGAGGTCTATATGAAATGAGTGATCATTTAGGGTAAGCGTACAACCTATGAATATGTCGTTAGCGCTTTCTTTCTCACCATTAGCCATCTCGACGGTAAACGTTTCAGTTAGTGGTTGAGGATTTGGTTTTAGATTATGTTTGAATGCATGACTAACAAAACTCCTTTCAGCACCCGAATCGAAAAGAATACTAGCATATGAGTTGTCGAGAAGGAACGTACCCGAAACAACAGTGGGATCGGCAACTGCTTCCTCCCGTCCCATGGTTAGGACCCTTCCAGTGTTACCAGCAGTTGACTTCTTGGGACAATCTCTTTTAAAGTGCCCAACTTCACCACAGTTGTAGCAGGCTTGACTAACACCTGCTCCCGATGGTTGATTAGCTGATTGGGTAGGAGTTCTGCAGTATCGAACTGTGTGCCCTTTCTTACCACAGTTGGTGCAAGACAATTCTCGACAAGGACCAGGATGATGATGGTATTTACATTTGTCACACAGAGGGAGGTTACCAGCATATTTACTGGTAGGAGTTGAGGCAGTGGATCCCATGGCAGAAACAGCAACCACAGGAGTAGCAGTAGCAGCATGGACTGCTACCGTCTGTTGTTTCTTAGATGATCCTTGAGAAGATTGACCCTTCTTCTTCTTCCAGAATTTCCTCTTTTCACCACTCCTTTGAGTTGGCTCAGAAGTGGTAGTGATTTCCTTGACATCATCGTTGTGATCAATCAGAATTTGTGCTAAGGTCTTGGCACTATCGTAGGTATCTGGACGAGCAGCCAAAACATGACTCTTTATTGGTTGAGATAATCCCCAAACGAACCTTTCGATCTTTTTGTTTTCAGGAGTGACTAACCCCGGGCAGAGAAGTGCGAGATCATCAAATCGGGAAGTATATGCAGCAATGTCGGAACCTTTCATCTTTAGGTTCCAGAGCTCGTGCTCTAATTTCTGCATTTCACCACGGGGGGAATACTCAGCAATGAGAAGTTCCTTCATGGCTTCCCAGCCCATGGCATTGGCTACGGGTAAGGTCAGAGATTTGACTCGGCCATTCCACCAAGTCAAAGCTTTATCCGCGAAGGTACACGCTGCAAATTTGACTTTATCGGATTCCGCACAAGCACAGATTTCAAAGATGGACTCGATTTTCTCGAACCATCGAGATAAAGAAATGACACCTCCAGCGCCATTAAAGGATGTTGGTTTCGCATTCATGAAATCCTTATAGGAACCCCCTCTTTGGTGTCCCTGGATACCCTCAGGGTTTTGAGATTGAGTACCACCACCCGAACTACTAGGGTTCATTTGTGACATAGCTGCTACCATTGCAACTGTCATCATTGTCTGAACTGATGCTAGGTCAAACTGGGGAGGAGGTGGCGGCGAGGAAGGATTGTCGTTGTTCTTTGAGCTAGGTCTCTTTCGGGGAGGCATCTTGATCTAATAAGATCAAGGAAAAGAGGATGGTAAGTCCTTTACATTGAATCGATAGATATGATAGTTATATGATTCGAGTAAGCGATAAAGCAGGAAAGAGTTATCGAACAGATAATTTATCGCTAAGAGTGATCACAGGGAAACCACTTGAATAAGGACTACTACAGAGGATCGGGATCGAGAAATACTCCCATAGTATTTCATGAATTGTTTACGACAATGATTCGATGTTCGGGATATTAGGGTAAGTTTTAGGCATGCCACCTAGCACAGTCACTCCCAAACACATGTTGGTCGTGTCTCGAATGAATATAGTTGGCCAGGCCATATTGACCCTAGACACGACTACATAACTGCCCAGGTTTAACCGTAGTACACAATACCCATTTACTTATGTTCTGTTCTACTTGTGGTTACGGATGGTGACGGTTCGGTATACTTGTATACTTTTGAAAATACTTGTAGTTTGAAGATACTTTTAATTCAGAGCACTTAGGCCCTTTAGTGTTCATAGTTTTATACCATGTAAGGTTTGGCATACTTTATTCACTATAAACAAGGGCTCTGATACCAATCTATCACACCCCGAAAACCGAAGGCGGAATACATTTCCGGGGTTGACTACCGTGTTGAGTATCAAATCCAATGTACATAGTAAGCAAAGTAAAACAAGCATTACATTACATAATAACAGTTTTACAGTTATTTCAAAAGTACAATTTGTACAGTTGTGCTACATAGTATATACAGACAAAATGTAACGGGTCTTCATGTACACCATCTTCATGAAAAAGGATCTTCGGGTACCTGTTCTAACGCTGACCTGAGAACACAAGCGGTTTGAAAATCAGTATAAAGCTGGTGAGTTCATAAGTGGTTTTATTGTACGGAAATGTATCGGTTTCCTTTCTGTTTCTGAAATGTTATGTACACCAAGAAAATCCCGTATTTTCTTAAAAGTTGGTTATTGTTTCACAAATGTAAAGTATAGTAAGTTTGTACACTAAAGACATGTTTACTCATGTGAAAATGTATAGTTGGTTATCTGACTGGTTAAACTGTTCTGTTTACTTATCATGTATTACCAGGAAAGTCCCATAATTCCTTATTGTATGTTACTAATTGTAAAAGATGTAATGTTATCCATTCTGTGACTCTTTCTAGTTAGGTAAGTGTTACCCAGGAAAGCCCCATGCTTTCCTGCATGTATGTATCTTATGTAAACGATGTGAAAGATGTAAAAGATGTAATCGTGATTGGATTCCATGTTTTCCCCAGGAAGGTCCCGTACCTTCCTGAATGTTAGTTACAGTAAGTAAAAGATGTAAAAGATATAAACGTTGTATAAAGTAATCCATTATTACTGTAAGTAAATCTCTGTTATCCTAATTGTGAGTTCCATAACCATACAATAGACTGAAACCTGTGGCAATAAGTAGTCCACATGTGGCAATAAGTCGTCCACATACTTATGACTTTCGTCACCCTTGAACCATTTTGGTTCGGCTGTAGCTAGCAGCCAGGTGTGGGGTAGTCAGCCCCGTATAGATCTATACACTCAAGTCACGCTCTCTAAATACCAGAGATTCTGGTTATGGGTGTAGTCCTCCACTCGCGTAATCCAGGTGGAGTGTTCTCCGAGGACGTGTCTCCAATCGTACCGGAATAACAAATTTACTAGTAATAATATGAAAGTCCTCCACTCGCGTATGTGCGTGGAGTGTTACTGAGGACAAAACAGTGTGCAGGTATTATACACAAATGTTTTAATGTCATGCTTTTAACTGATAAAATGTGGAAAAACCATTTGTGAAATACATGTAAAACATATTAGTTTAAACACTTATTTCACAAATATATGTTACGTGATCTGTATGTTCGATCTGTTATCAGTTGTAGTTATCAGTTATAAAAGCATAAGAATATGAAACACACATTTGAAAACATGTTATGAGTACAAGAATTCCCTTGTACTTTGCTTGTGTTCCCCCCCCTGAAAACAGTGAAAACAGTGAAAAAGATTAGGGGTATGAACTCACCGGACTCGGAAACGTGTCGGTTTTGAATGCTAGACGTCGGTTCGGGGTTTGATTACTCGCGATGACCCTATGTAAAATGATATAATGTCCATATATATACAATTAGAGATACATTCACTAATCATATGGAACATTACACTCCAATGAGGTTAAACACCTCAAAACGAGCGTTTGGAGTGACTCGGGTGACATCTTCGGACTTATAATGGCACTAGGGACTTGGGACTTGAGTTTAATCTCCATAAGTAAACATTTAAATGAGTTTACAACCATGAAACACACTCACACATGAGTTTACGGCCGTAAACTCATGTTGGTGTGGTTTTGAGGGTTTAAGGGCTCAAATGGACATAGAGGATGCTAGAATGGATTATCTAAATTGCCTTGGAACACTTGGAATGAGTTTAAATCATCAAAATGATTTATTTTATGGGAGTTTACGGCCCAGTATAGGCTCCTGGCCGTAAACTCCTTAATCTTCATGAAAATGAGTTTTATGGGACATTTGAGGGGTGTTATGGAGTTTACGGCCCATGAGACCCTCCTCATGGCCGTAAACTCTAATGTAGGGTCATACAAAGTGTTTCAAGGTCTAAAACTTGCATAGAAGGGCTTCTAAAATTCATCTAAAGGCTTTAGGGGTGTTTAGTTTGCATTCTAACACCAAAAGTTTTGGAGTTTACGGCCCAAGAACAAGCCTTGGCCGTAAACCCTTATAAGTCCCACAAATGATGTGTTTTACACCCTTAAAGCATTTTTGGTTGGTCCCTTGATTTATTCCCAGGCTTTTGGTGGTGTTGGATGGCTTTCTAACACTTTAGAATTGGTTTTGTGTCACATTTTGGGGAGTTTACGGCCCAAGCACTATCCTTGGCCGTAAACTCACATAAGTCCCATAAAATTCATGTTTCAAGTGTCCAAATGCTAAAACCAAGGTCCTACAATTCATATCTAAGCCATAGGAGTGATTTGGAAGGATTTTAGGGCATGAAAAACCCCTTTTACTTGAGTTTACGGCCTAAGCTTATGCCTTGGCCGTAAACTCCTTTAAATGGCTCAAAATCATAGTTTTAAATGTTCTAAGTCCATATCTTGAAGTCCCATAGCCATATCTAAAGTCCAATTGAGTTTAGGAAGGAGTTTAAGGGCTTAAAACCCCATTAAATGGAGTTTACGGCCCAAGCTTGTTCCTTGGCCGTAAACTCATGTTCTTGGACCTAAAACTCAATTATTTCATCAATTCGAAGGCTAAAGGTGTTGAATAACATGTTAGGGAGGTTACCTTAAAGATTTGAAGCCTTAAACTTGTGATTTGGACCTTAATTCTAGCTTGAGGAGAGAGGTTGTAAGAGTTTAGTGAGAAACTTGTCAAAAGGCTTCAAATGGAGTCTTGAACACGTTTATATAGTGTTTAAGTTTTGGACACGGTGGAATTCTACCCGATACCGGCGTTAGACGGGGTTTTTGGTCGTACCCGATTAAGTTACCGTAACCCGATATGGTAAATTCTAGAATTATTCCGATCACTAAAGTTGGGTGTTAAATTGATTTCTAAATGTATTAAGACATCCATTAAGTCATTTTAAATGTGCACTAATTAATGACTTAACTAAACGGAGAAATCGGAAATCGGAACGACGATCGGTTGCGCGAAAGAGTTACATTGAAATGATGCAGATTTTTCGGGTAGTTACAAAATGATGGTTTATAATGTTTGCAAAAATAAAAAATAAAAAATTATTTTGAAAATTCACGTTATTACAAGTTGGTATCAGAGCCTTGGTTTAAGGGATTCGGATGCACCTTGGGGCGTAACTGAACTCAAACCGGGGATTTGAGGAAAATTTTCAATTACTAAAAGCATAAAAATTTTATAAGAGATTTTGTAATAACCAAAGGAGAAGCAGTGTGTACGGTCAGCCAGCACCCGAATGGTAAAATCCCCAAAATACCCTTACAATAAATGTTATGAGATATGTTATGATATGTTATGCATGCTATAGTAGACTAGGTATTCATATTTGGACTAGAGTGGCCTGATTTGTGATGCCTTATTCTAGGGGAACCTACTACTATGAGATACTTTGAGAGCGAGTAGGTAGCCAGTGCATAGCAAGAATAGAGTACTCGTGGTCCGGGGTCCAGGGAGGAGGACTTGGGGTGAATGCTAATGCGGTGTAGTCGGTAGTATTGGGCACGTACTACTAAAGACACCGGGTCAGTGGGCAACCCAAGTAAGAATCCTTTGGGTATCGGAGGCCGAGTAAGGTTGCGTTATTGAGTGCGATTATGCTCGATTGAGTTTCTGATATTTTTATGTTGTATTTCAGGGGCATTATGGTTGGGCCACGCCACAGACCTGGGACGAGCGGTGTGAGTGACGAGGAGCTTCGTCAGATGATTCACGAAGAGGTAGTTGCGGCGATTCGGGCCGAGATTCCGGAAATGTTTGGGTCTATCAAGACCACACTGATGGAGACTTTCGATGAGCGGTACGCCACGGTGACTGAGGCCGCAGCCGCTGCAGTTACCGCAGCTGTGGCTGCTGCCAGACCACAGGGAGGTGACTCGTTGCTATTCCGAGATTTCAACAACACGAAACCACCCGAGTTTGACGAGACGTAGGATCCGATCGCTGTGATGAGATGGATTTCTAACATTCAAGGATGCTTCTACACATGTTCATGTCCGGAGCATCTGAGGGTACGGTTCGCTTTGAACCAGCTCCGCCTGGGAGCAAAGGATTGGTGGAAGTTCGTGACGGCGAACTTCACTCTTGCGAAGGTTTCGGCTGTGACTTGGGAGGGATTTACTACTATGTTCAGATACAAGTATGTTCCCCCGGTGGAAAGGGAATGGTTGATTCAGGAGTTCTTGACTCTCAAGCAGGGTAATGATTCAGTTACTGTGATCACCTGGAAGTTTCATGAAAGGGCGATGTTCTGCCCTGACCAGGTGTCCACTGAGCAGGTTCGGATGAGTGGATATTTGGGTGTACTGAGGAGGGACATTCAGGAGTTCGTATCGAACTCATCATACCGGAACTTTGCTGAGCTCTAGGCAAATGCCCGGAAGAGGGAGATCGAGTCAAAGACTCAGGCCAGGGAAGAGGCCGAGTCTCAGCGGGTGGATCGGCGGCCGGCTCAGTCCCAGCCGGCAGCCAAGCGGATCAAGTCCGCCGATTCAAGGACGGGAGGTCAGAAGGGCCGCACTTGCGGAAAGTGCGGCAAGGGTTATGAGAAGGCCTTTCGATCAAGTGCTTGCTACAAGTGTGGCAAGGAGGGGCACATCGCTAGGGATTGCCCCAAGGGATTTATGGTTTGCTTCCATTGCAACCAGACCGGCCATCGGAAGGCCGAGTGTCCTCAGCTTCACTAGGGATCTGCGCCTACTGCTAGGGTTACCGAGACTCGGCCGGTGCAAGCGGAGGCTCCGAAGGCTCGTGGGAAAGCTTTTCAGTTGACTGTGGAGGAGGTCCGCGCGGCACCCGATGTCATGGCTGGTATGTATTCTTTCGTGTATTTACTTTTATGCTGAGATATTGTGCTTATATTATGATATGCGTGGGTACTTTTCTTGTGAATTTTGTACCTGCCTTGGTATTATTTGACTCGGGTGCGAGTCAGTCTTTTGTATCTTTGGCTTTTAGTCAGCACATCGGTATTGATCGGGAGGTGATGAGTCGACCCCTGAGGGTTTCCATAGCCGATGAGAAAGTGGTATACGCCACTGATGTGATTCGAGGATGTGTGCTCGAGATTTTTGGTGTCAAGTTCCCTATAGATTTGGTTCCTATAGTGATTGGAGATGTCTGCGTCATCGTGGGCATGGACTGGTTGAGTAAGTTTGGAGCAGTCATTGACTGCGAGAGATAGATGGTGACTATACGAGACCCTAGTGGGGGAGTGCTTATTGTGTATGTCGAGGGGACCCGGTGTGGGTTAGCGTTTTGTTCGGCTGCCAGGGCGAGAATGAGTTTACAGCAAGGCTGCAGTGGATTCATAGCCTATGTGATGGACACACGAGTGGCTGTGGGGAGGCCAAATTCGGTTGATGAGGTTCCAGTAGTGTGCGACTTTTCAAATGTGTTTCCCGAGGAACTGCCAGGAGTGCCTCCGGAAAGGCAAGTGGAGTTCCGTATCGATCTGGTTCTGGGAGCGGCGCCCATCACCAAGGCGCCTTATCGCCTCGTTCCACCAGAAATGTAGGAGTTATCCTCGCAGCTTCAAGAGCTGTTGGGAAAGGGGTTTATTCGACCGAGTAGCTCACCTTGGGGAGCGCCGATTCTTTTTGTCAAGAAAAAGGATGGTTCACACCGGATGTGTATCGATTACCGGGAGTTGAACAAGTTGATGGTTAATAACCGGTATCCGTTACCTAGGATCGATGATCTGTTCGATCAGTTGTAGGGGGCATCTTGGTTCTCTAAAATGGACTTGATATCGGGTTATCATCAGATGAGGGTTCGGGATGATGATATCCAAAAGACTGCATTCAGAACTCGTTACGGGCATTACGAGTTTGTGGTGATGCCTTTTGCGCTCACCAATGTCCTGGTTGCGTTCATGGATCTTATGAACAGGGTGTGCAGACTGATGCTGGATCGGTCGGTGATCGTATTCATTGATGATATTTTGGTATATTCGAGGTCTAGGGAGCAGCATGAAGAACATTTAAGGGAGATTCTTGGAGTATTGAGATCGGAGAGGCTATATGCCAAATTCTCCAAGTGTGATTTCTAGTTACGAGAGGTCTAGTTCCTAGGGCACCTTGTTAACCAGAAGGGTATATTGATTGATCCGGCCAAGATCGAGGCGGTGATGAGATGGGAAGTGCCAAGATCGCCCACTGAGATCAGGAGCTTTCTGGGATTGGCCGACTATTATCGAAGGTTTATCAGGGATGTCTCCAAGATCGTTGTGCCACTTACCAAGATGACCCGGAATGGTGTTGCATTTTCATGGGGTCCGGAGCAGCAGTCCTCATTCGAGACCCTTCGTCAGAAATTGTGTGAGGCCCTAGTACTCGCACTCTAGGAAGGGATGGAGGATTTTGTGGTATACTGTGATGCATCTATATCTGGATTAGGGGTAGTGCTTATGCAGAGGGGACACGTTATAGCGTATGCATCGAGGCAGCTGAAGCCTCATGAGTCGAGATATCCCACCCATGACCTGGAACTGGGGGCTGTGGTGTTTGCCCTCAAGATCTAGCGACACTATCTTTATGGGGTTCGGTGTACCATATACACGGACCACAAGAGTCTGAAGTACTTGATGGATCAGCCAAATCTGAATATGCGTCAGAGGAGATGGTTGGATGTGGTGAAGGATTATCATTGTGAGATCTTGTACCACCCGGGCAAGGCTAATGTCATAGCCGATGCATTGAGCCGTAGGGCGGAGAGCGCCCCGATCCGAGACGTCTGTATGAGGTTGACGGTGATGACTTCGATTTTGGACACCATCCGAGGGGCCCAGGCTGAGGCTGCGAGACCAGAAAACCGAAAGAGGGAGTGGGTTGTCGGGTAGGTATCAGAATTCGTTACTGATGGTCGGGGACTTATGACATTTCATGGTCGAATTTGGGTACCGTTTGTGGGCAGTACGCGTACTATTTTGATGGAAGAAGCACATCGATCGAAATTCTCGATCCATCCCGGGGCTAGTAAGATGTATTTGGACCTAAAGAAGGAGTATTGGTGGCCATGTATGAAGAGGGATGTTGCATGGTTCGTCGAGAGGTGCCTGTCTTTTCGATAGGTTAAGGCCGAGCACCAGCATCCGCATGGTAAGTTGCAGCCGCTGGAGATTCCCAAATGGAAGTGGGAACAAATTACCATGGATTTTATCACCAAATTGCCAAGGACTGCGAGAGGGGTCGATGCAATTTGGGTGATTGTGGATAGATTGACGAAGAGCGCTCATTTTCTAGCTATCAGTGAGAGCTCTTCTGTGAAGAAGTTGGCAGAGTTATATGTGAGGGAGGTGGTATCGCGGCACAGGGTTCTGATGTCAATTGTTTCAGATCGGGACGTATGATTTACTTCTAGATTTTGGAAGAAGTTTCACGAGGAGTTGGGCACAAGGTTGCATTTCAGTACTGCATACCACTTGCAGACGGACGGACAGACCGAGCGGACGATTCAGACACTCGAGGATATGCTCCGAGCGTGTGTTTTGGATTTTGGAGGGAGTTGGGACACCTATTTACCCTTAGAAGAGTTTTCGTACAACAACATCCATCATTCGAGCATTGGTATGCCACCCTTTGAGCTATTGTATGGGAGGAGGTGTCGCACCCCCATCTACTGGGGAGAGGTGGGCCAATAGATAATGGGTAGTACGGAGATTGTACTTCAGACGACCGAACAGATATAGCAGGTCAGGCAGAGATTGTTGACCGCTCAGAGTCGCCAGAAGAGTTATGCGGACAGGCATCGATCCGAGCTCGAGTTTCAGGTTGGTGACCTTGTGCTCTTAAAGGTCTCTCCTTGGAAAGGAGTGATACGATTCAGGAAGAGGGGCAAGTTGGGACCTCGATATATTGGACCTTTCAGGGTAATCGCTAGGGTAGGCAGGGTTGCCTACCGGTTGGATCTACCTGCTGAGTTGGGTCAGATCCACGACACCTTTCATGTGTGGCAGTTGAGGAAATGTATTGCCCACGAGTCGGCAGTGGTGCCATTAGATGATATTCAGGTGGATGCAGGTCTGAACTATGTTGAGAGACCAGTGGCAATTAGGGATCGAAAGGTTAAGGTTCTGAGGAACAAGGAAGTACCCTTGGTGCAAGTGCAGTGGAAACATCGGAAGGGGTCCGAGCTGACATGGGAGTCCGAGTCTTAGATACGGGAGCAGTATCCATAATTTTTTTTAGTGTAAGACTTCGGGGACGAAGTCTGGTTCTAGTGGGGGAGAATTGTAGCAGCCCGAAATCCAAATACCCTTTTATTTCGCCCTTCATCTTTAATTTTGTTGTCATTTTAGGGCTTTTATGTTGGGCGACTACGTTGGGCGTATAAGGAATATGATGCGCGTACTCGCGCGCCTCATTTAAACGCATCCTCCCTCGGGTATGCTGGGCGTAACTGGTCCAGACCCGAAAACCCTAATTTTTGTGGTTGGCTATAAAAGGAATGAGATGGCTTGATTCCTCAGCCACCATCCCTCAGAAAGAAACCCTAAGAGAGTGTTCCTTCGTTCCTATCTCATTTGTGAGTGTTCTAAGCTTGGTATGTCATTTCAAGGTAGCAACAGAGAAGAGGAGTCCATTGTGAAGGCTAGAAGTTGGTGTTCAAGTGTAGATCCGTGCTTTGCAAAGGTTGGAGCCTCATTCTAAGGTAAAAAGTTCGGATCTTGACTTGTAGTTCTTGTGGTATGCATTATGAACCATTTTCTATGGTTTTGGTCCCAAAGGTGGAGACTTCATGAGCAAGTGGTCTCCATTAGCTTAGATCCATCATATTTCTGGTCCATTTGAGTTGTAGATTCATAAAAATGTAATCTTGGACGTGAATGATTAGCCATGCATGAGATCTAGATCCTTGAGTTGAAATGGAAAGGTGTTAAGGAGTGTAAGAGCCTTTACAGCCATGCCAAGGCTTAAAGGTTTCGACTTTATGAGTAAGGAGGCTTAAATAAAGCCGGATCTGGAAGTTGAAGAAGTGGCTTAACCGATTAAGACCAGCAATGAAGAGTGTCTAGATCTGACTATTACGCTGGGCGTAACTCCCGGTACGCTGCGCGTACTGGGTGGAGACCCCGACTTTTGGGTTGGTGATGTACGCCCCACGTACATCAGTCTGTACGCACCGCGTACTAAAGATGTTGACTTTTGTTGACTTTTAGGCTTTTGGTCAACATGTGGACTTTGAGTCAAGGAAGGGTAAAATGGTCTTTTACCCCTCTAAGGAATGATAATAAGGGGTAAAGTCTAGTTGTGGAAGTCTATATTAATTAAAATGATATTCGTTATGATTAGGCGAGGTTGAGTCTTCGTTTGGGATCCAGAGATAGCGAGCACGTGAGATTCTAGACTTTCCACGAGGTGAGTTTTCTCACTATACTGTACCCGGAAGGGTTTTATTGTGTGACCGGAAGGTCGGATATGTTATGAGTTGTATGCATTGTATATGATAAGTTAATCGTTTGTATGTGCTATGCTTGATATGGGTCGGAAGGCATTATGTTATGGACCGGAAGGTTTACCGAGTCGAGACGGAAGTCCCCTGAGACACATGGACCGGAAGGTCAGGGCCTGGAATGGTATATGTGCGTAAGTAGTATTTTGGAGAACTCACTAAGCATTTATGCTTACATTTGTTGTGTTATGTGTTTCAGGTACTAGCGAGGACTGTGGGAAGGCACCAGCGTGATTTGTACACACTGATGAAGGAATTGTTTTATGATCATGGGATGTATTTTGTTACAATGACATTTGTTACACATGTGATTTCTAAATATTAAATGATGGTTTATAATGTTTGCAAAAATAAAAAAAATTGTTTTGAAAATTCACGTTGTTACAGATAATTAAACAAAAATAAGAGTTTGATGTAATATCTGTAAAGGAAAGATGGTTGACTTAAGATTTCCTTACTTTGACTTTTGATGAACATATCATTAGAATCTAATGGTGCAATAATTATTTTAAATCCTTAATTTGGCTATAGTAATCCAAGAAGATTGAGATTACCTAAACTTTTTTTAGTTGTTAAAATGGTTAGAGAATCTCATAACCATTTCCTTAGTCAAAGTCACAATTTCCATTAAGCATCTAATTGGTAAAAATTCAACTAGCATTAAGAACCAAAAAGTCAACAAATCCAAGAGGAGTCAAATGCTTTCACTTCCATGTTGGAGAAAATGTTTTTATGATTGTGTGAAGTAAAACTAACACAAAATCACTTGTTGCTTGCTAATTTGAGGATCCTTTACTTAAGCAAGAAATTAGCCAACTAATCACCACAAGCACATTTAAACTCATAAATAAAAACTTACAATGAGTAATAAGACATTAAAACACAAAACCTTCTCATAAAGAGTCAAGAACAAGTTCAATGAGTCTTCAACATTCAAAAAAAATTCAAAGGATTCCACAAAATTCAACCAAGTTTTGTTTAGCCTAGCATGGCTAAACTCAAGAAACTAAAGCTAAAGTAAAATGTACCAAACATAAAGCAATATTTAGAGATGAAAAGATGATGTTATTCAAGTGTTCTTGGCCTTTAAAGTCTCTAAATTCTCCAGAGAATGCTCCCAAGTTCGGATGTGCAAGTGTATGAAAAGAGTCCCACCAAACTTCCTCAAATTGAAGCCACAAGTAAAATCACGATTTTTCCCTGCATGAATCCACACGGGCCACATGGAAATCTTAAGCCGCATGAACTAACAAACAATTGGCTTTCTTTAATTGTTGGGCTTGCACTGTTTAGTCAACTAGCCCAGTTCGAGTCCGATCAGCTTCGAACCCATTTTTCTTCAAGTTCTCATCAATTTGAACCCAATTTGACTTTTCCAAATCCTTCAAATCTCTCGTAATCGCTCGATCATTAATTCCCGCACGATTAAAAAGTTCTTCCATTTTCGCTTAATTAAGAGACCATCTTCTTCCGTTTTCCATCCATCTAAAGCCCATTTTATGCATCACCTCTAATAGATATTAAGCCCAAAAATCATTATTGTTCTCCAAATCGAATAGCCTCCCGAAGATCCCGTGCCGCTAGTCTCCTCAAAATCTACAATTATGCTCACGAAACTAGAAAGTATCCGAAATAGACATAAAATAACAAAAAAAAAATATGCATGGAAATTAACTAAATTATGAATGAAATATGCTAAAATAAACTATAAAAAGAAGAAAATAAAATGAAACTATCAAATCACCCCAAGCTTAAACCTTACTTGTCCTGAAGTAAGACAGGACTAAAATGAACTTGGGATGAACTATCCTAAGAAAAATAAAAAGAATGGATAGAAGCCTAGAACCTGATTACAGTTAGTCAACATGTTCAAAATAGATCTTGCTATTATCTCATGAATTTTTCATTCAATGATAATGGAACCATAAACAACAGCCAGAACAACTCCTCTAGATGAGTAAGGAGGGATGGTCAGTGGCCGCCCCAATGAAACATGCATACAATGAAGAGCATCGGTAGTAGGCAGAAAGAAAATGGATGTGCTCATGTGGATCTCTTCTTTAAGTGTACACTCTTATCACGAAAGTTGCATGATCTCACATCTGTCAGCTACTCTCATGTGTGATTGGGTTTCATAACTATGGCACCGTTGTAGGAATTAGTTTACCTAGTATTGGCCCAAACCTCACATAGTATCCGACTGGACAGACTCCCTAACATCACTAATTTGTGAAAAAACAACTCGATCTATATACAATAAACATACCTATCTAAGATAATCATAGCTTGGAATTTGCTTGCTTTAGCTTCTCGACTTTTTTGTTTTCTTTGAGAAGATACTTGAAGGTAATGCACTCACATATCGAATTTTTTTATGAATAAAACTTGTCTTGAAATTTGCTTCCCAAAATTATGTAAGTGGAACCGAAAGTTACAATCATAATCTGAATGGTCTAAGTATGAAAATGACCATATGTGGAGCATAGAGATGTAGACTCCTTTTTGAACTTATGATTTTACGAATATAATGAATATGCCCAAATGTGGACTAAAAAACTCTACTAAAACATAAGAAAATCGCAAAAACATGGTGATGTAAAGAGACTGGATATGGATTCTACTCGGGGACAAACACCAATGCTTCATCCTAACAATTCAAACATGATCAAGTGTGATCCTCTCAGTGGTATGGACCGCACGCTAAAAATATCCATTGATATGGTATATCCTACACTTGATAGTATTGTATGCATAATTCTTCATGAAAACTACCTAGCCATAATCACTTACTCCTTTAAGCTCCAACAGTTCATCCCAAGTATGAAGTCCTAAACTACGACCTAACGGTCGTGATTCGATGTGTGAGATAACAACAAGATCCCTGACCAATAATGATATAATAACTGTGAACCTGAACCATGGCATCCAAGGGGAGTGAAAATAAACAGAGGACAAAAATGCATGCATGCTAATGTCCTAAGCTAAATGTTATGCTAAAATAGAAAGTGAAAAAGAAGAAGATAAAATATTTTTGGAATTTTTTAAAATAAAATCATGAATGAAAATTAGCTTATAACTAATATGATATGAAAACTAACTAAAAATGCATGAAAAGGTAAAAGTAAAAGGAAATACCTCACCCCAAGCTTAAGAACAAGCATTGTACTCAATGCTTAAGGTAAGGGTAGAAATTACCTAAATCGAAGGATCAGGAATCTGAAAATGTCCGTGACGGTGGTCTCACAGGATTCTGAGTTGTAGTCTGCGGGAAATCGAGTTTTTGTGTGGGCTTCAATGGAGATGGGTGTTCTTTAGAGGGAAAAGAAGATGCAAGGAAGAAGAAGAAGAAGTCGATGGGGGTAGGGAAGAAGAAGGGCTTCCGTTTAATTCATCTGGTCAAGATAGTCAACATCGGTCAATGTTTGTCAACAGAAGTCAACCCACTTAAATTCCGATCAACACAACTTATGCGGGTACGGAGCGGGCCGCATAGAGGTCACTTCTAGTGCTTCTTCTTTGCTTCGAGTTAACTAATTGACCGGAACATGAATCTTCGTTATATGTGGGCTGCACAATGACCATGTAAAGGCCGCGTGTACTGAAGCTCAAAAAAAAACTAGGTCTTGAAACCAACCACACAGGCCGTGTGGGATTTTCACACGGGCTGCACAACTTCCTGCATTTTAAAATTTAAATGTTTTTTTAAAAACTTGTTGTTTGGCCAAAATGATTCTCGTAAAGTCCCGGTTTCAATAACACAACAAAAGTTTTGACGAAAAGTGAGAATAAAGTTTGAAATTTTTCAAAAATGAACACTTTCAAAACAAAAAAAAAAAAAAAAAAAAAAAAACATTTTCAAAATCAGTTTATTTGGTTTATAAAAGACGAAAGCACAATGCTTCCCAAAAATGCTCTTCTTTAACTTCTTCGGCGAGACGTCTTACCAACTCTTCCTCAATATTTTGGTATGTTGAAACGGACGATGAATTGGACATTTGCATCAAAACCTCCATAGAAAGGCTTCAACGAATGTCCATTAACCTTGAAAACTTGCCCCTTGTCGACATTTTTGTAATTTCCACACCTTCATTGAGACTTTTTTCTTGTATTTTACTTTCTTTTTACGGGAGAACCATATCGTACTTAGACCTTTGATAATAGCAACCATCCAACCATATTCTTTCTTCTACTTGTTTAGTAAGATGACCAACTCTTCCATCTTTGACATGGTGGTCGATTTGGTGATTGGTTGAGCATCTTTCTTCTCAGGATATGTATCCTTTGAAGCGTCCGACATATTTATCATTTCCAGCTCTTGTGGTTGGTCTACCGCTAGAGTTAGTTTCTCAAAGGTAGTGGGTGGCTCAACTTCTCTTTCGTTAACACCCAACACTTCCTCTATAGTTTCCTTGACATTTTTCTCAATTTATTCTTCCTCCTTGATAGCCTCTTCCACTTCTACTCTTTCTTCCTCTTCTCCATATAACACTCTTGGGCGATCAAAACTTTTATCATCTTTCAAAGGAATGGAACATGTGGTATGCCATGGGCTCTCTTCAGATGGTAGTTTTTCTTGAGCTTCCATTATACTTATTGTTTGAGCAATTTGTGTTATTTGTTGCTTTAAGATTTTGAGGTTGGCTTGGGTTGTTTCCTGGAAGTTTTGGGTAGAATTGGAAATGCTCTTTACAATCTCCTTTAAGGATATGCTTGTCATTTCAGGTTGCTGAGGGGGTGGAGGATATGGATGTTGGAATTATGGAGTTGGTTGTATTTGGTCAATTCTGCAAGCGTGGTATGGGCTTTGGTATTGGTTGTATCCCTAAGCTTGGTTGTTTTTCCACAAGTTATCATGTTGAGGTTGATCATAACTCCATTGGTTTGACCAGTAGTAGTTTCCCTTATCTTGGACTTCTTCCCATTCTCCTTATAAATATGGACACATGTTGGAATGATGTCCATTTAGGCACAAAAATCCCAAATAAGAGGCGAGTTTTGAGCACTTAGGTCACTTTCAATCATGATAACTAACTGAGTTATCTCAAAATTTTAGTCTCAATGCAAGGAATGTTCATTTTCGAACCATACTTTTTTTAATTTCGGGGTTTTAAATTAGAGTACGTGCACAATAAGATCTAGGCATAGAGAAAGAAACTAATTAAATCAAAACCAATCCATGAAAACAGCGCCAAAATTTATTGGTTGTCGAGGCCAAAGAAATTAATAACCCTAAATCTTGTACACTAAAATAGTGTATAGTGGTAAAGGCGTCGAATCCACGGAGATTGGTTCAATTTGTTACTCAAGAAAAATATCTTTGTAAAAATACTTGTAAAATGACAATAAAAGTAAAAATGGGGGTTTTTTTGTCTTTGCAAATACTTGAAATAAAACTAGGATTAAACTAAGACTTAAATAAACAATTCAACAAAAATAAGAGTTTGATGTAAATCAATAAGGGAAAGATGGTTGACTTAAGGTTTGCTCACTTTGACTTTTGATGAACATATCATTAGAATCCAATGGTGCAATACTTGTTTTAAATCCTTAATTTGTCTATAGTAATCCAAGAAACTTGAGATTACCTAAAATTTTCTTAGTTGTTAAAAGAAGATCATAACAATTTCCTTAGTCAAAGTCACAATTTCCATTAAGCATGTAATTGGTAAACATTCAACTAGCATTAAGAACCAAAAAGTCACCAAATCCAAGAGGAGTCAAATGTTTTCACTTCCATGTTGCAGAAAATGGTTTTATGATTGTGTGAAGTAAAACTAACACAAAAATCACTTGTTTCTTGCTAATTTGAGGATCCTTTACTTAATCAAGAAATTAGCTAACTAATCACCACAAGCACATTTAAACTCATGAATAAAAACATGCAAGTAGTAATAATATGTTAAAACACAAAACATTCTCATAAAGATTCAAGAATAATTTCAAGGAATCTTCAACATTCAAAAAAATTCAAAGGATTCCACAAAAGTAAACCAGGTTTAGTTTAGCCTAGCATGGCTAAACTCAAGAAAACAAAGTAAGAAAAGATTGTACCAAACATCTAACAAGATTTAGAGATGAAAAGATGATGTTCGTAAAGTGTGCTTGGCCTTCAAAGTCTCCAAATTCTCCAGAGAAAGTGCTCTAAAATTGGATGTGTAAGTGTATGAAAAGAGTCTCCAAATTCTCCAGAGAAAGTGCTCCAAAACTGGCTTGCACTGCTTAGTCCACTAGCCCAATTCGATTCCGATCAGCTTCTGGCACATTTTTTCATGTTCTCTTTGATTTGAGCCCAATTTGACTTTTCCAAATCTCTTGTAATTGCTCGATCATTAATTCCCGCACGACTGAAAAGTTATTCCATATTCATTTAATTAAGAGACCATATTCTTCGATGCTCCATCCATCTAAATCCTATTTTACGCATCACCTCCAATAGATATTAATCCCAAAAATCTTTATTGTTCTCCAAATCCAATTGCCTCCCGATGACCCTGCACTGTTAGGCTCCTCAAAATCTGCAATTATGCTCACGAAACTAGAAAGTAGCCGAAATGGTCTTGAAATAACAAAAATGAAAATATGCATGCAAATTAACTAACTTATGAATGAAATATACTAAAATAAACTATAAAAATAATAAATAAAATGAAACTATCAAACCTCAAAGATATAAGCCAATCTAGTTTTTCGGCCTTTTCAGCATCTGAGGGCCTAGCTTGCTTAAGTTCAAACAAGGACTAGAGGATATCATCAAGTTTGGTGTCGAGGCTGGAGACTTTGGCGCCGATTTTGGAATCAACTATTGCCACAGATTTGTCTAAGAACTCCATCGTTGAAATAGTAGCAGGAATGTTGTCTCGAAGTTCCATCAAGGCAAAGAGATCAACATAATTTTTGGCTAATGATCGAGTGTCCAAGGTGGAACTCTCAAACCTAGCTTTTTCACCACTTTTTTTAACTGGAGGATTGGAAGGAGTAGGATTTTCTTCTAGTGGATTTACTTTGGGAGGGATTGATGTGGTTTCACCTTCAAGCGTATTCTAGACTTGGTCGTCAATGTGGATTTCTTCATCGGCAGGCTCTGAAGAGGATGACGAAAGTCTGAAATCAAATACGGATCTTGATGATGAGGGTATTTGTAGAGCATGAAATGAAGAGAATACGGGAGGAGCTGCAATGGATGCACTATCATCATTGAACATGAACTCAGATGAATGTTCTTCATGTGGATCAGGATGTAAGGCATCATGGTGAATTGCCTTTGGAGGCTCATCGGATATGATGATGTCTTGATGAGTTTCTCTTGATGCAAACTCTTTATCTGTGACTTCGTCGGAGGGAACAATAAATAGAATATTGCTCTAAATTTCTCAATTATGCATGGAGATGAGAGTTGATTCAACTTATGAACAAGTAAGCTCTGGATGTTTTGTGTGAGAATTGTTAATAAAATCTAACTAATTTGGCTCATCAGTACCTGTTCGTCCTTTACCTAAGCTAGGTATCAGGCCAGTTGTGGCTCCTGAAGTTGGAGGTACATCCCAAGCTTCAATAAACTTAGGATCCAAGATAGGGGTCCCTGATCATGCATGTGTATGAAGAGGAGGGATATCTGATATGACTCGTGAGTATGTTCCAAAGGGGTGCAAAAAACTATTGTCAATACCGACATCACCTTTTTGGGAAGGCGAGGGTGGATTATGAGGAGACTCCACGTGTGTGTACCAGTGGTATTGAAACTCCAAAGGGTACTTTATAAGAGTGTCTTCGGGGGTAAGCTGATGACCAGAGTCATTAGAAATGTCATTGAGTGGTTTATTTTGAGAGGAAACGTCGACTTTGACTATCATTTTGGTTTTTAGCTTGATGGGAGAAGTCTTTCATTTGGTTACCTTCTTTTTCTTGCTACCAGTCGAGACTAGTTTGACCACATCCGAGGTGGGCACAATAGAGATTGGGATGCACTGTGTTGGGTCATACACAGTCGAATTCTCTAACTAATATTTCAAATAATGGGACTTGGATGGTAAATTGGCCAACATATGTTGTGGTATTCTACATGTGAGTCCAAAATACGCTTGGTTTGGAATTCTGTAAGTCTTTATATATTTAAAGGATAAGAATACCTATTTTGGTTCTGTGTCTATTGGTATGGGATCTTGCCTCTCTCGGTGGAGTTGTTGAAGGGTCAAAGCCCAGAACCTTGCACTTGAAATTTCTTAAGGCGTCCTCTTCTCTGCAAATTTCCAAAAGTCTTGCCACAAGACTTCAGCCGGATCCACAAAGTTAGTTCACCCTGAGTAAATGTTGTATACCACATAGAGCCAAACCTTTCTCATCATATTAGTGTCTCCATGCTTGCCGGAAATACCTCAAAGAATGAGGTGCATAAGGACCTTCCAAAGAGCAAAAACTGCCGATTTCTTGAATTTCTTGGCTTTAAATTCTTCTGTGTATCCAATCTCATTCATAAAAGTATGGAACTCTTCAGCAGTTGGTTCCTTCATTTTAAAACCCTTAGAGTTTTCTGGTATGCCTATAGCTTTAAGAAAAGTGTTCTTTGATACTGGAACGATTCGATCTCTGGTAATCTTGGTTTCTAGTACTCCATCTTGAAACTAAATCCTTTCAAATGCAATATGAAGGATCCTGAGAAGAATTTGGGGATTAGGTGTTTTGGAAAGTGGAATGGAAATTGGATGGCAAGAGATGAACTCAATCATTACGCTAATGGATTCATTGTATTTCATTGGATCAAGGGAGAAGAGTTAAGTGGTGTCACGAAGGAAGGACCATGTTGAAGAAGATGAGTCAGATCCATTAGAGGACTTCTTCTTTGGAATGGATTTTGAGATTTCGGGAGCATTTTAGGATGAAGCCATTGTTGCAGGTTTAGAGCTCGAAGAACAACTTTTTCAGAGAGAATAAGGGAAGAAGATGATGAGAGCGTAAAAAAGGAACTGAAGGGTTTTGAAATCCTTTTAAAGTTTGGAGAACCGCGTCGGGTTGAGAAAAGATGTAATGATTATACCCAATTTGCAAATGGACCGCATTAAATGTGTTGCCAAACATGGCATGCAATTGACCTGCAAGGATGAAAGATGTGGTGGCAATACATGCGATTTGGAAACTGTTGTTTTAGTTGAAAGGATGTGCACTTTATTGAGATGTGTGCAAAAATCGCGATAATTTAGGAATAAAAAATAAACATTTGAGTAATTAAGGAAAACGTTTCGGAAGAAAAAAATTAATGAAAATCCTTTTGAACTTCTTTTGAAACGGATGATCTCAGAATAGGGAAATTCTGAGATGAATTGTCTTAAGATGCTTCCAGGGAGAAAATGAAAACACTTGTACATGATATAGAGTTCGAGATTACATAGAATCAGATTGAATATCAAAGGTAAAATGTAATCTTAGAGGACATATTTTAAATAGATTTTGAGATTTTAAGATGAAAAGACTCAGAGCTCAAACAGGAGTAAGATGTGAAGGCTCACTACCATTTCGGACTTTAATTCGAAGGTGAACTCCATAACATCCTTTGAGATAGATTCTGAGATAAGATCAAATCAGAATACCAATGTAACTATATTGGTCATATTAACTTCAAAAGATGAAGTGATTACAAGATGAAAAAGATTTTGACTTCGGAATTAATTTACTTTCTGATGATTCCATCAGAGAGTACAAGCCTCTCGGAAGAACTGAGGATTAGGAAACATTATACCAAATTTGTTCAAAAACTCATTGAATTTAGTTTCGTCTAATTCCTTAGTAAATACGCCATCAATTTCATCGTCATATGGAACAAAAATAAGTTCAATGTTCCCTTTTAAAACATAATCTTTAATAAAATGGTATCGGATATCAATATGCTTCATCACAGTAGATTAGAACCTATTGAAATCGATAACTATAGTCCAGAAGCTGAGATTTCATCGAACTTGAGAAGTGCAACTAGCAGCAGCAATGTATTCTGCTTCGGCTATTGAAAGAGTAATGTAATTTTGTTTCTTGGACGACTAGCTAACCAATCTTCCACCAAAATTGACAGCCACCAGAGGTGCTTTTTCTATCTAATTGGAGACCACCATAGTTTGAATCAGAGTAAGCTTGTATAAGGAAACTCTCATTTGTTGGGAACCAGATTTCGAGACTCTTGGTACCTTTGAGTTATCCGAATATTTGCTTAACTACCAAAAGATGAGACATCTTTGGATTGACCTGAAATCTGGCACACAAACATGTAGAGAACATGATGTCCAGATGGCTTGCTATTAGGTAGAGAAGTGATCCAATCATTCCTCTATACTTCTTTTCATCAACAACAACACCTGATGGTTCTGAGAAAATTTTATGCCCAAAACCCATCAGAACCTTTGCACCGGCACATGTGTCCCTTGAATTTGCTTGAGAAGCTCGGAAATACATTTTTCTTGGTAAATAAAGATTCCTATGTTGGTTTGTTTGACTTGGAGACAAAGAAAGAAACTTAGTTCACAATTCATGCTCATTTGGAATCGACTAATCATAAGCTTGGCAAAATCAGCAACCACTAATGCATCCGTGTATCCAAAAATGATATCGTCAACTTAGATTTGGACTAGCATGAGATGTTTTCCATTCGATCTTCAGAATAGGGTAGGATCGAGAATTCCTATTTGAAAACTGGAACGCTTAAGAAAATCAATGAGAGTCTCATACCAGGTGTGATGAGCTTGGTTGAGACCATAAACAACTTTTTGGAGTTTGTAGCAATAGTTCGGATAAGAATGATTGAAAAAACCTAGAGGCTATTAGAGATACACTTCAGTATCCAGTTCATCAATAAGAAAATCACTTTTAACATCCATTTGGTAAAATTTGAAGTCTTTATGAGTTGTATAAGCAAGAAAGATTCTGATGGCTTCAAGGCGAGCAACAGGAGCAAAGGTCCCGTCATAGTTAAGTCCTTCAATTTGAGTGAAACCTTTAGCCACCAATCCTGGCATGTTTCGAATGATTACGCTTTCATTGTCTACCTTGTTTTGGAAAACCTATCTTGTACCAATAATAGGGTGATCCTGAGGAGGAGGAACAAGTGTCCACACTTCATTTATGTCAAATTCTGCCAACTCTTCTTGCATGACTGTAATCTAGCCAGTATGTTCCAATGCTTCCTTGATGGATCTTGGTTCAATTATTGAGATAAATGCTGAGAAATGACATTTCATTTTGGATGTTGGTAGCAGAGCGAGTTTGTACACCGGCGTTGAGATTTCCTATAACTTGGTTTGGTGGGTAATCCTTCATCCAGATATGTAGTCTTGGAAGCTCTTGTGTAGCTGATGATCCGATATCAACAATGGGGTTATGTTTCTCCCCCTGAACAATTAGAATTTGAGGATGATGCTCGCCTTGATTTCTGAACTGGAGATATCTATGTCATCTTTGTTCGGAAAGTCAAAGAAATCAACATCGCCATCATTGTTGTTTGGAATAGGATCGAATTCAACAAATTGATCTGTTGCATCTTGGAATCCATCAAAATTTGATTCAAGAGTGGAAAGACAATCCCCCCCTCAACCTAAGAATATTGAAATGGATCGGAATCAAATGGAGGAAAGGTGTGGGTAGGACCAGAAACATTTTGGGAAATTTGAGCTGAAGTTGAGGATGGTCTTGATCGAGATTCCGATTCAAGAGCTGTTTTTGACGGCTTGAAAAGGGTTTCAAATTCCACTTCATTAATGATATAAGTATCCGAACATCCTGGCGATGGAGCATCAGACTCCATGAAGTGGGTTGTGACATGAGTTGGGCCAGAATTCTGAACATAATTGTCATCGAAGGAGACATCAGAACTTTTTTCACGAACACAAGTTTGACGATTTAGAACTTGGTAACCTTTTGATTTTGCTAAGTATCCAAGAAACATTGTTTCATAGGCTTTAAGCTGAAATTTCGTGAGTTCATCACGGTTATTTTTCATAAAGCACCGATAGCCAAAAACATGTAGAAATGAGATACTCGGCTTACGACCATTCATGGCTTCATAGGATCTCAAGTTGAGGTGTCGAATGATGATGCTTTGATTTCAAGTGAAGCAGGCAGTGAACACGGCTTCATCCCAAAGATAAAGTGGATGGTTTGCAAAGTTAAGCATCGATCGAGCAGCTTCAAGAAGAGTTTTGTTTCTTCTTTCAACTACACTATTTTGTTGAGGAGTGTAGGGAGCTGATAAATTGTGGTCAATGCCTTTGTCGGGGAGGAATTTCTCAATGGTGACATTGGTAAATTCCGAGCTGTTATCACTTTAGATTCATCTTACCGGTAGTTTGACGAGAACTTCAATTCTTTTGATGAAGATGATAAGTTCCGAGGCTATCTCAGATTTCAGCCTGCGGAAGAAGACCCAAGTGAACCTTGTAAAATCATCCACAATCACAAGAATATACTTTTGGTGATGTATAATTTCTACAATGGATGGTCAAAAAGATCAATATGAAGGAGTTCTAATGGTTCCGAAATGGATTTTTCAATGATAATAAAATGACCTTTCTTGGATTGCTTCCCACATTCATATGCATCATACAAATGATCATTTTCAAACTTGAGGAGTAGAAGTCCTCTAACCATTTCACCGGAAACAAGATCATTCATATATCTAAAGTTTAAGTGAGCAAGCCTCCGATGCTATATCCAACTGACGACAAGAACAGGTTTTGAGAGTAAATAGAGTTGAGGTTTTGCAATGATAATCTTGATGTCTAGAGGATACATATTCTTATTGCGATTCAATTTGATGAGACATTCTTTCTAGTCTTCTGTCATGAAGTAGCTATGTTTCTTGAAAAACTCAACTCTCCGGTTGGAGTCAGTGTGTTGAGCCACACTTATCAAATTGTGCTTCAGATCAGCTACAAATGCCACATTTAAGATAGAGAAATTTCCATTTGTGAGGATGTCATAACCTCGGATCTAGGAGTTAGAGTCTTTGCCATACGTCACATAGCCAACATTTGCTGAGATTTTGAGATCGCGCAAAAATATCTTTCTACCCCGTCATGTGCATGGAACAAGCAGTATCAATATACCATATTGTATCTTGTTTTAAAGCACAGAGTGCCTGCAAAAATTAGTGAATTTTGGTGTTTTTAGGCTTCGAGTTAGGTTTTGGGACATGGGCATGGGCTTTAGACTTATGTTCAGAAACATATGTCTCTAAGGGTTTGTTCTGAGATTCTTTCGGAAAGAAGCAGAAAGCCATGGTCTTTTCAGTGATCCATAAATCATATTCAACAACAGGTTGTTTGGAAACAATTTTTCTTGGACCAGTTGTTTTTGGAGCTGCAGGAATCATAGTGTTACTTGGAGTTGCAGTTGCTTTTTTGAAATTTTTAACTTTCCACTCACAATTTTGGTTTTAGTTTTTTGAAAATTTTTGAGTAATAATGTTTTTCGCAACTCGTTCTTTGTTTGCTACTTTTGATGGCACTTTTGGTTTTGAAAGTTGTGGTTTGAGAATCATACCATCAGATTTAGGAATGAACACAGTGGAAACTGTCCGAGAAGAGTTAGCATTGGTAGGATGAGTAGCAACTGAATTTTCAGAATGGAACCTTGTTTTGAGCTACCAAACTAGGATGATTAGAAGGCTTCTTAAGAATCTTAACAGGCACAAAGGTGTTGTGATTCATAGTAAATGGGCTTACAGTCCGAGATACTTTCTTCTTAGGATTCTCAATGAATCTGGAGTCATGTCTTGAGCTAATTTCCTTTTTAAAGGAATTTTTGGCATCTCTCTTTGGATCAACGACATGTTTCCTATTTAACAATGGTTTCTTCCTAGAGTCAGATGATGACTTGGAAGATTGGCATGTAGCTAGGTTGTTAAACTTAGGCATGATTGGTACTAAGGTTGTTTTTAAGATCACAAGTGAATTAGAAACACATGAGTCAGATGAGTAATGTACTAATATTACTTCATCTACGTCACTATCAAAAGATGCCTAGACAAAATATGACTTATCCGAGTCAGGTCCATTTGTCTCCGGAATTATTTCCTCAATAATACAGTTGTTAGGAGGACCGAGGTTCGGAATTTGAACCATAGTATGGGTGATGCTAGGGAGGGATTTCGAGGTGTGATTCAGGTCCAGGGGTATCAGAGGTGGAAGAGGCATGGAATCATGACACTTGAGAGCTATGGGTTGAAACTGAGGAATTAGAGATGAAAATCCATCTGAGGTCTTAGGAAGGGGTGACAATGGAGAGAAAGGTCTTCATTTCGAAAGAAGCTTCATTTTGGAACTCATCACACTTCAGAATGCACTTCACTTCATATTGGCTTGACTTTGGATTGCAAAAGGTACACTTTTCATGTATCAACAAGATAAGCATACTCAGAACAAGACATGCTTAAGTCTGGTGGAAAGACGACAATACTCAACATGCCTAACTGACACGATATATACAAAATATTTGATCAAATAATGTAACCAAAAGTATTCCTCTTTGGTAAAGAGAATACGAGAGATCAATCTTCAAAACACTCATCAATCTTCATCACCATCTTCACATAAGTCCACACAATCTTCGTATCATCAAAATTATCTTCATATATATATATAACTGTTTAAATAAAATAAAGAACTTTAAAAATATTTTTTTATAACATATATATAAATACATTGTTGAGAAAAGAACTAGTCAAGTATAATTGTCTGTCCACCATATGTTTCTTGTCCGCCATACATTTCTCGTCCACCATACGTAAAAATGGCCTCATCCACCATACTTAAGCATGGTCTGGTCAGTTCGTTGTGCCGATATGTTCTATCATCATCCAGTTCTTTTCTCAACAACATATAATATGTTTAAATGAAAAAAAAAAAAAAAAAAAAAAAAAAAAAAAAAAAAAAAAACCTTTCAAAACATTTTTAAGGTATAAAAATATATAAATATGTTTTTCATATTTATTTATTATATTTATACAGATTTATTACGTACAAATATGTTTTTATATGTATAAATATGTATTTAAAATATATTTACATATGCATTTATTTAATAATATTAATAATAACAAATTCAAATAATAATATATTTATTTGAGTTTTCAATAAAATAATAAAAGTAAAAATAAAAATAAAAATAAAAGATTTTGTAAAAAAAAACCACATATTTTGGATCACTCGACGAAATAGTTTCAATATTTTGGATTAGTTTACCAAATGGGAAAAAGATTTATTAATGTAATTAACTTTTCTGTTTGTTCACATTCGAGTAACTATCTTCTTTTTATTCATATGTAGGTAACAAACTTTCTGTAAACGTTCACATATGACCATTATGACCGGCTGAGCCGGTCATATGTGAATGCTTCTAAAATGTTCGTTACCTAGATGTGTACCAAAAAACGATAGTTAGCCAGATGTGAACAAACCGAAAAAGTAAGAGTAAATTACACGAATGATCCATGTGGTTTGGATAATTTGTACATTTGTTCTCTAACTTATTTTTTAACTCGTGTAATTTCTTCTGTGTATTTTTGTTGTGCGCTTGGTCCATGTGTTACCTCAAAAGACTATTATACGATATTTAATTTATTTTTTTAACTAATTTTGTTATTTATGTGTTTATTTTTTATATATTTAGAATAATTAATAGACCTTATATATTTATATCTCCTCACCCTAAACCTGAAACCAGATTTGAGACATTTAAGTTGGGTCCCACCAGTCACCATCACATCTCTCATCATACTCAACTTCTATTTCCTTTCCATTTGTTGTGACATCAACGTCTTCACCATCGATTCTTTTTTTACTCCTTCAACTTTGACAAACAAACACCAAAAGCTGTCACACCCCCAAACCAGAATGGCGAAAACATTCGGGGGTGGATGACTTCACGTAGTACCATAACAATTGAATATCGTAAATAAAGTAACACAAACAACATATATATAATAAAAATGTACATTGTTGCGTTATACATGTTTCCAAAAGAATATTACAATACGATGGTTTAAAATGTTTGATAACAAATGTCATAGTGTTCCTTCTTCAAAAGCTAGTAGTTACCTGTATTACCGATTCCCTAAGAAATATAAGTGGTTTCGAAAAAGTGTCAACAATAAAGTTGGTGAGTTCATAAGTGTTTTTGTATTGAAAAGTATGTCATTTTGGAAGAAAGTAGATGAAGGTAGTTTCCAGAAAATCCAATATTTTCCACATATAGTTTGAAAAGTTCCCAAAGTTGGAGGGCGTTAGTATCTTTCGTACTTAAATGATAAAGATAAATCTTGTGCTCAAAATAAAGTAAATACTGAATGCATTTATGGGTCTCGTAAATCAAGTTTGTTTTTATACTTTCGTGTGAGTTTTATAACCTTACTATTGACACAGACTCCCTGTAACAACATTCTTCAGGTGTTGTAGTGTTATGACATTTGTCACCCCAGACCTGCCGGTCTAACTGTAGCTAACAGTTTAGTTGCGGGGTTGTCAATCCCATATAGATCTATACACAAGTATCACACTCTCCCTCCAATAGATTATGGTTTATAATACAAGACTTGAAATGCATACTAGAAAGTACGTTGAAGTTAAATATCTCACATCACCTAGTATAAACAGATTCACGATAAGAAAGTCTTTGTTTTACTTTAGGTGAAAGTATTTCGTTTTTCAATATGTATATGTAAGAATGTATGAATAACTCGCAAACTATACCCATTATAGTTTTTCAGGAAGTATGTTCCATTTGATGAAAATAACTTGGTAAAATACTAAACTTTATACGTAAAGCAAGATAGATGTTGTATTTATAACGATACATTTTCTTGTATTGTACTTGTATTCCCCCCCCCCCCTAAAACATGAAAAGACTTAAAAAGTAGGGGTATGAAATCACTTGTTCGGTTTGAAGAGAGTGGGGCTAGAGTCGGGCAGAACTTTGACTGCGAAAAGTTGCATCTTCGAGCTTCTCGGGGATCTCGGTAGCGTAGAACCTTCATCGGGGGCTCGAGTGTGGAACCGAGGGTGTCGGGATGGCCTCTGGTGATTACAAGTGTGTGAGAGTGAGTGAGGATTTGAGAAAAGGTGTCCAAAATCCGGAGTCCATGCTTTCTATTTATAGGGCTGAGGGCGCGAGTACGTTGGGCGTACCACCGGAGTATGCTGGGTGTACACGTTACGCTGGGTGTACTTCGGTTACACTGGGCATAACTTTGCGTCATGGCTTACGACTCGGGTCTAGCTAGGCGTAGAGCTTGCAGTCGATGGGACTCGACCCTGCACCTGAGTACGCTGGGCGTACTCTTGAATTACGCTGGGCGTAATCCCAGCTTCAATCTTCTAAATTCGTAACTTTTGCGTACGGGCTCCGTTTTTCACATTCTTTATATCCACGCGTAGTTGAGACTATGCTCTACAACTTTCATTTAGACTCCGTCAGCTAGTTTTGACTTTATTTTTAATACTATGTTTTTAATAGGCTGGGACTACTAAAGTCCGTTAAAAACTCATAGTTTCTTTATCCGACGTCTATTTTCGTTTGTCTTTTTATCATCTCACTCCCGATGTGGAGACCTTCAACTCTCGTTTAGGTTGCGTTAGCTAAATATCGTTCGATCTTTAATTTGAGTTTTTAGCTTTCTACTATTGTTACGAAACTTTGAAAATTCATAACTTCTTCATAGGAGGTCCAATTTGGGCGATCTTTTTATGCATGTTCACCGTTTAACGTAATCTACGACTTTTGTTTAGATACTTAAGGCTAAAATGCATTTTATTGAAATTTCTCTTTTTACGTTAAATAATGTTTTACCTGGTGTGTCGTGAATATTTGAGTACTCGTAATGTTTCATTATAACTCGGTTTTGAATGTTCTTTGTGTTTTTGGAAACCTTGGCACGATATCTATCATTTGATGCATCCCAACTTTAGATTTTGAACATTTAATTTTTTTTTTTCAGGTTAATTTCGTTGATTCCAAATAGTTTCGTTGTATTGGAGTTTTGAGTGTTACATTGCTTTGGAAAAATATAGGGTTGTCACACCATCCCCCCACTTCTTTAGGTTTGACACGTGGAAGGTAGGGTGTACGTTGTGGAGTTCCTGAGGTAATCGAAGTTTGTAAGCCACCGGATCGATCCTGGCAAGGATCTCAAATGGTCCGATGTACCTTGGGTTCAGTTTCCCACGCTTTCCAAAACGTATTAATCCTTTCTAGGGTGAGACTTTTAATAGGACACGGTCTCCAACCGGGAATTCCAAGGGTTTCTGTCTTTTATCCGCATAACTCTGTTGTTTGTCCCTTAACGCCTTCAGTCGTTCCCGGATCTGAACAATCTTCTCCGTGGTTTCCCTTATGATTTCTGGCCCAGTGAGAGTGTTGTCTATTGCTTGTCCTCTTGCTAGCTTAGTTTCACCCACTTTAGCCCAACACAGAGGTGATCTGCACTTACGACCATATAGGGCTTCGAACGGGGCAGCCTTGATGCTAGTGTGGTAGCTATTGCTGTACAAAAACTCGACCAATGGTAAATGGGTGTCCCATGCCTTGCCAAAATCGATGATGCAAGCTCTCATCATATCTTCTAGGGTTTGTATGGTTCTCTCGCTCTGGCCGTCGGTTTGTGGGTGATACACAATACTCATGTCAAGTCTCGTGCCTAGAGATCTTTGCAGCGACTGCCAGAACCTTGAGGTGAATCTACTGTCTCGGTCCGAGATAATGAATATTGGTATACCATGCATTCGTACAATCTCTCTGAGGTATGTTCTAGTTAGCTTCTCCAATTTATCCGTCTCTTTGATCGGTAGGAAGTGCGCGGATTTAGTTAACCTGTCGACGATCACCCAGATGGTGTCAAGTCCGCTTGTCGTTTTGGGTAATTTGGTTATGAAATCCATGGTTATTCGCTCCCACTTCCATTCGGGTAATTCTGGGTATTGTAACAATCCTGAGGGCTTTTGGTATTCCACCTTAACTTTGGCACACGTCAGACATTCGCTTACATAGATAGCAATTTCGGCTTTCATGTTCGGCCACCAGTACAGTTTCTTGAGGTCCAAATACATCTTATCGGAGCTGGGATGTATGGAGTATCGTGTCTTATGGGCTTCGTTCATGATGATTTCTCTGAATCCACCAAACTTCGGTGTCCAGATTCGATCCATGAAGTAAAGAACTCCATCGTTCTTGACTTCAAGATTCTTATCTATCCCCCTTAAGGCTTCTCTTATCACATTTTCGGATTTCAAGGCTTTTATTTGGGCTTCCTTGATTTGCGTGGACATATGTGAATGGATTGTCATAGTTAGACACTTCAATCGGCGGCCCGAGTATTCCTTTCGGCTGAGTGCATCAGCCACTACGTTAGCCTTTCCGGGATGATATCTAATTTCACATTCGTAATCACTTAGTAGTTCTACCCATCGTCTTTATCTAATGTTAAGTTCTTTCTGGTTGAGGATATGCTGGAGGCTTTTATGATCGGTGAAGATTGTACATTTCATGCAGTTGAGATAGTGCCTCCATATCTTTAGAGCGAAAACGATTGCTCCTAACTCAAGATCGTGCGTCGTGTAGTTTACTTCGTGTGTCTTTAGTTTCCTTGAGGCGTAGGCGATGACCTTCCCTCATTGCATCAGGACATACCCAAGTCCTTGGTTTGACGCATCACAATAGACCACGAAGTCCTTGGTTTGGCGCACTACATAAGGCTCGCTTTAGTGTCTGAAATGCGATGTCTTGTTTTTCTCCCCAGTCGAAGGTCACACTCTTCTGAGTTAGGGTGGTAAGTGGCTTGGCAATCTTCGAAAAGTTTTGTATGAACCTTCAGTAATATCCAGTGAGTCCCAAAAATTGTCGGATTTCTATTGGGGTTCTTGGAGTTTTCCAACTCTCAGTTGCCTTGATCTTGGAAGGGTCCACGTGTATCCCCTCTTTTCTTACTACATGACCTAGGAAATCTACTTCCCGAATCCAAAACTCGCACTTTGAAACTTTTGCGTATAGCTTCTCTACCCTCAATGTTTACAAAACTTGGCGGAGGTTTTGACTGTGTTCTTCTTGGCTTCTTGAATGGATGAGTATATCATCTATGAACACGATTACGAATTTATCCAAGAAGGGATGACATACTCGGTTCATCAAGTCCATGAACACCGCTGGTGCATTTGTCAATCCGAAGAGCATCACTACAAACTCGTAGTGACCATAGCGTGTTCGGAATGCCGTTTTCGGGATGTCTCCTTCCAGTACCCGTAGTTGGTGATAACCAGATCTTAGGTCGATCTTTGAGAAGTAGCTTGCTCCTTGTAGTTGATCGAACAAATCGTCTATGCGTGGTAGGGGATATCGATTCTTGATCGTGAGTTTTTTCAATTCTCGGTAATCGTTGCGCATGCGAAAGGATCCGTCCTTCTTTTTCACGAACATTACTGGTGCTCCCTATGGTGAGAAGCATGGTCTGATGAAGCCTTTGCTCAGCAGTTCGTTTAGTTGGCTAGACAGTTCCTGCATTTCGACCGGGGCTACATGGTACGACGATTTTGCTACTAGAGTAGCTCTAGGAATTAAGTCGATTCTGAACTCGACTTGGCGTTCTGGTGGGATCCCTGGAAGGTCTTCTGGAAAGATGTATGGGAAGTTGCAGACTTACGGAATGTCCTTAATGTTCTTCGATTCTCGTTTCTTGTCTACTACGTGGGCTAGAAAGGCATGATGTTCTTTGCGAAGATATTTTTATGCTTTAACACAGGAGATGATTTGTAAATTTGAACTAGGTTTGTCACCATAAATGACAATAGTTTCGCCGTTTGGCAGATTGAGGTGAATGGCCCTTTCATGACTAAGTATATCGACATGGTGAAGGATTAACCAGTCCATACTGATGATGACATCGAAACTTCTTATTGAAATGGGCATAAGGTCGATTTGAAACAAGTGCTCGTTTAAATTTAATGTGCATCCTACGTACATATTGCTTGCACTTTCCGTTTTACCATTTGCCATTTCTACAGTGAATGTTTTATTGAGTGGTTTGGGTTTTTGATTAAGTAGGTGTTTGAATTTATGACTCACAAAACTTCTCTCTGCACCGCAGTCAAAGAGTATGCATGCATAAATGTTGTCGAGGAGAAACGTACCCGCAACCACCGTGGGGTCCGCTATTGCTTCATTTTCTCCTATTGCCAGCACTCTTCCAACACCGCCAGCATTCCTTGCCTTGGGGAAATCCCTCTTGAAGTGCCTAGTTTCTCCACACCCATAACATGCCTGGCTTACTCTAGTACCAGGAACTTGAGTGATTGGTCGCGCCAGTGCCTTACAGAAACGGGTAATGTGCCCCTTTCCTGTCGCATTTTTTACAATGCATTTCACGGTAGTTACCGTGGTGGTGGTAATTGCTTTTGTTGCACTTTGGTAGGTTCCCAGTATATTGCTTTGTTGGCGCAGGGGTAGCAGGGGTTGCAGTGGGGGTAGTAGCGGCATGGACTGCCACCATTTGTTTCTTTGAAGGTTCGTGTGATGTTTGAAATTTCCTCTTGTTCCAGAACTTCTTCTTGCTGTTGTTGTTGACATTGTTGTTGTTGTTGTTGCTTCCTTTGGTTGGTTCGGCGACGACGATCGTGACACTCTGATAGACACCATGATCGACGAGAGATTGCGCCAGTTCCTTGGTGCTGTCGAACGTCGTGGGTTTGGAGGCTAACACACTCCCTCGAAGTTGGGTGATAGTCCCCAGATATACCTTTCCACCTTTTCGCTTTCCAGGATCATCATTCCTGAGCAAAGTATTATCAAATCACTGAATCTGTTGGTATAGCCTGCGATGTCCGAGCCTACCATTGTAAGGCCCCACAGTTCCTGTTCGAGCTTTTGAATCTCGCCTCTGGGGCAGTACTCTCGTAGGAGCATTCGTTTCAGGTTTTCCCAACCCATGGAGTTCTCCACCGGTAGGGTTAGTGCCTTGACGTGGCCGTTCCACCACATTTGGGCTCGTTCAGAGAAAGTATAGGCGGCGAATTTCACTTTGCTTTCTTCGAAGCACGTGCAAATCTCGAACACGGCTTCCATTTTCTCTATCCATTGGGATAGAGACATCACTCCCTTAGTTCCACTAAAGGGAATAGGTTTACTGTTGGTGAAGTCCTTGTAAGTACATTCCCTGGTACGGCCCTGGTTTTGGCCACTTGTAGAGCTGTTTATTTCTCCTCCTGATCCGTTGTTACTGATTTGTGCCATCGCTGCGGTTACAGCGACTGTTACAGCAGCTTGGAACATCGTTGTATTCATAGTTGGAGGGGGTGGTGGAGCTGGTGTTGGAGCTGATTTTATGCGCGATGATCTATGAGGAGGCATGTTCTGGTAGAGAAATAATAATAACGACTATAAGTTTCTAATGAATTGACAATCGTGCACTAGAGGGTTAGTCATATCTTGTAATTTGTTTTGACATTAGTTAATGGTTTTTTTTGTAGATATAGCAATTTACATAATCCGATGAGTTTCGAGAGGTATATAAAGACATACTTCATATATATATATATATATATATATATATATATATATATATATATATATATATATATATATATATATATATGTCACACATACGGTGCGTTACATTATGCTTCATGTTTATACAAGTTCAAAGAAAATAAGAAAAACTTTATCCGAGGTCCTATTCTATATCAAAATTGTTGGATTTGGGCAAGTTCTACTTGCGGCGTGTTGTGCATTTTGAGCAAGATTCTGCATCCGATTGTTTGACTCCCATTAAACGTCTCTCAAGAACCGCTTGTTGTTTCTTCATCTCTCTTATTTCTGCAAGTGCTTCCTCCATTTGGCTTTAAACCGTTGTTGTGTGGAGTTGGGTACCTTCGTGTAGTCCTTCCAGACGACGGATGTATGCGGCGTTACCCTGTGTAGTAGCATTGATCTCACGAACTCTGGCCGCTTGCATATCCGAATGGTAGTTCTGGGTGGCTATGATGCCCACAATAACGGGAAGCGCTCGATCGGCTGAGCCTCCTCCACTAACATTGTAAAAATCTCGACACATGCTGAAAGGAGGGCGTACACCTAGTTAGCGGCTCCAATAGTAGAGATGGCTTCCCCAAATGGGAATGGGGGTTTGGTAACCCATTCTAACTTCGGGAGGGTCGATTATTTTCGGCTCGGAGTCTGTTCCATCAGTAGCTTCTTCTTCCTCCTCAACCTCCTCATCGACTTCGAATTCCTCTCCGACTTCCTATTCGACTTCGAATTCTTCTTCGACTTCCTCTTTGATTTCCTCCGGGTCTTCTTCCGGATCTTCTTCTATCCATCCGCCGTTACTTTGGTTTGGGTAGTAGGGATCTCCCGGTATATGGAATCCGGCCATTTGTCTGTACTAGGATAGAGGTATGAGAATTTTATAAGAAAAGAAATTTCTATTTAATGGCATCCTAAGTTTAACTATCTCTTATGGTGTGCAGGTTTTTCATTGTTCTATTATTTTTATAACAATACTCCTATAGTATTTCAAATTTGCGAGTCTAAAAATTTTATTTGATAAATTTTTGACTTGTTGTCCACTACGACCATTCCTCAACGTACGTTGGTCAAATCCATGATAAATATAGTTGATCAGGCTATATTTATTCTCGATTTGATTATATACCTCGAGGCCCAATCATAGTGTCGCAACTCGCCTTGATACTTTTTAGAAACCTTTGTTATGATACGCGACCGATGCATGCATGTAAAAATGTATATTTTAAAAGAAAATATGTCGTTTATGAAAACGCGTTGTTAGAGGGTTTTTGGTCCCCTTTTGCATTTATAGTTTGTATATCTTATGTGGTTCGATATACTTAGTTCACTATAAACAATTCTCTGATACCAATCTGTCACACCCCCAAACCAGAACGGCGGAAACATTCGGGGGTGGATGACTTCACGTAGTACCATAACAATTAAATATCGTAAAGAAAGTAACACAGCCAACATATATATAATAAAAACGTACATTGTTACGTTATACATGTTTCCAAAAGAATCTTACAATAATATGGTTTAAAATGTTTGATAATAAATCCCATAGCGTTCCTTCTTCAAAAGCTGGTAGTAACCTGTATAACCGATTCCCTGAGAAATACAAGTGGTTTCGAAAAAGTTTCAACAATAAAGTTGGTGAGTTCATAAGTGTTTTTGTATTGAAAATTATGTCATTTTTGAAGAAAGTAGATGAAGGTAGTTTCCAGAAAATCCAATATTTTCCACATGTAGTTTGAAAAGTTCCCAAAGTTGGAGGGCGTTAGTATCTTTCGTACTTAAATGATAAAGATAAATCTTGTGCTCAAAATAAAGTAAATACTGAATGCATTTATGAGTCTCGTAAATCAAGTTTGTTTTTATACTTTCGTGTGAGTTTTATAACCTTACTATTGACACAGACTGCCTGTAACAACATTCTTCAGGAAGTATGTTCCATTAGAGAAAATAACTTGGTAAAATACTAAACTTTATACGTAAAGCAGGATAGATGTTGTATTTATAACAATACGTTTTCTTGTATTGTACTTGTATTCCCCCCCCCCCCCCTAAAACATGAAAAGACTTAAAAAGTAGGGCTATGAACTCACTTGTTCGGTTTGAAGAGAGTGGGGCTAGAGTCGGGCAGAACTTCGACTGCGGAAAGTTGCATCTTCGAGCTTCTCGGGGATCTCGGTAGTGTAGAACCTTCGTCGGGGGCTCGAGTGTGGAACCGAGGGTGTCGGGATGGCCACTGGTGCTTACAAGTGTGTGAGAGTGAGTGAGGGTTTGAGAAAAGGTGTCCAAAATCCGTAGTCCATGCTTTCTATTTATAGGGATGAGGGTGCAAGTACGCTAGGCGTACCACTGGAGTATGATGGGTGTACGCGTTACGCTAGGCGTAACTTTGCGTCATGGCTTACAAACGGGGTCTAGCTAGGCATAGAGCTTGTAGCCAATGGGACTCAACCCTGCACCTGAGTAAGCTGGGCATACTCTTGAATAACGTTGGGTGTAATCCCTGCTTCAATCTTCTAAATTCCGTAACTTTTGCGTACGGTCTCCGTTTTTCGTGTTCTTTATATCCACGCGTAGGTGAGACTATGCTCTACAACTTTCATTTAGACTCCGTTGGCTAGTTTTGAATTTATTTTTAATACTATGTTTTTAATAGGCCGGGACTCCTAAAGTTCGTTAAAAATTCATAGTTTCTTTATCCGACGTGTGTTTTTGTTTGTCTTTTTATCATCTTACTCCCGATGTGGAGACCTTTAACTCTTGTTTAGGTTGCGTTAGCTAAATATCGTTCGATCTATAAATCGAGTTTTTAGCTTTCTACTACTGTTACGAAACTTTGAAAATTTGTAACTTCTTCATACGAGGTCCAATTTGGGCAATCTTTTTATGCACGTTCACCGTTTAACATAATCTACGACTTTTGTTTAGATACTTAAGGCTAAAATGCATTTTATTGAAATATCTCTTTTTACGTTAAATGTTCTTTATGTTTTGAATGTTCTTTATGTTTTTGGAAACCTTGGCATGATATCTATCATTTGATGCATCCCTACTTTAGATTTTGAACATTTCATTTTTTTGAGGTTAATTTCGTTGATTCCAAATAGTTTCGTTGTATTAGACTTTTGAGTGTTACATTGCTTTGGAAAAATATAGGGTTGTCACAAAAGCCTTCTATTAGGTTGTAGTGGTGGAAAATTCAATGAAGAGACAGTGAGTTGTGGAGTTGGCTCGTCGGCGTTGAAGGACCGAAAAAATGGATGGTGAAGATGTTGATGTCACTAAAGATAGAAAGAAAATAGAAGTTGAGGATGATGAAAGATGTGATGGTGAGTGGTAGGACCCAGCTTAAATTTCTCAAATGTAGTTTCAGGTTTAGGGTGATAAGATACTGTCACAACTGGCATTTTGCTAGTAAATTCTATTCCCATGTAAACATCATCCATTGTAAAAGCCTGTACTCTAAGTGAATACTATACTCTATTCTCGTTCAAATACATCTCATATGTTCAACTAAGGGTTGGAAACCTTAGAAATCCCGGTTCAAGTTCTTTATGGACTAGGACCCTCTTATTGGACCCAATTTCACAAATCTATAATATTTTGTACCATTTGGGCCTAGAATGATTAATTCTAACCTTAATGGGTCTTATTGGGCCATAACTAATCCAATTAACCTTAAGAGGTTGTAAATACATTCTTTTAGTTCAAATTGGGCACAAAATTGAGCCAAGCCAAGAGTGGGACAAACTAATTCAACTTCATTCATCTTAAGCCTAATTCTCAGCCCAATGAAGAAAAAAAAAGAAAAATAAAAGGAAATTAGAGGAATTATGAGAGCTTTCCACATCTTTATTGCATGGAGGATCTCCATGCACATCACCTCACTCCCTGTCTCCTCCCTTCTTCTTGTTCTCGGCCAAAACACCTCACACCACCCTCATTCTCTCAAAATTCTTTTAAGAAAACTCTTTCAAAACACTCAAGAACATCTTCCTTCCTTCCATCCAAAATTTTGAGACCTCTAGGTGTTTCAAGAAGATCTTCACTAAATACCATCAATCTTGGGTAAGTCTTGCTTAGATCCATAGATTAACTTCTTGATCTCTTCAAAAGTCTCCTCTTACACCCATATTTTGTGGATCATGTTCTTAGAACCATCTAAGTTCAAGATCTACTCAAGAAATCTTGCTAGAATCAAAATCTTCTTCCACTTCTTCACCAAAACCGATCCATCACCCCAAGGTGAGTTGATACCCCTATTTTCGACTTTTACTTTGTTTTTGGGGGAGAATACAAGTTGTGTTGTGTATATCTATGTGTGTATGCATGAATATGTGTGTTTTTCATGATTTATTTGGTGGTTATGTATTATTTGCTTCATAAATCTAAAAATATGATAAGAATATTAAATTTATCACTTGGATCTACATGAAAACCTTGAGAAAAGTATGTTTTATCACATATAATACATGTAAACTAGTAGATCTGGGATTTATATACTTAAAAAAGTAAAAATGAGTGTTGTGTTCCAAGATCTATAAAGTAAACTCAAAAATTAGCTCTTCACATAAAAGTTTTGGTCTAGTCTCAAACTATTTTGACTACCTAAATGATAATATTTTTAAAAACGTTTTTACATGCGAAACTTTTAGGTTTATACCTTTAAAATGACTACTCTCATGTTTTCACATGATTTTTCTACAATTTTTGGCGAATTTTACAAAATTGCCTATCAGATTTGAAGTAATTTTGGACTGGCCTGTGAAGGAGAGCAATTTCACACTTGTTAGAAGCCATTAAAAATTATGAGAAAATTTTTGAACAAAGTAAACAAAATTTTCAAACTTCCTAAATTTACGGATTCAAATTTCGACTTACGATGATTTTTCTACGAATTTTCCAACAACTAGGTCAGCTAAGCCCAAAACCAGAAAAATGTATCTTTTCACAAAAATCAAGCCAAAAATGATATTTTTGACAAAAATAGGGTTAAAATGTTATTTTTACCGCAAACAAGTCATCAACACAATTTTTGACCAAAATGGAGACTAAAATGTTATTCTTACAAAAAAAAAAAAAATGGGCCTTAGTTGTCAATTTTTGTCTTACTAGGTCAAGAACATCATTTTTACAAAAAATGGGCTTTTATGCTATTTTAGTGAATACTTGAATAAAAACCAACGATAAACTAACAAACGGATTTATTTGATCATTCTCTAGGTTGTTGGGCCTTAGTGGCCTATTTATATGTTTGATAGGTCATGTATACTATTTATATGTTTATTTGGACTTATTGATCCATTAACATGTGTGACGGACCTAGGATACTATTGTGTGCTATTTGGGCCTGTGAATACCTTACATATGAAATGGGCCTTAGTTGTCCTTTCATAAATATTTCGGGCCCATGTTATATAATCTCATCCCAATTACGCCTTGAAATGACTTACATGCTTAGTGATGCCTTAGTGGTTCACTTACACGGTTCATTGGGCCTGGAATGAGTTTATACTTTTTCTTCGCGTAAAATCGATTAAGGACCTAGTTAGTTTTATCGGTTGAAGCCTATTAAGTGTACGATCGGAGCCTGTAGTTATAATCAGAGTCTCTTCGAGGGAGAGCGGGGATTTGTGTATAGATCTATACGAGGATAACACCCCACACCTGAGTTGTTCGCTACAGCTACTCTAAATCAGTCTAGGGTGACAAAAACAGTATTCTATTTTTTTTCCGTCGTCGTCCAACAACACCAATATAGGTGAAATTGTCATTATTTAGTATGGTTATGACGGCTCACTTAGAGGAATTAACAATATAAATTTACACGAACATACTCTCACTGGTACTCAACCTCGGGGGTTGGTATGGCAGCATTTTCTTTTACAGACAACATCGGGTTGTCTGTAGACATTCTCTTTACATTCTCTCTACATTCTATTTACCCTTTTATTCTAATAAACAATAACATACATACATTAACATAAGATCTCACACAAGCATATTGTCACACCCCAAAACCTAGAACGGTGGAAACGTTCAGGGGCGGAGGACGTCATGTAAAGTATCACAACAGTGCAAAGTAGTAAACAAGCAACAACATTATCCATTGCATGAATAGTAGAATTTTAATACATGTGTGTTCTTTCATAGAATAAAACACCATAACAAATAATCAAAATAAAAGAAGAATCTTGACTGCTACGTCTTCTCAAAACCTGGTCATCGTACCTGTCTACTGGTGATCTGAGAATACAGGTTATTTTGAAAGTGTAGATCAACATTTAAGCTGGTGAGTTCATAAGTATTTAACGTCAATGTTTGTATAAATTTGAATCAAATTGTTTGTAGATTTTTGAAAACTCCTAGAAAATCCCATATTTCCTACTATTATAAAAGTAGCCTTCTACCAAGACCCGACTGTTTTGAATGTTTACCTCTAAAAATCCAATATTTTTTCATAAGTGTGTGGTAGTTTAAAAGTTCCAAAACTGTAATGCAATAGTTTTTTTCATGCCTAGAATAGTAGATTGATGTATGTATAAAATCGCTAAGGCATTTGATAACCCCGTAAATCAACGTGTTCTTAATACTCCATGTGAGTTTTATAACCACGCTATTGACCCAGACTGCCTGTAACAACGTTCTTCAGGCATTGGAATGTTATGACGTTTGTCACCCCAGACCTGTCGATCTAACTGTAGCTAACAATTTAGGTGCGGGATTGTCAATCCTGTAGAGATCTATACATAAGTATCACGCTCTCCCTACAAGAGATTATGGTATATAATACAGGACTTTAACGGCATACTTGAAAGTACTTGAAGTTAAATGTCTCACAAAACTTAGTATCAAATAGGTTTACGTATGAAAAGTCCATTTGTTCTTGTATAATAAAGTATTTCCTAGATATAGTACTTATATTATGTAAAATCTCATGATTTCCTTGTAAACTATACCTATTATAGTTTGTCCAAAAGTGTTTTTCGTTTGTATGGTGAATCCTAGTGGAGAGTCAACTTTGTATGTAAAGTATAACATTTGTAATAATATTATCGAACATTTATACTAAAAATATAAATAAAGTGTTTGATAATTTATATAACAACATGTTTATTTCAAAAGGACAATGTGTCATCGTGATATGTCGCATGAAAACGTTTTCGTATGATAGTTATAAATAACATATGATTGTGTATATAACAAAGAGTATAGCAAAAGATTGATGTTTTTCACACGAGGAAAACCGTGTGTTTACTTGTATTCCCCTCCTTAAAAGTGTATAAAATCATTTACAAGACATTTGAAAACATAGTTCTAGGGGTATGAACTCACTTGATACATAAAGTATAAATAGTTTGAAACACAAGTTTCCTTGTGTTACACTTGTATCCCCCCCCCCCCCCCCCCCATTATAAAACATATAAAAAGTTTGAAAAATGTGTTGGGGTATGGACTCACTTTTTACAGTAAACAACGTTTTGTTGGTTTTGTCGCGGATCTTTGATTTGTCATAGCTTCTTCGTTATAGCTCAGAATTTACTGTTCTCTATAGTTCCGAAAACCTTGTTACGGTATCTACCACTTGGTATATCCTAATTATGGTTATTGAACAATTTATTTTTGACCTAAATTTTGCTGGTGTTACATTATCCCCCTGTTAGAGAGAATTTCGTCCCGAAATTTAATGTAAGGTAAAAATATTTGTGGATTAAGGAAAGAGATGTGGGTACTTTTGTTTCATATGATCTTCGCGCTCCCAAGTATATTCAGGTCCTCGCTTGGCATTTCAGTGAACCTTCACTATCAGGATACGACTTTGTTTTGTTTGCTTGACCTTTCGGTCCATGATCTCTACAGGTTCTTCCACGAAGTTGAGGCTCTCATTGATCTCGATCTCGTCGAGTGGGATTACAAGAGTCTCGTTGGATAGGCACTTTTTCCAAGTTCGAGATGTAGAAAGTAGAATGTACGTTACTGAGTTCGCGAGGTAAATTGAGTTTGTAAGCTACTGGGCCGATTATGGAAAGAATCTCGAAAGGCCCTACGTATCTTGGATTTAGCTTTCCATACTTTCCGAAGTGTATCAAGTCCTTCCAGGGTGAGACTTTTGAAAGAACGCGGTCCCCCACCTAGAATTCCAAAGGTTTTCTTCTAATGTCAGCGTAGCTTTTCTGTCGGTCTCTAGAGGCTTTCAATCGTTCACAAGTCTGAACGATCTCCTCTGTCGTCTCCCGAATGATCTTCGGACCTTCGGTGCAATTTCATCTGCCCCTAACTCTAGATCATGTGTTGTATAGTTGGTTTCGAGTGTCTTAAGTTAACATAAGGCATATGCAATGACCTTACCTCGTTGCATCATAATACACCCGAGCCCTTGATTGGATGCATCGCAGTAGACCACCAAGTCTTCTATTCCTTATGGAAGGGATAGTATCGGTGTGGTGCATGAGGCTCGCTTCAGCATTTGGAATGCTTTCTCTTTCTTCTCTTCCTAGTTAAGGGCCAGGCCCTTCTGGGTCGAAGTCATATGAGGCTTCGCGATTTGCGAGAAGTTCTGAAAGGACCTACGATAGTAGCTAGCAAGGTCTAGAAATTTGCGAATTTCTATAGGCGTTTTCGGTGCTGACCAGTTCTCAATGGCTTTGATTTTGGAAGGGTTCACATGAATTTCCTCTTCACTAAAAACGTGACCCAGGAACTCGACTCTTCGAATCCAAAACTCGCATTTAGAGAACTTAGCGTAGAGCTTCTCTGATCGTAATGTTTCCAAGATCTGATGTAGATTCTTACGATGCCTTCCTTACTACGAGAATAGATAGGTATGTCATCTATGAATACAATGACGAACTGATCCAAGTAAATATGGCATACCTTATTCATTAAGTCCATGAATACCGTTGGCGCATTGCTCTAATCCGGAAGGTATCGCTACTGACTCGTAGTGTCCGTATCGTGTTCGGAAGGCCGTCCTCAGGACATCTTCCTCTAACACTCATAACTAGTGATTACTCGGATCTCAGATCCATCTTCGAAAGGTAATTCGTTCCTGACGGCTAGTCCAACAATCCATCTATGCAAGGCAGTGGGTAATGAATCCTAATGGAAATCTTGTCGAGGTCTCTATAGTCGATGCACATACTAAACAATCCGTCTTTCTTCTTGACGAACTAGACTGGAGTTCCCCAGGGTGAGGAGCTTGGTCTTTTAAATCCATTTTTGAGTAGTTCTTTAAGTTGACCGGACAGTTCTTGTATCTCTTTAGGTGTTAGACTATAGGGTGATTTGGTTACAGGGGTAGCCCTTGTAACTAATCTGATTCCAAAGTTAACCTTGACGTTGTGGAGATAATCCTGGGAGTTCTTCTGGAAAGACATCAGAAAGATCCAAAAGAAAATATGATTACTCATGAAGTAAGGAATAGGATAGGTTCTTATATTCTATTTGTATCTCTTTTCCTCGTTCAGCGAGAAGGCACTTGATTGGGTTCTGAGTTTATTCGCGTAGCAGCACTATCACTCGTAATCTTGACCAGTCTCTATCCTAAAGTTCATATCAGAAGTCATACCTGGTTCATTAATCACAGTCTCGTGTATACGAGTCGTATATAATTAAGATTGAAAAGGTAGTCGAATGAACGATTCTTCTTTAAGCTCACATCCAAACAAGGAAAAGAAGTTAAAGCGGAACCATCAATTCTAAACTAGTAGAGCCTTGATTATATATCACCCTTATGTATACATTCTTCAGTGATAGATCAGCTGTACAGGTCTTCAGATTGAACTTGACATACTGTACGAGTGGTATTCCGGGGAGATTTGATGAGGTTTCTTCGGGAAGGACCCGAAACATAAGGTAGTCTATGCATGAGTACTTCAGAGTTCTGGAATGACGGCTTCACTAGAAAGGCGATTACAGAGAAAAGAATTTATGTACGAATCTGGTATTGTGATGGTCGAATTGACTCAAGTTATATGATATTTTCGGACTACTCGGAATGAGAGGCATTAGACTTAGATCATAAACGATGTTACAAACAAAACACAACAGTCAAACTTTTAACAGAGTTTCAACACTTTAGATTAACTACAAGACTACTGCTGCGAACATGGTATACTACAAAAAGCAAGTATACGCAGCACGAGGGCCCCTTGACTGACTGGATCCCGTAAAAGATAAGACTCGATTTGCACTAGTTTTTAACAGTTTGTGAATCTATTACAACGAAACGCCTTAATTACTTTAACGTGGGTCCGGAGTAGTCTCTCCTGCGGTAGTGATCCTTATTATCTTCCCGTCTGTGTCAGAGTTCTTTGTTATTGTACAATCCTTCTCGAGGTTTCCTATCTCACCATATTGGTGACATATCTGGCCTGTACCAACATCGGTGGTGGAAGTGATGTGTCAGGTCGGAGTTATGGGGACACGGTTGCTTTCGTTGTTCCTCTTTTTCAAACAATTCCTTTTAAAGTGTCCGATTTCATCGCAACCATAGCAAGCCAGGTTGACTCCAATGTCAGGGACTTGAGTGATAGGTCGTGCCCGTGCTCTACAGCTATGAGCCTGGTGCCCTATTTTGTGACAATTGCAGCATTGCATTTCATGGCAAGCCCCATTATGATGAACGCCACACTTGTTACACTTCAGGAGTTTTCCCTCGTATGGTCTGATCGGTGTTGAAATGGTAGGGATTGCCACTTGTTGTTGTTGCATGGCAAGTCCTTAGGATCGCTTGCGCTCAATTTAGGGCTTGACGCTTTCGTATCCTATTCTCGGTTTTACGGCTTTGCAAGTTTGGGACTGTTATCATTTGTTGGCTTCCCAGGTCGATACCATAATCGGAAATGTCAACCACCTTGTTAGCCTTTCTTGCATTGTTAGCGCTGAGGTTTGCAAGGATAACTAATACTGCAGCTGTTACCGCGACTTGGAATGTAGCGGCATCGATATGAAGGATAAGGGTTTCGTTGTTCGGCTGACTATTTCTAGATGACGACATGATTCTATTATACGAAAGAAAATGAGTTCATGATTGATTATGGTTGGACCTAGATGTATTTTGATCATTCATGTAAAGATTAGAAGTAAGTTCTCGAGGGTCTGACCTACATCCCTATGATGCAGTCATAGTAAAGAGTAGAAGTAAGTTCCTAGAATGATCACAAGATGTTTGTCGTCCAAACTAGGGTATCGTTGATTGGTGGATAACATGATCCAACTTTTGAAAGAGAATTGGAAGTGATCCCGAATTTAAATTACCATAGTCAAATAGCTTGACTAGAGTGATTTTCAGATAAAATTCTAACAATAGTATGATGAAAGTATTTGAACAAAGATTGACATAGAAATTAGTCGACTGTCAAAATCACTGATATTTATGATGTAATAAGTTTGGAAAAATTGACCTTGTAGTAGGTCTTACATCATATCCGGAGTAAAAAAGTTTTGACAGCAGAAAGGCCTAACTAAAGTACTTATAGTACTAGATAGTTACATAGAAAAGTGCTACATAGTACATAGACAGGAAAACGATTCCTTATAACAAGGAAGGAAAATAAACCATTTCCTACTGGTGACGATCATTCCTCTGGAACTCTCAGTTCAGCCAGTTGTCGTTCCATATCAAGCATGTATCTTTCATACACCCTCTGGCATACTCGGAGCTCTATGACTTCGGCTCGAGTTTTAGCTAGTGCTTGCAGCAGGGCCTCATGGTCTCTCTCAGATCTCTCACGAGTATTTTCAAGGCGATTGGTGCGGAGGGTATGCATTCCTGCATTGGCATCAACCTCTACGATACAATGGAGAGCCGTCCTGCCTTGAATTTCATTTCGGGCAACTCTACAGACCAGGATTGGCAAAACTTTGTCTGTTGAGCCCCCTTCTCTTAAGTTGTAGAAGCTTCAGTCTCCATTAAATGGCATAGGTTGATCTTTCTCTTCGCTCCATGTTACCAAGCATTCTACCCAAGGAGGCGGTCGGGCCATGAAAAGTCGGACGAGGGTTAGGATTTGGAATGGGGGCTACCAGGGGTAGGTTCTCAACCAGTGGCTCAGAGTTAGCACCATCCGAAAATTCTTCAGCATGGTGATCATCCAAAGGTATTGGATGATCATCCACTGGTTCTTCTCCAAACCATCCAGCATTGCCTTTGTTTGGAAGGTACGGGTCGCCGTGGGGATGGAGTCCAGCCATGTTATCTACGCGAGAATTAGGGTAAGGAAATAATTATTAGACGAACTAACTAGATAGTTATAAGATAATCATCAGTAGTTACTTCACTATTTGTAAAGTGCATACCGGCTATATGTAATCAAAATAGGATAGGCCTTCGAATAAGTGACCTTAACTCCAAATTCACAAGGAACAGGGGTAAAGAAAAAATTCATAGATTCTAAGTCTATGTTATCCTAGTTAAATATAACCTTATTGTATCCACTTGGCAACTATTGATCTCCTAATGAAGATCTTTTTAGTTCTTAACTAAGTAATTATAGTGACATAGGATACTCCTAATGTCTTCGTTGTAGTAGTGTTGGCAAGTTTTTAGACTTGTTTCCATATCACAACCATTCTTGGGAATATGCTAATCACTCCTCGGAACAGCATAGTTGATCAAGCTATGTCACTACCAGGACTGACCATACGTCACCGAGCTTACTTGTGATATTTAACAATCGTAATACTTTTGTTCTTGTTATTGTGACACTATTTTTAGTATGAGTGCAGGTATGTATACTTAGTTAAATATTTTATTATTTAAAAGTATAAACTCTTGGTCAGATTATTTTAATCCCATTGTATTTATAGTCTGTATATCTTTTATGGGTTGATATACTCAATTCACTATAAACAATGCTCTGATACCAATCTGTCACACCCCAAAACCTAGAATGGCGTAAACGTTATGGGGCGGAGGACGTCATGTAAAGTATCACAACAGTGCAAAGTAGTAAACAAGAAACAACATCATCCATTGCATTAATAGTAGAATTTTAATACATGTGTGTTCTTTCATAGAATAAAACACCATAACAAATAATCAATAAAAGACGAATCTTGACTGCTCCGTCTTCTCAAAACCTGGTCATCGTACCTGTCTACTGGTGACCCGAGAATACAAGTTATTTTGAAATCGTAGATCAGAATTTAAGCTGGTGAGTTCATAAGTATTTAATGTCAATGTTTGTATAAATTTGAATGAAATTGTTTGTAGATGTTTGAAAACTCCTAGAAAATCCCATGTTTCCTACTAGTATAAAAGTAGCCTTCTACCAAGACCCGACTGTTTTGAATGTTTACCTCTAAAAATCCAATATTTGTTCATAAGTGTGTGGTAGTTTAAAAGTTCCAAAACTGTAATGCAATAGTGTTTTTTCATGCCTAGAATAGTAGATTTATGTATGTATAAAATCGCTAAGGCATTTGATAACCCCGTAAATCAAGGTGTTCTTAATACACCATGTGCATTTTAGAACCATGCTATTGACCCAGACTTCCTGTAACAACGTTCTTCAGGCGTTGGAATGTTATGACGTTTGTCACCCCAGACCTGCTAGTCTAACTGTAGCTAACAGTGTAGGTGCGGGAATGTCAATCTCGTATAGATCTATACACAAGTATCACGCTCTCCCTACAAGAGATTATGGTATATAATACAGGACTTTAACGGCATACTTGAAAGTACGTGAAGTTGAATGTCTCACAAAACTTAGTATCAAATAGATTTACGTATGAAAAGTCCATTTGTTCTTGTATATGAAAGTATTTCCTTGATATATTACTTATAGTATGTAAAATCTCATGTTTTCCTTGTAAACTATACCTATTATAGTTTTTCCAAAAGTGTTTTTCGTTTGTATGGTAAACCCTAGTGTAGAGTCAACTTTGTATGTAAAGTATAACATTTGTAATAATATTATTGAACATTTATACTCAAAATATAAATAAAGTGTTTGATAATTTATATAACAACATGTTTATTTCAAAAGGACAATGTGTCATCGTGATATGTCGCATGAAAACGTTTTCGTATGATAGTTATAAATAACATATGATTGTGTATATAACAAAGAGTATAGCAAAAGATTGATGTTTTTCACACGAGGAAAACCGTGTGTTTACTTGTATTCCCCTCCTTAAAAGTGTATAAAATCATTTACAACACATTTGAAAACATAGTTCTAGGGGTATGAACTCACTTGATACATAAAGTATAAGAAAACATAATCAATAGTTTGAAACACAAGTTTCCATGTGTTATACTTGTATCCCCCCCCCCTCCCTTCTATAAAACATATAAAAAGTTTGAAAACCGTGTAGGGGTATGGACTCACTTTTTACACTAAACTACGTTTTGTCGGTTTTGTCGCGGATCTTTGTTTGGTCATAACTTCTTCGTTATAGCTTGGATTTTAGTGTTCTCTATAGTTCCGAAAACCTTGTTACAATATCTACCACTTGTTATATCCCAATTATGGTTATTGAACAATTTATTTTTGACCTAAATTTTAATGGTGTTACACATACCAAACAGTTTTCGGAAAATATAGGATTTTCTGGTGGTTTTAAAGTTATACAAATCATTTTCATAAACATGCTGATGAACTCACCAACATTTTTATGTTGACCTTTTTAAATTAACTTGTATTCTCAGGAAACCGTTAAACCATGTTGAGCTGATCAAACTAGTGGATGTTTAAGTTATATTTTGTTTCATCATACTATAACTATTTGGCATGTAATATTCAATTACAATACTCAATGTAAACTATGAATGTTGTTATATTACATGTGTGATGATGATGATGTTATGTTTCAAATATATACTCTGTAATGATACTACAATGTTGAAAGTCACGCTCAAGCCCCCGAACGTTTCTATTGTCTCGTTCGGGGGTGTGACAGATTGGTATCAGAGCATTGTTTATAGAGAACTAGCATATCTAATCATACATGATATGCAACTATATATACAATGGGACTAAACTACTCTGAGCATAATAATTAAAATACATACTTACGCGTGCATTTTAGAGTAATAACATAGCAAGAACAGTAAACGTCTTTGGAGGATTTGAACATCGCTATTAAACCCGGACACTTATGTAGTCGTATTAGGGGTGAATGTAGCTTGATCAACTACATTCATTCAAAATAAGACCAACATGTGTCCGGGGGTAATCATGATGGACAATGAATCAGAAACTTACCATTTAATTATCCAAAGAGCTTATAGAACCAAACCTAAACAAAATTAAAATACTATAGGAGTATTTGGTGTGCTATTTGTTTCAAGTATTTATACCCTTTCGTGCAATACACTATAGATGGGTATCATTAGCTAGGAAATTCCTATCTCCCTAGTCAGGGAAAAGCAGGGAGTAGAACTTGCAGATGGACCCGCTGAGTCAGTAGTGGACCTCGAAGAGGAAGAGCCCGGGGGCAATGACGATGATGTCTTGGATGCAGAATTCGACGTCATCAATCCTCCATGCATGGCTAGAGTACCAACTTATCGTATGGACCCGATGCCCCCCACTTCATCAGAACCACTAGGCACTTTCCGCCACAATTAGGATCAGCTTTTCCCCCACTACTATTTGTTATGATTCTCTTTTACATGCTAAGATCGTATTTACTAATGAAGCAATTATGTGTTTTCCTTGTTTCATGTTATTGCATGAATTCACTTATATGCACAACCGAACCCCTAAAACCGCTAGATACTCAACGATCTCGGAACCAAAATAATCCATGTACTCTAGGGATAGACTTAATATTCGTGCAGGATCTACTATTACTCACCACCATATATACATCATAGGGTTGTAGATTAGAACATGTAGAATCATACGACAAACACAAAGGTATAGAGTACAACCAGAAATGACCATCGTTACTTACGATCTTGCTTGTCATCATGCAGCAGGAAAATGTCATTCCACAAACATAACAAGTGCACCAGCAAGACACCACTCCTGCAAATGGACTCTGCTACATTCCAAGCTGCTGTAACAGCGGTAGTAACAACTACCATGCCACAAATCAACGCAAACAACACCAATGGAGGTGGAAATAGCATCGACAACTCCAGGCGAAGGAACGATCATGGAAACCAACAAGTGATAGCTTATCAAGGCACTCCAAACCCCAAGCTGAAGAGCAGGAAGCGGAAGAATGGAAGTAAGAGAAAAGGACAACCCACTCAAGGGTTCTCGAAGAAGCAACTTGTTGTTGTTGTCCATGCAACCATGACCCTACTACATCAACACCAGCGAGATCATATGTTGGAAGCCTTCCAAAATGCAACCAGTGTGATTTCCATCATAAGGGAGCCTGTCGGGCACCGCATTGTAAGAAATGTAACCAAAAGAGTCACACCACCAAATACTATAGAACTTATCCACGACAGAATCAGCAGCGAAACAAAAACAACAACAATCGCAACATCCATAACAACAACACCAATGTTGGGACCAGTCGCACATGCTATGGGTGTGGAGGAACCGGCCACTTCTAGCGTAATTTCCCCAAGACTAACAATTAAGGAGCAAAAGGATCAGGAAGGGTCCTGAATTTGGGTCAAGGCGAAGTGATCCAAGACTCGACTGTAGTTCTTGGTATGTTCCCACTTAACAACTCTTTCGCTTACCTCTTATTGCATAGTGAAGCTGAGCGAAGCTTCGTTAGTAACATATTCAAACACTTACTAAAACAACAACCCCAGAAGCTAAACGAAGCCTTCACAGTGGAGATGGCTAAGGGGAAAACTGAATCAACCAAAGATATTTATGTAGCGTACACCTTAACACTAAACAACCATTCATTTCAAGTAGATATAATGCTAGTAAACATTAGGAGTTTTGATGTGATAATCGGCATGGTTGGGTTAAGCCCCCACCATGCTGATGCTATGTGTCGCAAAAAGGTCGTTTTCCTTCATCTCCCCAGTCATAAAACTCTAATAACCTATGGTGATAAGCCTGCGAATTTCCGGATGTATTTCTTAAAGACCTTCCGGGAATACCTCCAGAAAGACAGGTCGAATTTCGAATCGACCTAATACCAGGAGCCACATCAAATGCCAATTCACTCTACAGGTTAGCTCCCGCCGAAATTCAGAAGTTATCCATTCAAACTAAGAGAATGGTTGAGCAAAGGTTTCATCAGACCCAACTTCTCACCCTAGGGAACTCCGGTCTCGTTCTTCAAAAAGACGGATACTTCAGAATGTGCATCAATTTTAGAGAATTGAATAAGATCACTATAAAAAACCGAATACCCACTTCCTCGGATTGACGACCTATTTAGCCAGCTCCAAGGAGCTAGTTATTTCTCCAAAATAGAGCTAAGATCCGGTTATCACCAGCTCCGATCCCAAGAAGAGGACATTCCAAAAAAAATTGCTTTCCGAACTCGATACGGTCATTTCGAATTGTCGTAGTGCCCTTCGGTCTATTGAATGCCCCCATGGTATTCACAGACCCTACGAACCGAGTTTTCCCAACCATTCCTAATCAGCCTTTTCGTTATTTTCATCAATAACATACTCTTCTGCTCACGAAGCAAGAACAAAACATTGTCAACACTTACGACCGACCTTGGAAAGCATCAAAGCCGGAGAATATCACAGTGGAAACACTGCATGGATGGATAAAAATCTCGAAGTCATGCTCCGAGCCTGGGTGTTTGAATTTAGCAGGTCATGGGATACTCTGTTGCCCTTGATTGAACTCTCATACCATAACAACTATCAAACGAGCATCAAGGATGCTCCTTTCAAGACTCTTTATGGTCGTAAGTGCAGATCACTTGCCAGTACTCTCACTAGACCAGAAACCATTCGCGAAACGACAGAGAAGATAATCCAAATTAGAACTCGACTTCAAACATCGCGAGACAGACAGAAAAGTTATGCTGACAAATGACGAAAACCTTTGGAATTCCAAGGCGGAGTTCGGGTACTATTGAAAGTCTTTCCCTGAAAAGGAATGATTCGCTTTAGGAAACAGAAAAAAAATTGAACCCGCGATCCATTGGACCGTTCAAGATTCTCGCCAGGATTGGTCCAATGGCTTATATGCTGCAGATCCCTGCCGAACTCAACAATGTACACCCCGTGTCCCATGTCTCAAATTTGAAAAAGTGCTTACCAGACAAAACTCTTATCATTCCTTTAAAAGAGATCGAAATAAACGAGAATCTCCTGTTCGTCGAAAAACCAGTCGAAGTATTGGATAGGGAAGTAAAGCGTACAAAACAAAGCAAGAATAAATAAAAAAACGAAAAAAAAATGTGAAATAAGATTTCAGAAATATATAATTAATATTTTAGCAATAAAAAAAAGAGGTTGGAAGTGGCAAAACAAGTGTTGCGCCAAGAAGAACATGCGCATATGTATTTTAATCGGGAGACTTCTGAAAAACAAATAGCTGCGAGATGAAAAATGTTGTGCGTGTGCTGCGCCGCGCAACAATAAGAGGTCTGAATAAATTTTTTCCAAAAAGCAGACAACACTTAAGTCTTTTCACCATTTCTCGCTCTCTTTTTTGCATATGTTTCTCCTGATTCTAATTGTGTCACGTAAAGATGATGATGGTAAGAATAACAGTAGTGCTGCAACAAAAGTCACAATTAAAAATTCTTCGGTTACGAAAATATACTAAAATCCCAATATTTTCAACGATTTGATAAAAATATCATAAACTTTATTTTTTTGACAGCTAATCCATAATTGACGATTCAACAAAAAAAATCCTAAACTATATTTTTTAACAAAAAATACCTAATTACCGGCTAAATAGAAAAAAAAGAGTAAAAATATTAAAAAACTACCGGTAATTTAAACTTTACTATAAAAAAAAAAATTCATAGATTTTCTTATTAAATAGTTCAAAATATGAGAACTTTAATGTATACCCAATTTTGCTACATATTTATTAAAAAAAAAATAAAATAAAATAAAATTCCACACATATTAAGTACGAATTATTCACATCTCTTAAACATACGCGAGCATATCTCTCTCTCTCTCTCTCTCTCTCTCTCTTTCTCTCTCGCTCGCTCGTTTGTATATATGCCCTAAAACCCCAACACTCGGACCCAATTGCTACCATTATCCTCTACATAAGCCCTGTTCTTTGGTTATCATTTCACTCATCTTCTGCGTAGAGTGAGAAACCGAAAGCAAAAGAGGTTGTTTCATGTATTTTTCTTCCGCAATCAGTCTTTTAAAATTTCTACAACACACTCCCCTAAAAATCCGCATCTGCAGTTTTTGATCCATTTCCAACCTTCCTATGGTATTTGCTCATTAAACCAATAAAACCAAAGTGAAAAATCTTGTTTTAAGGGATTTTGAAATGGCGCCCAGTCTTGATTACTTGGCATCAAGTTTACTGTGTGCAGAAGAAAACGACAGTATATATTACGACGACGACGACGACGATTTTGATATGTTATTGGATCATCCAAATTATCAAAATATTAATCAAAATCAGAGATTTATCAACCATCCTGAAACAGAGCAATGTGTTATTGATTTTCCTTTACGAAGTGATGAGTGTTTGGATTTGCTCATTGAAAAAGAATGTGAACAATTTGTGGATTTTTTTGATTATTTGAACAAACTGAAGAATGGTAACTTGGATTTGGTTGCAAGACAAGACGCCGTTAATTGGATTACGAAGGTTTGTTTTTGTTCTTCTAAATCCTTCATCGAACTCTATTCGATCTGACATTTTCAACTTTTTTTTTATAAAGTAAGGAGTTTTTTTTAGCGATTTTAATTATCGATTAATCTCTACTTGTATGAAACTAAAAAAAGAAACGAAAATCACATATTGCTTTAACTTTCATTGATTTATTTTGACCAGGTTCATGCTCATTTCAATTTTGGACCCCTAAGTGCGTATTTATCAGTAAATTACTTGGATAGATTCCTTGCTGTTTATGAATTGCCTGTAAGTTTTCGTATTTTTTATAAGAAGATATGATTAATTTGTTATATTACATTCAATTTGTTGACTAAAGTGAAACAATTCCTGTTATTAGGACAAAGCTTGGATGATGCAGTTGCTAGCTGTTGCATGTTTATCATTGGCAGCAAAAATGGAAGAAACCGACGTACCCCTCATTCTAGATTTACAGGTCAAGATCCTATTTTGACTAAAGTTGTTGACTTTCTTTGTGGTGTAAAATAATTTTGACCATGGAATTGGATTTTTGATTGAATTTGCAGATGGGTGGATCAAGATTTGTGTTTGAAGCAAAAACCATTCAGAAAATGGAGATGCTTGTGTTGACGACATTGAAATGGCGAATGCAAGCAGTGACTCCATTCTCCTTCATTGATAATTTTCTTGAGAAAGTCAAAGATGGTCAACCCACTTCCAAATCTAAGATTTTGAGATCAACCCAATTAATTTTATGCTTAATGAAAGGTAAAAATGATGTCTTTTTCGATTCATCTCATAATCCTTGAATGAAGCAATGAGGGTTAAAATCGTAAATTTACAATGTAGGGATGGAGTTCTTGAAATTTAGACCTTCTGAGATAGCAGCAGCAGTAGCAATTTATGTCGTGGGATCGACACAATTTTCTTCCCTGTTTCTGCATGTTAATAAGGTAATGTACATTGATACTTAAATTTTGTTAAATGTACAACTTTCATTGCACAAGATACAAGTCGGTAGAACGTTTTCCCGTGCCATAATTCATAAATATCAGTAGAGTTGTATCTTGTGCAATAAAGGTTGTACATTTGATCATATTTCCATGTAAGAAAAACCCTGTTTCTTTAGATCTCCAATGGTAGTTTAATGGAGAGTTGAATGGGGAGTTTAATCCCATTAAACTCAAAATCCCCATTGTGGGTTAATGACATGGCACTCAATAGAATAGGGAGTTCAATCCCCATTGAACTCCACACTCTCTCTCCTCACACACACATACATAAATGATGTGGCAATCCATTAAATTGTATTGGGTTTAATGGAGTGTAGAGTTTAATAGATAAAATTGTATTGTGAGTGGTATGTACATGTGGCAATCCATTGAACTCATTTGAGTTCAATGCATTGAAGATGGACTTAGTAGTAGTGTTTGAAGATTTCCTTGTGTTGACATTAAGATGGGTTTTTTTTGTAGGAAAGGGTTCTTGAATGTGTAGAATTGTTGAAAGAGTTGAGTGGTGGTTGTACAATGAGCTTAATGAGTGGTACATTGACATCAATGACAAAAAGCCCAATAAATTGCTTGGATTTGATTCAGCAGTTGAATCATGTCTAAACTCTGCTAAAAAGAGGCTCAACAACACATCATTTGATTTGAAGATTTAGGCTGATATTTTTAGTTAATAAATAAATTGTTTGGATTTGATTTTTGGTTTTTGATTTATTTTTGGTAGGATGAGTATTTAGTCAGAATTACCCTCCAAAAAAGAAAAAAAAAAGTCATGAGCTGTTAAATATTAGACCTCTTAACAGCTGGCGAAGATCTTGGGTAAAATTGGAAATATAAATACAAATTAAATTATGTATTTTTGGGTACATATGGTTTCTTGTACTCCTTTTATTTTGTTGAATTGCAAGAAACATTGGTTGATAAATTAATTATGTTTAATAATTTTATAGAAGAAATTATGAAATCCCATATTTGTAATGTTATTGGTAAGTAAATGATTAGATTGTGTACTTATTAATAAATAAAAGGGTAACCAGTTGAATAAATTTCCATTTAACGTAATCAATTTAAACAAACTGTACTTTCAGAATATTTTTATAATAAAGTAATGAACTTTAATTTTTCTATTTAATGCAACAAGCTTGAACATTCTTTTTATTTATAAAAAAACTATATTCCAATTTCTATAATTCATGTATTGACATATTACAGCCGGAAGAAAAATTATAGAGAAAATTCAGTAAATGACCAATAAGAGGGGTCATTTGAAAATAATAACCATAAAAAAAACTGATTTCGGAATCTGACCATAAGATCCGTAGAGCATTCTTGGTGGATCAAGTAATCCATCTGAGGAAACGGAACACCTCTGCGGATCTTGAGGTTTTTTTTATTATTATTATTTTTTTTTGTTTCGTTTATTAATATTAATTTTTTTAATACACTAATACCTTGTGTGATTATTATGTATAAATTTGACAAAAAAAGTTAAAAATAATAAACTTATGTTTAATATCACTCCATGGAACTGTTTGAGAATCCATAAAACTGTTATCAGCGAAGCAGTGTACGTCACTGCAGATCAATGTGCACCTTTACGGATTAGTGTATAAATTGTCATATCGGTTAAGTATTGTATTAACTCATCCCGATATTGAAAAATACAGAAATGGCCTCTAATGCTCCAACTTTTACGAATGCAACATCGTCATCTGATACTCCACGTCCATGGACAACAAGTGAGGTAATGATTATAATACGATGTTGGTTGAATGTTTTTGAAGGTGTAACAACAATGGTTACCCTTGATTACCTTGGAGGTGATGAATAGATCCGTATAATAGGTATGTTCAACCTCTCATTTGGACAAGAAGAATATCGGGTACAAGTAGATATTCTAAGTAAGTGGATGGAGTTAAAGAAGGAAATCACATGGTTCAATCGATGATATCATCATCTTAAAAATAGTAGTAATTATTATTACTCAAATGAGGAAGCTCTTATAGAAATGATTTTAGATCATTACATTTTCGAGCATGAGGGAAAAGACTTCGAGTACGTGGACACTTGGAATCTGGTTAAGAACCACCGGTATTTCATGTAGAAGGGTTTTTTTTTTATGTGAAATGTATTATGTAATATGTTTGCTATAGATGTACGTTTGTTTTCATGTATTTGTATTGTTCTGTATTTTATGTTCTGAATAATAAATATACTTTAAGTAGGTTACAAAACATACTTTAGAAAACATAAACATACAACCTTCATAATAAACATAGTTTGAAATACACTTCATTCATTCAAATCGAACCACATAAACTTTGATCTGTTATCATATTCTGGCTATGGGTTTTATGTTGCTTATGTCCTTAGGTTTACTGTCGCTTGCGTCCATTGGTCATATGGCTCTTGTTGCCATTGGTACTTGGTGCAACCCTGCCATTGGTTATGTGGCTCCTACGGTAGATATTCGGTCCCTTGCGTCCATTAGTTCTGTGGCTCCTGCTGCCATTGATGTTCGGTCTGTTGTGTCCATTGGTTGTATGACTGCTGCGACCGTTATTGTTCAGTATGTTGTGTCCATTGGTTCTCTGGCTCATGCTGCCATTGGTTTTCGGTCGTTTGCATCAGTTCCCCTTCTATCTCTTTTGTCCTACTTCCTGATGCTGCAGTACATTTTTTACTTTTGCTTTGGTTATTTGGAATGATTTCCTTACACGTCCTTGCATTATGAGTTGTGCTATGGCATCTACTACACCTTCTTATTTTTTGTTCCTCACCTTGAGAGGAAATATGATTGGTGTTTTTTGGTCTACTGGCTTGACGTATTTCCATCACGAGAGGCTTAACAACCATAAGGTCATCCGGAACCTCCCAATCACTATGTTCTGAAAGAGGGTATACGAACTGCTCGTACGTTCTTCGATATGTTTCAATTTAATAAGCATCTATAGCCATATGCCCACAGTGATCATTTTTCAAGTGCGTTAAAACCATTATCACATGACCATATGGGAAACCAGTTAGTTGCCAATATTTTCAAGAACAAGTCTTTTCCCTCAAATTCACTATGTCGCCACTTTTGAAGTCATGCACTTGATATGTTGCATTGTTAACACCGGATACCGACCATTCTTGAGTCCCCTCTTTATTTTTTAACCATATCTTCAGCCCACTTCGTAAGTATTGTTGTACTTTTTTCTGTTTAATATAGGCAACTTCCTTGCTTTATTTGATACATCATTCATGGACTCTGCACTATTTGAGGTCATATAATCATACAGCGTGGTAGGGCAATACGCTCTGGTCCATCTCTCACATGAAATTTGACTGAGATATGTTGCTACATCATCTCCTTATATTACGAAGTCTCCCCCAATAGAATTCAAATTCAGTGGTTTTGTAAGCTCTTACCAGCTTCCAAAACAAAATTGTTGTTTTTTTTGTTTTTTCCAAAGGTGTAGACTATGTTTCCTATTAGATGAAAACCAGACAATCCATGTTGAGCATTTGGAAAAACATTTTGAATACTTACAACAATTGCAGGTGCCCTATCTGTGACCATTTTCAGACCTTCCACATCACCAAGGCATTCATGTAGTTTTTCAAGAAACCATGTCCAAGAATTCGTAGTCTCTTTTGGGTAAATTCCATACCTAATAGATAAGATCTGATTGTTGCCATCCATGACTGTTGCATGCAAGATGGTTCCTTTGTATTTTCTATTCAAATGAGCACCATCTATAATAATAACTTTTCTACAACTCTCTTTGAAAGCACATATTTTCAACAACAATATAAAAATGATTAATATATCAACAATATAATTTGTTTATAAACATTTAAGAAAATTACAAATCTATTTAAAAATATATTACCGCGCATCCAATAGCGAAAAAGCAATACTCAAAACGATCATTCGAATAAGTTTTTATGTACGCCACAGTACCAGGATTATGTTTCTTCAGATTGTGAAAATAAAATGGAAGTTTGGAGAAACTTTCTTCGGGGGTCCCCATCATCAATCCCAATGAAACTTCCTTGACCCATAATATCATGTATTATGGTTCCTACAACTTCACTATTTGCTTGCGTATGATTTGGGTGTATAAGAAATAAAGAACATGTATGCTCGTCATTAAATGTCTTAATATCAAACATTTCTATTTCATTAATGAGAGATGTGTATAAACGCCAATGACAATTTTCTTGCATACAAACAACCTAGTACCGCGATTTTGAAGATTTTTCAACCTTTATCTGAAACTTTTCTCTAATGTCTTTGAATTTAACAACAAATGCTAGGCCTTTTTTGGTGTTATAGGTTTGATTGACAATTAATTTTTCATTCGGACCTAAACTGTGAAATGGTCCATGTTCAAGAATAGGTTTAGGACAATCAGGAATAAAAGGAATACAATACCATGGATTAAAAGCAATTTTTTGTTGCTTGTACTCATCATCCAACCACCCTTTATTTGATTGTTCCTCACATCTTCGATCCTCAATTTCAGGAACTTCTCCAAACTCGAACAATATTTGACGTTGTAATTCGATCACCCTTAAATTTTCTTCTTTATCACTAGCTGATACAAAAGTATCATTATTAGATACCAATTTATCAATAAACGAAACTTTTTTTTTCATAACCCACTAGAATGCCATTTCCTCTTCCCCTTGAACGGTTTCCATCACATTGGCTTTCTCTACGACCTCTATTAGTTTTTGCTTGATTAAACTGGTTGTTAACCACCGTTTGTTCTTTAGCTTCTTCACCTACCACCGTTAAATACAAATGCACCATCTTCTTTGATTCAGACATTACATGTCTCAATTGAAATACATCAGTTTCATCTCCAAGCTCCATGACATACGTAAACATTGCTCAAGAAATAATTGTGTTTTTATTTTCCATGCCCTCATTCTTGGAATTTTATTTTATGTGTGATGCGCAAACCTCAAAGCTTCTGGAAATGTCTCTAAAATCCATACCTAGTAATACGACAAAAAATTATACTTTCTCCAAACTTAAAAGCACTTAAAAAATATAAGTAATTGTGTAACATCCCAAAAATACGGGCCAAAAATTTCTTTTTTAATTAAGCGATTTGCAAAAGCGTTTGTAACAAAATATCACACGGTCATAATATTTGATAAAACATGTCTCGTGGCCGTAAACCAAAACATAAAACATGAAAATATCAGAGCACAAAATCCCATAATGACTCTTGGTGCGGAAATCAAAAGAGCGTGTGTGATGCGCCGCTACCGTGCCAGCTCCTTCCCCTTGACAGAAGAGGTACCTGAAACAACAACTGAAAACCATAAGCACGAAGCTTAATGAGTTCCCCCACTCTACCACATACAATATAATCACATAGCATACATACTGCCAGGCAATTCTGGGGTGCCCGACCTACCCAATACGACCATTCTAGGGTGCCGACCTACCCGTGTCAAGCCATTCTGGGGTGCTAACTACCCATGTCAAGCCGTTCTGGAGTGCTGACTACCCTTTGGTCCTAACAACCGAACCTTGGGGACTGCTCCCCTCCTACTACCACTAACACATATAACGAATCATACTGTCATATAACATATCATCACATACTGTCAGACATAGCTGGGGTGCCTGACCTACCCTTTGGTCCTAACGACTGAACTCTACTACTATCACATATCATGCCATCATATAACGTATCAGGTAGTAGCAAACCTAGATGATATCACAAAGACAATCATCTAACATACACCTCCTACTGGTGGGCTGGCATTGCGGCCGTAGACCCACCGCTACTAGAAGGTAACTTACCTCGAAAGTAGCTGCTGAAGTCTGCTTGCTAAGCGCCTGACTACTAAATCGCAAATCCTCCGGCTATAAATCATAAACATAGGTTAGACACCCATAAATACCCTTAGGTCAAAATACAAACCCTCCCTTGGTCCAAGGTCAACTCCTTGGTCAAAGTCAACATCCATTTGACTGGACTCGCCGAGTCCTTCTCCTATTAACCCGGTCCTACTCGACCGGTCCTTCTTCCCACTCATTGAATCACCCTTAACTCATTACTTGGGACGATTGAACCGACTCGCGACCCTACTCGCCGAGTTTGAAGAACAACTCGTCGAGCTCCAGGCAATCTTCGTAGGACTCGCTGAGTTGTTCATCCAACTCGCCGAGTCTAAGGCTATCATCATAGAACTCACCGAGTTCCACTTTGGGACCCGTCGAGTCCTTTGACCCATTTCCCATATAGACCAAATATGCGACATGCAACCCTTCAAAACCATAGATCTATGATCCTAGGGTATGCTTATCACGTAAAGTTGCAAACTTTACGTGCATGCATGGCCCTACAAGCTCCAAAAGGAAAATCCAAGCTTTCTATGAGGTCATACACTCAATGGGGACCTCAATCACTCCAACCACAGAAACTTTATACTTGTAATACATCCATATTGCCTAGATCTGAAGTCCTTTCGGACCATTAAGCACAAACACAAGGAGTATGGTGTTTTAGGGCTTGAAAACCACCATTTTAGGGATAAAAGGTGATCTAAAGAACTAGTGATCAAGGTAGGGGCTTTTCTACTTGAATGGAAGCCTCTTGCAGTGTAGATTTCGGATCTACCTCTCGCCTTTGCACACTACAACCTCTTTCTTCTTCTTCTATGCTCCAAATCTTCTTCATAAAGCCAAAATCACTCTCAAGATCAAAATGGGGGCTAGGGTTTCGCTCTTCAGCTCTCTCGAAGTGTTAGGGACAAAGGAGGCCAAGTTATAGCGTTTAAATAGGGTGCAAACACCCGGATTAGGGTTTTTGCCCAAACAGGGTCTACTCGCCGAGTCCGAGAACCGACTCGCCGAGTCCAAAGTTCAGTCCCCGCGTCTTATCCCACTCCTACTCGGCGAGTAGGTCCATCAACTCGCCGAGTCCAAGACAAAAATGCATTAATTTGAAAATGTTAATTACAAGGAGTATGTACCGGGAATCGGGTGCTACAAATCTCTCCCACTTATCTTAGACTTCGTCCTCGAAGTCTGTTGCTCGATCTTGAAATAGCTCAGGGTAGTGCTCCATCATTTCTTCCACCGACTCCTAAGTTACTCCGATCCTTCCGATGCTGCCATTGCACCTTCATGAGTTCCACCCTTTTGTTCCTCAGATCCTTTGAGTTCCTGTCGAGGATTGCCATAGGCCGCTCGATGTAATTCAGGCTGTCATAGATCTGAATATCCTCCAAAGGCACCACTGCCGAGTCGTCCACCAAACAATTCCGCAACTGAGAGACATGGAAAGTGCTGTGGATCTGGCTGAGATCGGCTGGCAGATCAAAGCTATATGCCACCTTGCCTACCCAGGCTACAACCCTGAATGGCCCGATATACCTTGGGCCAAACTTTCCCCGCTTTCTGAATCGGATGACGCCTTTCCATGGCGACACTTTCAGAAGAACCATATCCCCGACTTGGAATTACAAGTCTGAATGATGCTTGTCGGCATAACTTTTCTGCCGACTCTGTGCAGTCTGAAGCCTGCACCGAACTTGCTTAATCCTCTCAGTAGTCTTGAGCACCACTTTGGTGCTTCCCATGACTCTCTGGCCAACCTCTCCCCAACATATCGGGGTCCTGCATCTCCGACTGTACAACATCTTGAAGGGAGGATGGTCAATACTCGCGTGATAGCTATTGTTGTATGAGAACTCAGCTAAAGGAAGATAGGTATCCCCACTACCCCCAAAATCTAACATATATGCCCGCAACATATCCTCAAGGGTCTGGATGGTCCGCTCACTCTGACCATCCGTCTACGGGTGAAAGGCAGTGCTAAAATGCAGACGAGTGCCCAACTCATCATGAAACTTCTTCCAAAACCTGGAAGTAAAACGCACATCTCTGTCTGAAATCACTGATACTAGCACCCCATGTCGCGCCACTATTTCCCTAATATAGATGTCGGCCAACTTCTCGGCATAGATGCTCTCCTGAATCGGGATGAAATGGGTGCTCTTGGTCAATCGATCCATGATGACCCATATAGAATCCACTCCTCGCGCGGTCCTGGGAAGCTTCGTGATAAAATCCATCGTAATATCTTCCCATTTCCATAACGGGGTATCCAATGGCTACATCTTGCCATGTGGTCTCTAATGCTCGGCCTTGACCTTCCTGCAGGTCAAGCACCGATCGACGTACCAAGCCACATCCCGCTTCATGTAGGGCCACCAATAGTCCAGACGAAGATCCCTATACATCTTCGTCGCCCCGTGATGAATGGAGAATTGGGATTTGTGCGCCTCCTCCATCAAGATCTGGCGCATGCCTCCGAGGTATGGCACCCATACCCTGCGGTGTCATGTCAATAATCCCCTGCTATCATAGTCGAAGGAGGAAACCTGACCCATTATGCGCTCACTCTTCCAATGTTCCTCCTTCAGGGCCTCCTGCTGGGCCTCCTGAATCCGCTCCAAAAGCAGCGCCACCACTATCATCCGCATGCAAATATCCCTGATCGGTGTTGCCTTGCGGCTAAGTGGATCGGCCACCACATTGGCCTTCCCCGGGTGGTAAAGGATCTCACAATCATAATCCTTCACCACATCAAGCCACCGACGCTGCCTCATGTTCAAATTCGGATGATCCATGAGGTACCTTAAACTCTAGTGGTCAGTGTAAATGGTACACCGAACCCCATAGAGGTAATGTCGCCAAATCTTTAGGGCGAAGACCACCGCCCCCAATTCTAAATCATGTGTCGAGTAGTTCGCCTCGTCAGGCTTCATCTGCCTCGAAGCATAGGTAATGACATGCCCCCTCTACATCAGTACCGCGCCCAACCCCGAAATTGACGCGTCACAGTATTCCACAAAATCCTCTACGCCCTCGGGCAGGGCTAAGATTGGCGCCTCGCACAATCTCTGTCTCAAAATCTCGAATGTTGCCTGCTGCTCAGGCCCCTATCGAAAGTGTTGGATTAATGTCTAAGTCCATAACTATAATTAGTAAGACTTGACCCGACCCGACATGGTCCATTTGGGTTGCATGGCATCATGCACTTGGATAGACTAAAATGAGAGAAATAAGACACTTATGGTTATTAATATATTATAAGTTCTAGTATATTAATAATAAGAATAATAAGATTATTTAATTAGTATTGATCAAGAATTAATCTAGGATTAATTAACTGATCAAAAGAAGACTAATTAAAAATATGGGTTGATTGTGCAAATCATCCATAACTTATACAGTGGGCCAAAGCTCCATAGATATTCAAGTTGAGTTAAACCCATAGGATACTCCATGGATTCTCCATGGAGGTTACATAACTCATGGGTTATGGAAATGAAAGGTCATGACAATTAGGGTTTACATGGTGTAACCCTAATTGTAACACACTATATAAGCGTCATATTCACCAAAATCGGCCACTAGTGTGTGTAAAAGGAAAGGCTAGCCGATTTCATGTAGTGTAGAATTCTCTCAAGTTATTCCAAGTGTATTTGGTGTTGTGTGAACCATTTGAGGTGTCACACTTGAGGCACTAGGCACTCAAGCTTCATGAAGACTTTCTACATCAAAGAGGTATGTATTCTATCTTGCTATAGTCATTGTTTTGTATGCTAAATTAGGATAATACCTTGGAAAGTTCATATTTGCATGTATAATAGATAAAACATAGATCCAAGGTATTTAGGGTTGCATGTACACTTAGGAGTGTTAGAATGCTCAAAACCCACTAGTGGTATCAGAGCTACGGGTTGTTTTCTGTTATATTGATGCAAATATTTTATTTTCAAAGTTGAAAAAAAAAAAGAAAAAAAAACATGAAGTTTGTCAAACTTTAAGATAATTACTTGTTCTTATGAAAAACTAATTATTTGTAAAATTTGAATAATTTGCTATATGAGTTGAATTAGGTCAAATTTAGTAAAAGATAAAATGATATGATTATTTTATTAGTTTTAAAAGTTTGATCTAAAGAGTTTTATTTTTTGAAACCTCCATAAGTTATGGATATGAAAAAGTTTTAAAAAAAAAATTGATTCAAAGTTTTTATGGAGTTACAAAATTTGGTGTTAATGTTTTAAAGAATTCCATAACTTAAGAATAAGTTATGGATCACCAAAAGTTTTTTATGTTACCTTGTTTTATGAGTGAATTTAGATTAATGAAAAAATTATGTGATAGTTAGTTTTAATCCAAATTAATCTAAAATAAGTTCATAAAATGTGTTTATGTAACTTAAAAGTCACATTTATGAATCTTAAAAGTCATAAAAGTTGCCATAGGTTACAAAATGAAGAGTCTTTTTCCTCATTAAATTGTTTTATGATTCCATAACTTGTCCTCAAGTTATGGAGGTTCAAGAGTCTCTTCATTAAATAGTTAATAAAAAAATGTAACCTTAATTAGTTCCATAAGTTATAAAATAAAGAAAAGGAACATTATTTTATTAGTTTAAAGTTTTCCATAACTTGTCCTCAAGTTATGGAACTTGAAGAGTTTTTGGATTAAAACTACTTTGAACACATAAGTTATGGAATTAATTAGTTTTGAATAATTTCAAAACTTGCCCTAAAGTTTTGGAATTTAAAAAGTGTTCACTTATGAATACTTTAATTCCAAGTTAGCCCTTAGAATTTTAAAACTTAAAATTCAACCCTTATTCTTTATAATATTATAAGTTAATAATATTTATATATATGTATAAGAGTAAAGTCAGTCTTACCGTTAGTAGATCTCATTCACGAAGTCGGTCTATAAGGGGGAGGGGGGGTATAAGGTTACTGCCTATAAAATGGCAGTTTAATAGGTGTCCACCCTCACCCACCGCTTCCTTGACCGGTGGAGGGTCGTTAGCCGAACAGGTAGGAGAAGGACTAGAATTCTCCCTTCATTAAAAGTATTAATGATAAATACTAAGTAACTAAACCTTTTATAAATACCCAATCTTAGTTACTTAGGAAAATGTGAATAAGGTGCTAATCCATGAAATTACACTTTGCACTTTGTTTAAGTCGGTTAGTGGAGCGTGTGTGGTTAACCAGCACACTAACTCGTATTTAACAAGGTAGGCAAAGGGTAACTTAATGTTTATCATAGTATCGATGGAGCATGTGTGGTTAACCGGCACATCGATTGAGGGGTAAACACTTAAGGGTACCAAGTAATTTGCATGGTTACTTCACACCTTGTTTTGTGATCCTCGACATCCCAGTCACAAAACCTGAAGGGCACACTCGAGATTGAAACATGCCATTAAACAGTTCAATGAATCTCAAAGATCTAGGAGTTTCAAATCCAATTAAAACCTAATAATACATTTCGTTTATCTTGGTGGAAATTGGTGAATCGTCATTCACCTACCTTCAAATATTTTATAGCTTGGATTACGGCATCCCTCTTCTAAGTTATAAAATAGTTTGTTGGATCCTAGCCTTAACATTTCATATTGGGTGTCATATTAAGGACTTAAGATCAACTATCTTGAATATCTCCCAAAATATGTCTGGTTTAGACATTTATGATCTTCCCAAATCTCTTGAGACAAGCTTTCCTAAATGAAGATGATGTCCCATGGAAATCATACTTCTTTCACCTCCTCCAATTATTCTCCTTAACCCACAAGTTCTTGAAAAGTTTATGTTCACTCAAGCCCTATTGGCAAGTAAAGGTCTTTGTGTGGTCATATCTTGGAGATGTAGTCACATATTGACAAGCCGGGAGAGTTGGGTGTCAAAGTCTTGAGAAAGTTAGTGGCTCAATCACTTTCTAAGTCACATAGTGAGTTCCTTTGGGACTCCTATGAAACAAACTAAGACAAGACCCTTAATGATCTTATCCATTTGCTAAGATCAACTTTCTAAAACTTTATGGACATTGACAATGATGACATTGAATATCCAGTAAAGCTCTCTCTTCCCAATGGAAAGGGATCGGCCATAGTCAACTCGGTTGACCAAATGGTAAAGAGGGAGGCTTAGTCTGAGATAGTCTCATTATCAAGGGTCCATTGCCAAAGGAAGGGGCATTAATTGTGAAGCTGCCAAATTTACCTAAGGATGTTAAAGTCTATAATTTTAACTCTACTTCAGGTAAAGTCCGCTATCTAACTCTGCTAAGTTTCTATTATGAGATTCTTGATACATGATGTGACTGGGTCATATGTTGATGTTTTAAGAATCAAAGGAAAGTAAAGAAACTTAAAGAAAGAATATGTTGAATCAGATCGCGTAAATGTATTTCTATCGCATAGTTTGAAGATTGAATTCTTGAGCTACTTCTTAGGAGTTATGAGATATTGCTTAGGAATAGATAACAACAAGTTTTCATATGGATTGTAAGGATATGTTCTTCCGCAAAGTTTTTAAAATAAAAGGAAAAATTCTGAGTTTATTTGTTTTAAAATATCCTTAGAATGGCATCTGTGAAAATTTTGTTGCTTATAAGATTCCATTAATAGCAAGACTGGAAATATGAAATTGATTCTTTCATTTGTGGTAATGTCTAAATTTACCAAATAAGGATAGATTCTCATCACCCAAGTTTCAATTGGACCAAAACTTGGAATCATGCAAGTTGTATAACATGATGGATGAGAACTTTCAAGCATTGGAAAAATTAAGACTAACTACTTGTTCACATGGATGTGTGAGTCAAGTAAAGGACTAAGGGATCGAGTACACATTCTTGTGCACTGGTTAAGTCCACCACAAATAATCGATGAGACTATTCGTCATAGTTTACTAAAGCTCAGTAAATATGATTATACTTACAAGCTTAAGTGTAACTCTGAGACATTGGAAAAGGTTCCAATGTAAGGCAGAGCGAATAAGATGAATCAACTTGGGCAGAAAGATAAAAGTTTCTCAGATATGAAAAGATGTGAGAGTACTTTAGTATCAGTTTTGTGATCATCTTAATGATTAAGAAACCATAGCACAATTATTTCTCTAAAGGAATCTTAGTGCATTCTTATGACTAAGAAGAGGAATCTTGAATTGGTGAAATAGTTAAACCAAGAAGATGAGTCATACTTCATTCCAAAAAAAAAATTCTTAGAGTTATACTATAAAATTGTAACTTGAGTGACATGTCTTAAAGAAGGTTTAAAACAATTATCAAATGTAAGAGTAAAAGTATCCTACTCTTGTACATTTGAAATTGGTAAGTTGTGATGTTTTGGATAAAACAAAGCCCAACTAAGGCCAATAGTGAGAAGTGTTTGTCCTGATTAGAATCTACACTATCTCTTGAATATTTGACAAGAGAGTCTTATATTTCAAGAGGACAGTGGGAGTCTTAAAGGTCTTGAAAGTCTCAAGAACTAATCAAGAATAAAACCGGAAGTTCTTCACTAGCACACGACTTGAGGTTTATAACCTATCGTGTTGACATATTCTGTGACCATTCCAATTAAAGTTGGCTTTGCATATGAGTTCTTAGAGTTCTCAATTGGCTGCACAAAAAACTTGGAAGCAATGACAGGCCCTTGAGCTGCCAGATGGCAAAAAATTAAGATTGAGTTCAGTCCATATGAGTTTGGATTTATCATTATCCTTGTCTTGTGACTATGGTTTTGACAATTCACATGGATAAGAGCACATACACCATTAAATCTAAGTGTCATAAGGTTTCTCTCTGATTCATGAAAATGATGGTGAGGAAACACTTCACTAAGTAGATTTTAGTTAGATAGCAATTGTGATATTTGCATTCTCAAGTCGTTAGTGGAGCGTGTGTGGTTTACCGGCACACTAACCTGGACTTGTGAGAAGTGGCAAAAAGGTCTAACCATTATGATTACGACATCCCTCTTCATAATTGTTTAGACACAAAAGTGTGCTCAAAACAATCTAGTATCAGAAATCTGAACTTTGGTAAGAAAGTTAATAAAGTATTGATTTCTACAAGTCCATCTGATTTCTGAGTACATGTCAAAGCTAGTGGGAGCATAAGTGTTATGCTAATAATCATCATGTTAGTGGGAGCATGATAATTATGATGAAGTATTGCAAGTTAGCAATGTTAATTATATAAAACAAAAGGTTTCAATTGGGAAAAAGTTGTTTTGCTATAATTATATATATATATATATATATATATATATATATATATATATATATATATATATATATATATATATGAATTTCATGTTGGAATGGCTCAACATAAGGAAATTTTGTATATGGGTCCATTATTTGCGTTCTAAAATTCGGTTATGATTACGGCATCCCTTTTCATAATGTGAATTATGAGAACTTGGGCAAATAAAAATGGAAATGGTATAGCAAAAGACTGGTTTAGTCTTTATGTGAGACATCATGAATCGTGTCCCATATGCTTCGGATATAGGATCGATTACATGTGCTATATTCATCCTTTCTAAAATTTTCCAAATGCCTGGGGCATTAAGAAGGGAAAGGTCTAGAACTGGATATGACTAAAATGATTAAGCAATTATCAAGGACAATCTAAGGTTTACCAAAGATTGGTTGCTCAAGGAAAGTTGGAAGTAGAGTGATAATTCTGGAAGGACCATATTAACATAATCTGTAAGGAGGCAACTCTTGTCGAGAAGTGGTAGTCAAAATGGAATTTGGAAATGTTTCAAAGTTAGAAATTTCAATCTGTGTAAGATTAAGGAAACTTAATGCAAAGAAGGATGTTTCCAAGGAGTTGATCTCCTTTGGAATACTCTGTATTGATTGTTGCCAAGTCTTTGTGAATTTGTGCACAATCATTACAAGAGGATCGATGCATATAAGTTTAGAATCTAACAGATTTTGGTAAATGGCATGAATTTGGAATTCTTGCATTTGCGGTAGGGATTTTGGAGTGTGAAAAGAGAATCATTGATGTTATGTTCAATTGATCTAGTTCACAAAGTAAAGATCATAGACAAACATAGTTGCATACTTGGTGTATGGCATGACTAGTGTTTAGAAAAACATAGTGTACATGCTTGGAGCATGAGACAACTATTGTTTTAAATTCAAGAATAAAGTTGAGAGCCGAAACAATATACAATGAATAATGTGTAATCATATGGTGATAAATAAAAGGTGTTTTATTTATGTTCATAGGTTTTGATACCATATTCGATTCAATTATTCTTGTGTTTTATTTTGCATGTTTTGACTTCCATAAGAACTAGGTTATTCTTCCGGAATAACTAAGTTATTCAAACCATCCACAGTCGGTCATATGTTAGAAGTAGATATGAATTAAGACTGTTATGGGTTGGCTTGTAGAGGTCTAAGGTGTTGGACAAAGGGCTACAACACTTATGAGTGCTCATAAGTTTTGAGTATTCGATACAACCCGCGCCCATTGGAATCACTTCATGGATTTTATCACGAGTGATCATGAGATGATAATATCTTATATTCTTCAAACCTAGAGATATGAGTTGTTACTATGAGTTGATCGTACATTGATTGCACGAAAACGCATTGGTAACTCGATGTTATAAAACGTGTCTTTGTGTATGATTCAACAAGTAGTAGAACAAGCCATACGAGTCGAAGTTTATCCATTCCGTTTATATTCGGGATAAAAGCGATATCTATGGGCCTCTCGATGATTTAATGATGACAAATGGAAGTGCTCGGCCGGGCCAGGACTGATTTGATTTGTTCAATTAGTCAGTCATCATAAATCGGAAATCAGGAAACAACAAATCGACAGAGTGAATGATTATAATCCATGTCTCAGTCCATATGATATCTAGAATGGAGGAATATATGATCCCTTATCTTATAGACAAGTCATTGACAAAGGTCAGAGTTCATCTACACGGTCAGAGTTCGACGGAAGCTTTTGAGAGCTATGATTGCCAGTCGGTTCTTGAAGTCATACGCAATAATAGTTTTAGACTTATCCAAGTGGGAGACTGCTGGATTAATGTCTAAGTCCATAACTATAATTAGTAAGACTTGACCCGACCCGGCATGGTCCATTTGGGTTGCATGGCATCATGCACTTGGATAGACCAAAATGAGAGAAATAAGACACTTATGGTTATTAATATATTATAAGTTCTAGTATATTAATAATAAGAATAATAAGATTATTTAATTAGTATTGATCAAGAATTAATCTAGGATTAATTAAGTGATCAAAAGAAGACTAATTAAAAATATGGGTTGATTGTGCAAATCATCCATAACTTATACAGTAGGCCAAGGCTCCATAGATATTCAAGTTGGGTTAAACCCATAGGATACTCCATGGATGCTCCATGGAGGTTACATAACTCATGGGTTATAGAAATGAAAGGTCATGACAATTAGGGTTTACATGGTGTAACCCTAATTGTAACACACTATATAAGCATCATATTATTCACCAAAATCGGCCACTAGTGTGTGTAAAAGGAAGGGCTAACAGATTTCATGTAGTGTAGAATTATCTCAAGTTATTCCAAGTGTATTTGGTGTTGTGTGAACCATTTGAGGTGTCACACTTGAGGCACTAGGCACTCAAGCTTCATGAAGACTTTCTACATCAAAGAGGTATGTATTCTATCTTGCTATAGTCATTGTTTTGTATGCTAGATTAGGATAATACCTTGGAAAGTTCATATTTGCATGTATAATAGATAAAACATAGATCCAAGGTATTTAGGGTTACATGTACACTTAGGAGTGTTAGAATGCTCAAAAACCAACAGAAAGACCACAGCTTTCTTAGTCAACCGTGTCAGGGGTACGACTATCTTGGAGAAATCCTGGATGAATCTCCGATAGTAGCCCGCTAATCCTAGGAAACTCTAAATCTCGGATGGAGACTTCAGAACCTCCCATCTCATCACGGCCTCTATCTTGGCCGGGTCGACCAGTATACCATTCGGGTTGACAAGGTGCCCAAGGAATTGCACCTCGCGTAACCAGAACTCGCACTTGGAGAACTTAGCATACAAGCTCTCCCTCCTCAGGGTTTGCAAAACCTCTCTCAGATGCTCCTCGTGCTCCTCCTGCGTCTTGGAATAAACCAAGATGTCATCAATGAAAACTATCACAGATCAATCCAGCATCGGTCTGCATACACGGTTCATGAGGTCCATGAACGCGGCAGGAGCTTTGGTGAGCCCGAACGACATCACCACGAACTCATAATGGCCATAACGCGTTCGAAACGCGGTCTTCTGCACATCCTACTCTCTGACCCTCATTTGATGATAACCTAAACGCAAATCGATCTTGGAGAACCAAGATGCTCCTTGCAACTGATCAAAGAGGTCGTCAATCCTTGGGAGTGGGTAACGGTTCTTCACTGTTACCTTGTTCAGCTCCCGGTAATCTATACACATCCGATGCAACCCATTCTTATTTTTCACAAATAGGATCGGGGCTCCCCAGGGTGAACTGCTCGGTCTAATGAATCCCTTGTTTAACAGCTCATGTAGTTGTGTAGACAACTCCTGCATCTCATGAGGAGCCAACCAATACGATGCCTTGGCTATCTGAGCCGCACCAGGAACTAGGTAGATCCTGAACTCTACCTGTCGCTCCGAAGGTATTCCAGGAAGCTCCTCCGGGAACACATCAGCGTAGTCTCGCACCACTGGAACCTCGTTCACCATTGCCTTACCCGCCTCCCGGGTATCCACAACATACGTGACATATCCCGCATAACCCTGCTAAAGGTAGCGCCTAGATCTCGCTGCTTAACATACTATGGGTCCACGTTGTGGCCTCTCGCTGTGGATCACCAACTCTCCTCCACTTGGGGTCCTGATTCACACTAGCTTCTGTGCGCAATCTATCACCGCCCTATTAGGGCTCAACCAATCCATGCCTATAATCACCTTGTTCCCACGCAACGGAATGGGAACCAAATCCACCAAGTAGCGCTCCTCGAATAACCTCAGAACACATTCTCTGAATACCGCTGATGCCCACACCGATCGATCATTGGCGATCTCTACCTCTAAAGGTCAATCCAACATGCCTGAAGACTCAGTAAACTTCTTGCGAAGCGCAAGAGAAACAAATGATCGGGTGTCACCCGAGTCAAACAACACCTGAATAGGGATACCATTCACATGGAACGATCCTAAAGCATATACACAAAGCACATATCAATAACATAACATCATGAAAATGAAATAGAGGGAAAGAATCATACCCGTCACCACATTGGGTACGGTGCGTGCCTCCTCGGTAGTCAGCTGAAATGCCTGGCTCCTCACCACTGGAGCCTCTGCCTTGCCCTGCCGGCCATCAGTGATCCGCAGGGTCGCTAGAGCTGGCATCTTCACTGGCGCGGTTGCTGTCAACTGAGGGCAGTTGGCCTTCTTCTGGCCCCTCTGGTTGAAGTGAAAACACAGCAACTTAGACGTCTGTATCACAGGTGCAGGGGCGGTACAATCCCTGCTGAAATGCCTCGTCTTGCCGTACTTATAGTAGCCTGACGATCCTAGTCTACATGCCCCCTCATGAGGCATGTCGCATTTCCTGTAGCGGCTCGGTCCTGACTGGCCTTTCGTCCTACCATTTGATCCCTTGGGCTTCTTCCCCGAATCCCCTCCTGTCTGTCCCTCCTCTATCTTCCTCTTCCGTATGTGCTCCAGATCTATCTCCCTCTCCCTCGCCCTAGCAATCATAGAGTCCAGGGTAGGGCAAGCTGAAAAACTGACATGCTCCCAAATATCAGCTCGTAGCATGTCATGATAGCGGGTCGTCCTCATATCCTCATCACCCGCGTACTGGGGCGCCAACAACGCCCTCTCCCGCAACTTGGCAGTGATCTCCGCCACAGTCTCCGTCATCTGCCTCATATCTAAAAACTCCCTGGCAAGCTGCTGAAGCTCGACAGCTGGTGCAAACTCTGCCCTTAACCTGGTCACAAAGTACGACTAGGTCATATGCTCGACAGCCGAGGCTCCCAATGAGTCACCAATGGACTCCCACCAATCCCTAGCTCAATCTCGTAAACACCCTGCTACAAACCTCACCTTCGACTCCTTAGGGCAGAAGCTAGTCAACTGTACAGACTCAATGTCTGCAATCCATCACCTGGTAGCTATGGGGTCCTTTTCCCCATGAAAATCCGGCACACCACTGCCCCTGAAGTCCTTAAAGGATAGTGTGCGAGATCCTGACTTGCTAGATGCCATGTCGCTCCTGAACGCCCTGAGGCGATCCTCCATCAACTTAACTATCCACTCCTTGATCGACCCAAAGATGATGGGGGTCGACTCAAGTATGCCTCTGGTGATCTCCGATGCGATGAACTCGCGTAGCCTCTTATCTACTGGCTCAGAACCTGATCCCGAACCCGATCCCTCTCCTGAACTGCCAACTGTCGGCCTCGATCGTAGTACCACCATTCTGTAATACATAAATAACACCCGTTAGTGATACTGATACTTCTTGAGGGATCACATCTACTACAAGTTCCGTGGTCTTATCTTGGTCTTCCTTGGTTCAGGTACGGATCCTCTGCTTTCAGTAGTACGGGCCCATACTACCGTCCACATCTATTTCTACCTTCTTCAAGGACTGCCTCGACTCCACAAGATCCCTTTCACTACTATTGATCACTACTATACTCATCCTAGGCTTGCCCTAGGGAAATCTATGACTCCACCCTACCCGGTCCTCAGCTGCTGAAGGCCTCCGTGTAATGCCACTTATCCATTACCTGAATACCATCACATGTGATGAGGCTTAGATAATCCTTTGAGTAACAGACTCATTCCTACAATGGTTAGACTCAAACAAGAGCTGCGCAATAGGGCTAAATCCAGCACTCTAAGATTCTTCAACCCTGATCACATGTGACGTGACGTATTCACCTAATGGCTAACTCCCATCGCTCAGAGTCCCACGAAGCACAAAGCAAGCAACATTCAGACAGAAAGGAATAGTCTCAATCAAATCCGTTCTCATAAGGAGAAACTGCACTAGCATACAAAGCTAAACTCGTACTATAAGGCATAACGTAAACAGGGTATCCTACTACTGTCTAATCAATACTAGCATGCAATTCATATAAGTTGTAACACATAAAGCAGGCACATAAGGCATGACTCCTAGATATTTAGTCCTATTCTAACATGATGTTCTACTAAAACTGATAAACATAACAAAAACTTGTATGGGTATGTAACGACCCAATTTTTACGTCCGAAAATTTCATTTTTAAGGTATTACTTTAGAAAACATTAATAAATAAAAACATTGTTTGTTCACACCAAAACACATCGCAACCATGTTCTAAAAAGTCAAACCATACATCCCATCAAAATATCAGAGTACAATCCCAGTAAATCTCATAAATGCGGAAACCGAAGAGTGTGTGTATGACGTGCCGCTACCGCGCCGGCTCCTTCCCCTTTGATGCAGAGGTACCTGAAAACAAAACTGTAAACGTAAGCACAAAGCTTAGTGAGTTCCCCCAACGTACCGCATACCATACAAACACATAACATACGTACTACCAGGCTATTCTGGGGTGCCTGACTACCCGGTACGGCCATTCTGGGGTGCCGACCTACCCATACGGCCATTCTGGGGTGCCGTCTTACCCGTGTCAAGCCATTATGGGGTGCTGACTACCCATGTCAAGCCATTCTGGGGTGCTGACTACCCATCGGTCCTAACAACCGATCCTCGGGGACTATTTCACCCCCTACTACTACGATCACATATAACATAACAAGCCAGCATGCAAACATATCATCACATACTGTCAGACGTATCTGGGGTGTTTGACTACCCTTTGGTCCTAACAACCAAACTCTACTACTATCACATACAACATATCATGCTAGCATATAACATATCAGGTAGTAGCAAACTTAGATGATATCACAAAGACAATCATCTATCATACATCTCCTACTGGTGGGTCGGCATTGTGGCCTTAGACCCACTGCTACTGGATGGTAACTCACCTCAAAGTAGCTGGTGAACTGATCGGGAACTAACTGACTGCTGCTGCTCCGGGAGTCCTCCGGCTGCAATTCCCACAACATACTCAATCAAACACCGCTAACTGACCTTTAGGTAAAATGACCATTTTACCCCCGGTCTAGCTCTAAGCCAAAGCTAGAGTCAACTTTCAGTTGACCCGACTTGCCGAGTGGATCACCACTCGCCGAGTCCCTAGCAAACCAATGTCCTGGGTCCCTGGTTCTACTCGTCGAGTCGGGCTATGACTCGACGAGTTCACCTTCTAACTGTCGTTCAACTCCTTCATCCTACTCGCCGAGTTGCATGAACAACTCGTCGAGTTCATCTTCATCCGATGAACACTTTATGCTAAGACTCGCCGAGTTGTATGAACAACTCGCCGAGTCTGTTCTTGATCTATGAAGATTGCCTTGGACTCGCCGAGTCAGGGCATTGACTCGCCGAGTCCTAACATGGGTGAGTTCAGCTCCCAACTCACCGAGTCACCCCCTGTGACTCATGGCTCAACTCGACACATGATGAAGGGACCAAATCGGTGACTCGCGACCTGACTCGCCGAGTCACCTATGCGACTCGCCGAGTCGTCGCCATGCATCCACCAAATACACAGATTTACTCGGTTTCAGTCCATGCCATTCATAGATCTGGACTTCTAGGACACAAATCACACGTAAAGTTTCCAACTTTACGTGTGGATATTCACTAATGTGGATTTTAGGGTGCAAAATGCCTCAAAAGGGTAGATCTAGGATGAACAAGCCACATGGGGCCATAAAGCTCACAGATCTGAGCTCCTGGAGCTCAATATTGCCTAGATCTAAAGGTTAGTCCACTTATTACGAGTCCTTAAGCACAAACAAGCTTGGAGAATTGCTCAAGAGTGTCCCAAATGACATCCTAAGCATAGAAACAGGGGAAAACGAGATATACCTCAAGGAAAATGTTGAAATGACACAAAGATGGCCGATCTCCTTCTCCTCTTCTTGATCTACTCCTCTTTCTCCTCAAACCGGAAACCAGGTGCTACAAATCTCCCCCACTTATTTTAGACTTCGTCCTCGAAGTCTGCTGCCTGGTCCTGAAACAGCTCGGGGTAATGCTCCATCATCTCGTCCATCGGTTCCCAAGTCCATTCCGAACCCTTGCGGTGCTGCCATTGCACCTTTACTAGCTCTACCCTCTTGTTTCTCAACGTCTTGGTCTTTCTATCAAGTATTGCGACTGGGCGCTCAATGTAATTCAAGCTGTCATCAACCTGAATATCCTCCAACGGTACTACTGCTGAATCGTCCACCAGACACTTTCGTAGCTGCGAAACATGGAAGGTGCTGTGGATCTGACTGAGCTCGGCTGGCAGATCCAGCCTATACGCCACCTTGCCCACCCAGGCTGCAACCCTGAACGGCCCGATGAACCTTGGGCCCAACTTGCCCCGCTTCCTGAATCGAATGACACCTTTCCAAGGCGACACTTTCAGGAGGACCATATCCCCGACTTGGAACTCCAAGTCGGATCGGCGTCTATCGGCGTAGCTTTTCTGCTGACTCTGTGCAGTCTGAAGTCTGCTCCGAACCTGCTGGATTTTCTCGGTCGTCTCTAGCACCACCTCGGTGCTTCCCATGACTCTCTGGCCAACCTCCCCCCAACATATCGGGGTTCTGCACTTCCGCCCATACAACATCTCGAACGGGGGTCGATCAATACTCGCGTGATAGCTGTTGTTGTAGGAGAACTCAGCCAAAGGAAGATAGGTATCCCAGCTACCACCGAAATCCAGAACACACGCCCGCAACATGTCCTCCAAAGTCTGGATGGTCCGCTCACTCTGACCATCTGTCTGCGGGTGAAAGGCGGTGCTGAAATGCAGACGAGTGCCCAACTCGTCATGAAATTTCTTCCAGAATCTGGAAGTAAAACGCACATCCCTGTCCGAGATTACCGATACTGGCACCCCGTGCCGTGCCACAATCTCTCTGATATAGATGTCGGCCAATTTTTCGGCCGATATGCTCTCCTGAATCGGAAGAAGGTGAGCACTCTTGGTCAATCTATCCACGATGACCCAAATCGAATCCACTCCCCGTGCGGTCCTGGGAAGCTTTGTGATAAAATCCATCGTGATATCTTCCCATTTCCACAGTGGAATGTCCAATGGCTGCATCTTGCCATGCGGCCTCTGATGTTCGGCCTTGACCTTCCTGCAGGTCAAGCACCGCTCGACGTACCATGCCACATCCCACTTCATGCAAGGCCACCAATAATCCGGACGAAGATCCCTATACATCTTCGTCGCCCCGGGATGAATAGAAAATCGGGACTTGTGCGCCTCCTTCATTAAAATCTGACGCACACCACCGTGATACGGCACCCACACCCTACGGTGTAATGTCAAAAGTCCTCTGCCATCATAATCAAAGGAGGAAACCTGACCCACCACACGCTCGTTCTTCCGATGCTCCTCCTTGATAGCCTCCTGTTGAGCCTCCCGAATCTGCTCCAACAGGGGAGTCACCACAGTCATCCTCAAACAGACGTCCCTGATCGGCACCGTCTTGCGGCTAAGCGCATCGGCCACCACATTGGCCTTCCCCGGGTGGTAAAGGATCTCGCAATCATAATCCTTCACCACGTCCAACCATCGCCGCTGCCTCATATTCAGATTCGGCTGGTCCATGAGGTACCTCAAACTCTTGTGGTCCGTGTAGATGGTACACCGAACCCCATAGAGGTAATGCCGCCAAATCTTGAGGGCAAAGACCACCGCCCCCAACTCCAAATCGTGCATCGGGTAATTTGCCTCGTGAGGCTTGAGCTGCTGCGAAGCGTAGGCAATGGCATGCCCCCTCTGCATCAGGACTGCGCCCAACCCCGAAATGGACGCATCGCAGTAAACCACAAAATCCTCTACGCCCTCAGGCAGGGCTAGGATCGGTGCCTCACACAATTTCTGTCTCAGCATCTCAAATGCAGCCTGCTGCTCGGGTCCCCACCGAAAGACCACGACTTTCTTCGTCAGTCGTGTCAGGGGTACGACTATCTTGGAGAAATCCTGGATAAATCTCCGATAGTAGCCCGCCAATCCCAGGAAGCTCCGAATCACGGATGGAGACTTCGGGACCTCCCATTTCATCACGGCCTCGACCTTGGCCGGATCAACCAGAATCCCGTTCTGGTTGACGAGGTGTCCAAGAAATTGCACCTCGCGCAACCAAAACTCACACTTGGAGAACTTGGCATACAAGCTCTCCCTCCTCAGGGTCTCCAATACCTCCCTCAGATGCTCCTCGTGTTCCTCCCGAGTCTTGGAATAGACCAAGATATCATCGATAAAGACTATCACAGACCGATCCAGCATCGGTCTACACACGTGGTTCATGAGGTCCATGAACGCGGCAGGAGCATTGGTGAGCCCAAACGGCATCACCACGAACTCGTAATGACCATAGCGCGTCCGAAACGCAGTCTTCTGCATATCCTCCTCCCTGACCCTCATCTGATGATACCCCGAACGCAAGTCAATCTTGGAGAACCAAGATGCTCCCTGAAGCTGGTCAAATAGGTCGTCAATCCTTGGAAGCGGGTATCGGTTCTTCACCGTTACCTTGTTCAGCTCCCGATAATCTATACACATCCGATGCGACCCGTCCTTCTTTCTTACGAACAAAATCGGGGCTCCCCAGGGTGAACTGCTTGGCCGAATAAATCCCTTGTCCAGCAGCTCCTGCAGCTGCGTAGACAACTCCTGCATCTCGGGAGGAGCCAACCGATATGGTGCTTTGGCTATCGGAGCCGCACCGGGAATGAGGTCAATCCTGAACTCCACCTGTCGCTCCGGAGGTATCCCAGGTAGTTCCTCCGGGAAAACATCAGCAAAATCTCGAACCACCAGGACCTCGCTCACGGTCGCCTTACCCGCCTCCCGGGTATCCATCACATACGCGACATAACCCGCGCATCCCTGCTGAAGGTAGCGCCTAGCCCTCGCTGCTGAACACACAGTGGGTCCACACTGCGGCCGCTCTCCATGAATCACTAACTCTCCGCCGCTTGGGGTCCTGACTCGCACTAGCTGCTGTGCGCAATCTATCACTGCCCCATTAGGGCTCAACCAATCCATACCAATAATCACCTTGTTCCCACGCAATGGAATGGGAACCAAGTCTACCAGGTAACGCTCCTCAAACAGTCGCAGGACACAATCTCGAAACACCATCGACGCTCGAACCAATCGATCGTCAGCAATCTCTACCTCTAACGGGCAATCTAACTCGCCTGAAGTCTCATGAAATCTCTTGCTAAGAGCAAGAGAAACGAACGATCGGGATGCACCCGAGTCGAACAATACCTGAACCGGGAAGGAATCATACCCGTCACCACATCGGGCGCGGCGCGTGCCTCCTCAGCAGTCAACTGAAATGCCCGACTCCTCACCACTGGAGCCTCTGCCTTGCCCTGACGGCCATCCGTGATCCGCAGGGTCGCTGGAGCTGGCGCCTTCACTGGCGCTGAAACTGTCAACATGGGGCAATTGGCCTTCTTGTGGCCCCTCTGGTTGCAGTGGAAACACAGCAACTCCGATGTCTGAATAACTGTCGCAGGAGCAGTGCAATCCCTGCTGATATGCCCAAACTTGCCGCACTTGTAGCAGCCTGACGATCCCATCCTGCACGCCCCCTCGTGCGGCCTGCCGCACCTCCTGCAGCGGCTCGGTCCCGACTGGCCTTTTGGCCTCCCATCTGATCCCTTGGGCTTCTTCCCCGAAGCCCCTGATGCCTGACCATCCTCAAGTTTCCGTTTCCGAATGTGCTCCAAATCTATCTCTCTCTCCCTAGCCCTGGCAATCATGGAGTCCAGGGTAGGGCAAGCCGAAAAGCTAACATGCTCCCGAATGTCAGCTCGTAGCATATCATGGTAACGAGTCCTCCTCATATCCTCGTCACCTGCATACTGGGGCACCAATAAAGCCCTCTCCCGAAACTTGGCGGTGATCTCCGCCACGGTCTCTGTCGTCTGCCTCATGTCTAAAAACTCCCTGGCCAGCTGCTGAAGCTCGACCGCTGGCGCAAACTCTGCCCTGAACCTAGCCACAAAGTCCGACCAGGTCATTGCCTCGATAGCCGAGGCTCCCAACGAGTCACCCACTGACTCCCACCAATCTCGGGCCCGGTCCCGTAAACACCCTGCTGCGTACCTCACCTTCGACCCCTCGGGGCAGAAGCTGGTCAACTGGGCGGACTCGATATCCGCAATCCACCGCCTGGCGACAATGGGGTCCTTCACCCCATGGAAATCCGGCGCACCACTGCCTCTGAAGTCCTTGAAGGACAGTGTGCGAGATCCCGACTGGCTAGAGGCCAAGTCGCTCCTGAATGCCCGTAGGCGATCCTCCATCAACTCCACGATCCCTTCCTTGATCGACCCAAAGATGATGGGGGTCGACTCAAGGATGCCCCTAGTGATCTCCGACGTGATGAACTCACGTAGCCTCTCCTCAATCGGCTCGGTGCTAGATCCCGAACCTGACCCCTCTCCTGACCCGCCATCTGTCGGTCTCGGTCGAAGTACCACCACTCTGCAAAACATCATAATAATCATTAGTGGTACTGCTACTTTCTGAGGGATCTCAACTACTTACAGGTTCCTTGGTCTCGTCTTGGCCTTCCTCAGCTCGGGTACGGATCCTCTGCTTTTAGTAGTACGGGCCCATACTACCTTCCACATCTATCCGTACCTTCTCCGAGGAATTCCTCGACTCCACCAGCTCCCCTTTACTACTGCTACTCTCTGTTATTCTCATCCTAGGCTTGCCCTAGGGAAAACCCAAGTTCAACACAACTGGTCCTCAGCTGCTGTAGGTCTCCTCATAATGCCAGTTAGCCACCACCTAAACACCATCACATGTGATGAGGATTAGATAATCCTTCAAGTAAAAGATCCGTCCCTACAACGGTTGGACTCAAACAAGAGCTGCGCAATAGGGCCAGTTCCAACACTTTGGGATTATTCAACCCTGATTACATGTGGTGTGACGTGTTTACCTAGTGGCTCACTCCCATTACTCAGAATCCCACCAAGCACGAAGCAAGCAGCATTCGGATAAGGAAAAACAGACTCAAGCCAAAACTGTTCTTAGAACAAGAAACGACACTTACCATAGGATGCTAAGCTCATACTATCAGGCATAACCTAAACAGGCTATCCTACTGCTGTCTACTCAATTCTAGCATGCAATATTCATAAAGCTGTAGCAAATAAACAGGCACATAAGGCATCACTCGTAGATCCTTAGCCTATTCTAGCATGCAATATTCATAAAGCTGATAAACATAACATAAACTTGTATGGGTACTATGGGGAATACTTACTTGAGCTCGGCCGGTCGCGCACGTCATACACTTTACTCTTTCTTGTGACTCTTTTCCGGGTTTTAAAGAACAATTTCTTTTGGAAAAATCTTTCAATCCCTCGATTTGAGTCCAAACACTCCCGAAGGCGTGTCCGAATCCCTCAAACCAGGGCTCTGATACCAATTTGTAACGACCCAATTTTTACGTCCGAAAATTTCATTTTTAAGGTATTACTTTAGAAAACATTAATAAATAAAAACACTGTTTGTTCACACCATAACACATCGCAACCATGTTCTAAAAAGTCAAACCATACATCCCATCAAAATATCAGAGTACAATCCCAGTAAATCTCATAAATACGAAAACTGAAGAGTGTGTGTATGACGTGCCGCTACCGCGCCGGCTCCTTCCCCTTCGATGCAGAGGTACCTGAAAACAAAATTGTAAACGTAAGCACAAAGCTTAGTGAGTTCCCCCAACGTACCGCATACCATACAAACACATAACATACGTACTGCCAGGCTATTCTGGGGTGCCTGACTACCCGGTACGGCCATTCTGGGGTGCCGACCTACCCATACGACCATTCTGGGGTGCCGTCTTACCCATGTCAAGCCATTCTGGGGTGCTGACTACCCATGTCAAGCCATTCTGGGGTGCTGACTACCCATCGGTCCTAACAACCGATCCTTGGGGATTATTTCACCCCCTACTACTACGATCACATATAACATAGCAAGCCAGCATGCAAACATATCATCACATACTGTCAGACGTATCTGGGGTGTTTGACTACCCTTTGGTCCTAACAACCAAACTCTACTACTATCACATACAACATATCATGCTAGCATATAACATATCAGGTAGTAGCAAACTTAGATGATATCACAAAGACAATCATCTATCATACATCTCCTACTGGTGGGTCGGCATTGTGGCCTTAGACCCACTGCTACTGGATGGTAACTCACCTCAAAGTAGCTGGTGAACTGATCGGGAACTAACTGACTGCTGCTGCTCCGGGAGTCCTCCGGCTGCAATTCCCACAACATACTCAATCAAACACTGCTAACTGACCTTTAGGTAAAATGACCATTTTACCCCCGGTCTAGCTCTAAGCCAAAGCTAGAGTCAACTTTCAGTTGACCCGACTTGCCGAGTGGATCACCACTCGCCGAGTCCCTAGCAAACCAATGTCCTGGGTCCCTGGTTCTACTCGTCGAGTCGGGCTATGACTCGACGAGTTCACCTTCTAACTGTCGTTCAACTCCTTCATCCTACTCGCCGAGTTGCATGAACAACTCGTCGAGTTCATCTTCATCCGATGAACACTTTATGCTAAGACTCGCCGAGTTGTATGAACAACTCGCCGAGTCTGTTCTTGATCTATGAAGATTGCCTTGGACTCACCGAGTCAGGGCATTGACTCGCCGAGTCCTAACATGGGTGAGTTCAGCTCCCAACTCACCGAGTCACCCCCTGTGACTCATGGCTCAACTCGACACATGATGAAGGGACCAAATCGGTGACTCGCGACCAGACTCGCCGAGTCACCTATGCGACTCGCCGAGTCGTCGCCATGCATCCACCAAATACACAGATTTACTCGGTTTCAGTCCATGCCATTCATAGATCTGGACTTCTAGGACACAAATCACACGTAAAGTTTCCAACTTTACGTGTGGATATTCACTAATGTGGATTTTAGGGTGCAAAATGCCTCAAAAGGGTAGATCTAGGATGAACAAGCCACATGGGGCCATAAAGCTCACAGATCTGAGCTCCTGGAGCTCAATATTGCCTAGATCTAAAGGTTAGTCCACTTATTACGAGTCCTTAAGCACAAACAAGCTTGGAGAATTGCTCAAGAGTGTCCCAAATGACATCCTAAGCATAGAAACAGGGGAAAACGAGATATACCTCAAGGAAAATGTTGAAATGACACAAAGATGGCCGATCTCCTTCTCCTCTTCTTGATCTACTCCTCTTTCTCCTCAAACCGGAAACCAGGTGCTACAGGGTACTTTGGGGAATACTTACTTGAGCTCGGCCAATCGTGTACATCACACACTTTATTCCTTCTTAAAACACTTAGAAAACATTTGCTTTTTCAAACTCTTTTAATCCCTCTATTTGAGTTCAGACACCCCCGAAGGTGTGTCCGAATCCCTCAAACTAGGGCTCTGATACCAACTTATAACATCCCCAAAATACGGGCCAAAAATTTCTTTTTTAATTAAGCGATTTGAAAAAGCATTTGTAACAAAATATCACACGATCATAATATTTGATAAAACATGTCTCGTGGTCGTAAACCAAAACATAAAACATGAAAATGTCAGAGTACAAAATCCCAGAATGACTCTTGGTGGGGAAATCAAAAGAGTGTGTGTGATGCGCCGCTACCGTGCCAGCTCCTTCCCCTTGACAGAAGAGGTACCTGAAACAACAATTGAAAACCGTAAGCACGAAGCTTAGTGAGTTCCCCCACTGTACCACATACCATATAATGTCATAGCATACATATTGCCAGGCAATTATAGGGTGCCCGACCTACCCGGTACGACCATTCTAGGGTGCCGACCTACCCGTGTCAAGCCATTCTGGGGTGCTAACTACCCATGTCAAGCCGTTCTGGGGTGTTGACTACCCTTTGGTCCTAACAACCAAACCTTGGGGACTGCTCCCCTCCTACTACCACTAACACATATAACAAATCATACTCGCATATAACATATCATCACATACTGTCAGACATAGCTGGGGTGCCTGACCTACCCTTTGGTCCTAACGATCGAACTCTACTAGTATCACATATCATGCCATCATATAACGTATCAGGTAGTAGCAAACCTAGATGATATCACAAAGACAATCATCTAACATACACCTCCTACAGGTGGGCTGACATTGTGGCGGTAGACCCACCGCTACTGGAAGGTAACTTACCTCGAAAGTAACTGCTGAAGTCTGCTTGCTAAGCGCCTGATTGATGAATCGCAAATCCTCCGACTATAAATCATAAACATAGGTTAGACACCCATAAATACCCTTAGGTCAAAAGACTGACCCTCCCTTGGTCCAAAGTCAACTTCTTGCTCAAAGTTAACGTCCATTTCACTGGACTCGCCAAGTCACGGCACAGACTCGCCGAGTCCTTCTCCTATTAACCCGGTCCTACTCAACCGGTCCTTCTTCCAACTCACTGAATCACCCTTAACTGATTACTTGGGACGATTGAACCGACTCGCGACCCGAATCGCCGAGTTTGAAGAACAACTCGCCAAGCTCCATGAAATCTTCATAGGACTTGCCGAGTTGTTCATCTAACTCGCCGAGTCTAAGGCCATCATCATAGAACTCGCCGAGTTCCACATTGGGACTCACCGAGTGTAATAGCCTGAACTCCAGGTATTCTTCTATTTGGCCCTGCATCTTGGTTATGTTGTCATTTTAGGGTTTTCATGATAAACGAGTACGCTGGGTGTACAAGGTGTACGCTGCGTGTACTCGCGTGCCTCATTTGGAAGCGTTCACCCTCAGGTACGTTGGGCGTACCCAAGGTTACGCTTGGCGTAACTGGTAGAGACCTAAAAACCCTAATTCCTTTGGAGGGCTATAAAAAGAATGTGTGGCTGGACTTCTCAGCCACCATCCCTCAGAGAGAAACCCTAAAAAGAGTGTGCTTTCGTTCTAAAGCCATTTTGTGAGTATTCTAAGGTTGGTGGTGCTATTCCAAGGTTGAAAAGGAGAAGAAGAGCTCATTGGAAAGACTAGAAGTCGTGTTCAAGGGTAGATATGAGCTTTGCAAGGGTTGAAGCTTCATTATCAAGTAAAAAGTTCGGATCTTGTCACTTGGTTCATGTTATATGCTTCAAGTACCATTTTCTAGCGTTTTAGTCCCAAAGGTGGAGACTTTTTGTGCAAATGGCCTCCATAAGCTTAGATCCTTCATATTTCTGATCTATTGGAGTTGTAGACTCATAAAAATGACATCTTGGACGTGAATATTGCACCATGCATGAGATCTAGGTCCTTGAGTTGGAATAGAATGATGTTAAGAAGTGTTGGAGCCTTTACAGCCATGCCAAGGCTTAAAGGTCTCGACTTTATGGGTTTAGACACATTAATAGAGTCAGATCTGGAAGTTGGAGTAATGGCTTAACCGATTAAGACCAGAAATGAAGTGTGTTAGAATCTGATGGTTACGCTGGGCGTGACTTCCAGTACGCGCAGTGTACTGGGTGGAGATCCCGATCCATGGGTTGGCGATGTACACCCCGCGTACATCTACGAGTACACCCCGCGTACTCACAGGGTTGAATTTTGTTGACTTTTAGGGTTTTGGTTAACATGAGGACTTTAGGTCAAGGAAGGGTAAAATGGTCTTTTACCCTCCGAGGAATGATGATAAAGGTAAAGCTTTAGTTGTGGAAGTCTTTGATTATTAAATGATATTTTTATGATTAGGCGAGGTAGGGTCGTCGTTGGGATTTGGGGATAGCGAGTACGCGAGATCTTAGACTTTCCACGATGTGAGTTTTCTCACTATACTGTACCCGGAAGGACTTTTATTGTGTGACCAGAAGGTCGGATATGTTATGAGATATATGCGTTGTATGTGATAAGTTAATTGTTTATATGTGCCGTGTATGATATGCTTGATATGGGCCGGAAGGCATTATGTTATCGGCCGGAAGGCGGATATGTTATGGGCCGGAAGGCGTGGTGATGTGGACCATAAGGTTGATGTAGGTAGGACCGGAAGGTTTACCTAGTCGGGATGGAAGTCCCCTGAGACACATGGACCGGAAGGTCAGGGCCTGGAAAGGCGTATGTGCATAAGTTGTATTTTGGGGAACTCACTAAGCATTTATGCTTACAGTTGTTGTGTTATGTGTTTCAGGTACTAGCAAGGACCGTGGGAAGGCGCCGACTTGATCGTACACATTGTCGGGGAAAAACTATTTTATGATCATTGGGATGTATTTTGTTATGATAACATTGTTCACGTTTGAATTTGGAATATTAATCGATGGTTTTTGATGTTTACAAAAATGAAAATTTTGTTTTAAAATTTACGTTGTTACAAGTTGGTATCAGAGCCTTGGTTTGAGGGATTCGGATACACCTTCGGGCGTAACTGAACTCAAACCGGGGATTTGAGAAAATTTTTAATTAATAAAAACAAAAAAGATTTGATAATAGATTCGAAACAACCAAAGGAGAAGCGGTGTGTATGGTCAGCTAGCGCCCGAACGGTAAAATCCCCAAAATACTCTTACATTATGTGTTATGAGATATGTTATGATATGATACGCATGCTAGTAGACTAGGTATTCATATTAGGACTAGAGTGGCCTGATTTGTGATGCCTTAGTCTAGGGAAAACTGCTGCTATGAGATGCTTTGAATGCGAGTGGGTAGCTAGGGCATAGCAAGAATAGAGTACTCATGATCGGGGGTTCGGGGAGGAGGACTTAGGGTGAATGCTGATGCGGTGTAGTTGCTAGTATTGGGCCCGTACTACTGAAGACACCGGGTCAGTGGGCAACCCAAGTAAGAAGCCTTGGGTATCGGAGACTGAGTAGGGTTGCGTTATCGAGTGCGATTATGCTCGATGGAGTCTCTGATATTTTTATGTTGTATTTCAGAGGCATCATGGTTGGACCACGCCACAGACTTGGTACGAGCGGTGTGAGTGACAAGGAGCTTCGTCAGATGATTCACAAGGAGGTGGCTGCGGCGATCCAGGCCGAGATTCCGGAGATGTTTGGGTCTATTAAGACCACACTGATGGAGACTTTTGATGAGCGGTACGCCACGGTGACTGAGGTCGCAGCCGTTGCAGCTACCGCAGTTGTGGCCGCTGCCAGATTGCAGGGAGGTGACTCGTTGTTGTTCCGGGAGTTCAGCAACACGAAGCCACCCGAGTTTGACGGGATGCAGGATCCAATCGCAGCGATGAGATGGATTGCTGATATCGAGGGATGCTTCTACACTTGTTCATGTTCGGAGCACCTGAGGGTACGGTTCGCTTTAAACCAGCTCCGCCTGGGAGCAAAGGATTGGTGGAAGTTCATGACGGTGAACTTCACTCTGGTGGAGGTTTCAGCCGTGACTTGGGAGAGATTTACTGCTATGTTCAGAGACGAGTATGTTCCCCCGGTGGAGAGGGAACGGTTGGTTCAGGAGTTCTTGACCCTCAAGCAGGGTAATGATTCTATTACGGTGATCACTCGGAAGTTTCATGAGAGGGCGATGTTTTGCCCTGAGCAGGTATCCATCGAGCAGGCTCGGATTAGCCGATATTTAGGTGTACTGAGGAGGGATATCCGAGAGTTCGTATTGAACTCGTCATACCAGACCTTTGCTGAGCTCCAGGCGAATGCCAGGAAGCGAGAGATCGAGTTGGAGACCCAGGCTAGGGAGGAGGCCGAGTCTCAACGGGTGGATCGGCGGCCGACTCAGTTCCAGCTGGCAGCCAAGCGGACCAAGTCCGCCGATTCGAGGATGGGAGGTCAGAAGGGTCGTACTTGCGGAAAGTGCGGCAAGGGTCACGAGGGGGCATGTCGATCGGGTGCTTGCTACAAGTGTGGCAAGGAGGGGCACATTGCTAGGGATTGCCCCAAAGGATTTATGGTTTGCTTTCATTGCAACCAGACCAGCCATCGGAAGGCCGAGTTCCCCCAGCTTCGCTAGGGATCTGCGCCTGCTGCCAGGATTACCGAGACTCGGCCGGTGAAAGCCAAGGCTCCGAAGGCTCTTGGGAGAGCTTTTCAATTGACTGTGGAGGAGGTCCGTGCGGCGCCCGATGTCATAGCTGGTATGTATTCTTTCGTGTATTTACTTTTATGCTAAGATATTATGCTTATATTATGATATGCGTAGGTACTTTTCTTGTGAATTATGTACCTGCCTTGGTATTATTTGACTCGGGTGCGAGTCGGTCTTTTGTATCGTTGGCTTTTAGCCAACACATCGGTATTGATCGGGAGGTGATGAGTCGACCCCTGCGAGTTTCTATAGCGGATGAGAAAGCAGTATACGCCACTGACGTGATTTGAGGATGTGTGCTCGAGATTTTTTGGGTCAAGTTCCCTTTAGACTTGGTTCCTATAGCGATGGGGGATGTCTGCATCATCGTGGACATGGACTGGTTGAGTAAGTTTGGGGCAGTCATTGACTGCGAGAGACAGCTGGTGACTATACGAGACCCTAGTTGGGGAGTGCTTACTGTGTATGGCGAGGGGACCCGGTGTGGGTAAGCGTTTTGTTCAGCTGCCAGGGCGAGGCAAAGTTTGCAGCAGGGCTACAGTGGATTCAAAGCCTACGTGATGGAAACTCGAGTGGCCGCGGGGAGGCCCAATTCGGTTGATGACGTCCCAGTAGTATGCGAGTTTTCGGATGTGTTCCCCGAAGAGTTACCAGGAGTGCCTCCAGAAAGGCAAGTGGAGTTCCGTATCGATCTGGTTCCAGGAGCGACGCCCATCGCCAAGGCGCCTTATCGCCTCGCTCCACCAGAAACGCATGAGTTATCCTCGCAGCTTCAGGAGCTGTTGGGAAAGGGGTTTATTCGACCAAGTAGCTCACCTTGGGGAGCGCCGATTTTATTTGTCAAGAAAAAGGATGGTTCACACCGGATGCGTATCGATTACCGGGAGTTGAACAAGTTGACGGTTAAGAACCGGTATCCGTTACCTAGGATCGATGATCTGTTCGATCAGTTGCAGGGGCATCTTGGTTCTCCAAGATAGACTTGAGGTTGGGTTATCATCAGATGAGGGTTCGGGATGAAGATATTCAGAAGACTGCATTCAGAACTCGTTATGGACATTATGAGTTTGTGGTGATGCCTTTTGGGCTCACCAATGCCCTGACTGCGTTCATGGATCTTATGAACAGGGTGTGCAGGCCGATGCTGGATCAGTCGGTGATCGTATTCATTGATGATATTTTGGTATATTCGAGGTCTAGGGAGCAGCATGAGGAGCATTTGAGGGAAATTCTTGGAGTATTGAGATCGGAGAGGCTGTATGCCAAATTTTCCAAGTGTGATTTCTGGTTACGAGAGGTCCAGTTCCTTGGGCACCTTGTTAACCAGAAAGTGATATTGGTCGATCCGGCCAAGATTGAGGCGGTGTTGAGATGGGAGGTGCTGAGATCGCCCACTGAGATCAGGAGTTTTCTGGGATTGGCTGGCTATTATCGGAGGTTTATCAAGGATTTCTCCAAGATCGTCGTGCCACTTACTAGGATGACCCGGAAGGGTGTTGCATTTTCGTGGGGACCGGAGCAGCAGTCCTCATTCGAGACCCTTCGTCAGAAATTGTGCGAGGCCCCGGTTCTTGCACTCCCGGATGGGATGGAGGATTTTGTGGTATACTGTGACACATCTATATCGGGTTTAGGGGCGGTGCTCATGCAGATGGGACACGTTATAGCGTATGCTTCGAGGCAGTTGAAGCCTCATGAGTCGAGATATCCCACCCACAACCTGGAATTGGGGGATGTGGTGTTTGCCCTCAAGATCTAGCGGCACTATCTTTATGGGTTTGGTGTACCATCTACACGAACCACAAGAGTCTGAAGTACTTGATGGATCAGCCAAATTTGAATATGCGTTAGAGGAGACGGTTGGATGTGGTGAAGGATTATGATTGTGAGATTCTGTAGCACCCGGGCAAGGCTAATGTGGTGGCCGATGCGTTGAGCCGAAGGGCGGAAAGCGCCCCGATCCGAGACATTTGTATGAGGTTGACGGTGATGACCCCGATTTTGGACACCATCTGAGGAGCTCAAGCTGAGGCTGCGAGACCAGAAAACCAGAAGAGGGAGTGGGTTGTCAGTCAGGTATCAGAATTCGTTACGGATGGTCGGGGACTTATGACTTTTCAGGGTCGGATTTGGGTACCGTTTGTGGGCGGTACGCGTACTATTTTGATGGAGGAAGCGCATCGATCGAAATTCTAGATTCATCCGGGGGCTACTAAGATGTATTTGGACCTAAGGAAGGAGTATTGGTGGCCCTGTATGAAGAGGGATGTTGCATGGTTCGTCGAGAGGTGCCTGACTTGTCGTCAGGTTAAGGCCGAGCACCAGCATCCGCACGGTAAATTGCAGCCGCTAGAGATTCCCGAATGGAAGTGGGAATAAATTACCATGGATTTTATCACCAAATTGCCGAGGACTGCGAGAGGAGTCGATTCGATTTGGGTGATTGTGGATAGATTGACGAAGAGCGCTCATTTTCTAGCCATCAGTGAGAGCTCTTTCGCGGAGAATTTGGCAGAATTATATGTGAGGGAGGTGGTATCGCGACATGGGGTTCCGATGTCGATTGTTTCAGATCGGGATGTGTGTTTTACTTCCAGGTTTTGGAAGAAGTTTCATGAGGAGTTGGGTACGAGGCTGCATTTCAGTACTGCATACCACCCGCAGACGGACGAACAAAGCGAGCGGACGATTCAGACGCTTGAGGATATGCTCCGAGCATGTGTTTTGGATTTTGGAGGGAGCTGGGACACCTATCTACCTTTAGCAGAGTTTTCGTACAATAACAGCCATCATTCGAGCATTAGTATGCCACCCTTTGAGCTGTTGTATGAGAGGAGGTGTTGCACCCCCATCTGCTGGGGAGAGGTGGGGCAGTGGGTGATGGGTAGCACGGAGATTGTACTCCAGACAACCTAGCAGATTCAGCAGGTCAGGCAGAGGTTGTTGACCGCGCAGAGTCTCCAGAAGAGTTATGCGGACAGGCGTCGGTCCGAACTCGAGTTTCAGGTTGGAGACCGTGTGCTCCTAAAGGTCTCTCCTTGGAAAGCAGTGATACGATTCAGGAAGAGGGGCAAGTTGGGACCCTGGTATATTGGACCTTTCAGGGTAATTGCTAGGGTAGATAGGGTAGCCTACCGGTTGGATCTACCTGCTGAGTTGGGGCAGATCCATAATACCTTTCATGTCTCGCAGTTGAGGAAATGTATTGCCGACGAGTCGGCAGTGGTGCCATTAGATGATAGTCAGGTGGATATAGGCCTGGACTATGTGGAGAGACCAGCAACGATCAGGGATCGGAAGGTTAAGGTCCTGAGGAACAAGGAAATACACCTGGTACAAGTGCAGTGGCAACATCGGGAGGGGTCCGAGCTGACATGGGAGTCCGAATCTAAGATGCGGGATCAGTATCCAGAGTTGTTTTTAGTATGAGACTTCGGGGATGAAGTCTGGTTCTAGTGGGGGAGAATTGTAATATCCTGAAATCCATGTATTCTTTTATTTGGCCCTGCATCTTGGTTATGTTGTCATTTTAGGGTTTTCATGATAAGCAAATACGCTGGGCGTACTCGCGTGCCTCATTTGGATACGTTCACCCTCAGGTACGCTGGGCGTACCCAAGGTTACGCTTGGCGTAACTGGTCCAGACCTAAAAACCCTATTTCCTTTGGAGGGCTATAAAAAGAATGTGTGGCTGGACTTCTCAACCACCATCCCTCAGAGAGAAACCCTAAAAAGAGTGTGCTTTCGTTCTTAAGCCATTTTGTGAGTATTCTAAGGTTGGTGGTGTTATTCCAAGGTTGCAAAGGAGAAGAAGAGCTCATTGGAAAGACTAGAAGTGGTGTTCAAGTGTAGATCTGAGCTTTGCAAGGGTTAAAGCTTCATTATCAGGTAAAAAGTTCGGATCTTGTCACTTGGTTCATGTTATATGCTTCAAGTACCATTTTCTAGCGTTTTAGTCCCAAAGGTGGAGACTTTTTGTGCAAATGGCCTCCATAAGCTTAGATCCTTCATATTTCTAATCTATTGGAGTTGTAGAATCATAAAAATGACATCTTGGATGTGAATATTGCACCATGCATGAGATCTAGGTCCTTGAGTTGGAATAGAATGATGTTAAGAAGTGTTGGAGCCTTTACAGCCATGCCAAGGCTTAAAGGTCTCGACTTTATGGATTTAGACACATTAATAGAGTCAGATCTAGAAGTTGGAGTAATGGCTTAACCGATTAAGACCAGAAATGAAGTGTGTTAGAATCTGATGGTTACGCTGGGTGTAACTTCCAGTACAAGCAGCGTACTGGGTGGAGACCCCGATCCATGGGTTGGCGATGTACGCCCCGCGAACATCTAGCAGTACGCCCCACATATTCACAGGGTTGACTTTAGTTGACTTTTAGGGTTTTGGTCAACATGAGGACTTTTGGTCAAGGAAGGGTAAAATGGTCTTTTACCCTCCAAGGAATGATGATAAAGGTAAAGTTTTAGTTGTGGAACTCTTTGATTATTAAATGATATTTTTATGATTAGGCGAGGTAGGGTCGTCGTTGGGATTTGGAGATAGCGAGTACGCGAGATCTTAGACTTTCCACGAGGTGAGTTTTCTCACTATACTGTACCCGGAAGGGTTTTTATTGTGTGATCGGAAGGTCGGATATGTTATGAGATATATGCATTGTATGTGATAAGTTAATCATTTATATGTGTCATGTATGATATGCTTGATATGGGCCGGAAGGCATTATGTTATCGGCCGGAAGGCGGATATGTTATGGGCCGGAAGGCGTGGTGATGTGGACCGTAAGGTTGACGTAGGTAAGACCGGAAGGTTTACCTAGTCGGGATGGAAGTTCCCTGAGACACATGGACCGGAAGGTCAGGGCCTGGAAAGGCGTATGTGCGTAAGTTGTATTTTGGGGAACTCACTAAGCATTTATGCTTACAGTTGTTGTGTTATGTGTTTCAGGTACTAGCGAGGACCGTGGGAAAGCGCCGGCTTGATCGTACAGATTGTCGGGGAAAAACTATTTTATGATCATTGGGATGTATTTTGTTATGATAACATTGTTCACGTTTGAATTTGGAATATTAATCGATGGTTTTTGATGTTTACAAAAATGAAAATTTTGTTTTAAAATTTACGTTGTTACACCGAGTCCCTTGACCCATTTCCCATATAGACCAAATCTGCGACATGTAACGCTTTAAAACCATAGATCTATGATCCTATGGCATGCTTATCACGTAAAGTTGAAAACTTTACGTGCATGCATGGCCCTACAAGCTCAAAAAGGCAAATCCAAGCTTTTTATGAGTTTATACACTCAATGGGGACCTCAGTCACTCCAACCACAGAAAGTTTATACTTCTAATAGATCTGAAGTCCTTTCAGACCATTAAGCACAAACACAAGGAGTATGGTGTTTTAAGGCTTGAAAACCACCATTTTAGGGACAAAAGGGGATCTAAAGAACTAGTGATCAAGGTAGGGGTTTTTCTACCTGAATAGAAGCCTCGTGCAGTGTAGATTCCAGATCTACCTCTCCCCTTTGCACACCACAACCTCTTTCTTCTTCTTCTTCTATGCTCTAAATCTTCTTCACAAAGCCAAAATCACTCTCAAGATCAAAATGGGGGCTATGGTTTCGCTCTTCAGCTCTCTGGAAGTGTTAGGGACAAATGAGGCCGAGTTAGAGCGTTTAAATAGGGTGCAAACACCCAGATTAGGGTTTTTGCCCAAACAGGGTCTACTCGCTGAGTTCGAGAACCGACTCGCCGAGTCCAAAGTTCAGACCCCACATCTTATCCCACTCCTACTCGGCGAATAGGTCCATCAACTCGACGACTCCAAGACAAAAATGCATTAATTTGAAAATGTTAATTACAAGGATTACGTACCGGGAATCGTGTGCTACAAATTGCACCTAAAACTAACCTTAAACGGAGGCTGAAAACCAGTCATCGTATATTTCATCATCTTCGGGTAACCCATACTCTCATTATCTCGTAAATATCTATAGTTTTTACCAAACCATAGTCGTAATTGTGTTTCACTATACCTCCACAAATACGTACCACATACAAACCTATCGTACTCATTATAATTAATATAATTCATCAAGTAGTTATAAATAAATAATAAATAATAAATTTAATACATGTTCCAATTATATTGACTATCAGCTAGCTCATACACTACCGGCGGGATGCACGTATTGTCGTCTCGTCCTATGAGACCCCTCAACAAAAACATCATTTGCATAACCATTACCGCATCCTCATCACTTCACGTCGAGAATTTATGTAGTCTTCTAAATCTTTCAGCCGTAAATATTCATCTCTCAGATCAGGGAACAATTGATTCCTTAATGCTGAACTTGTGATGACTTTTGCTTTTACTATATCAACATACGGTCCAAATCTCAAACTGCTAATCAAACAAAATTCCGTTTCATCATATTCAACCACCCTACCTTGTAACTGGAACAGAAACTTCCTAGTCCTGGCTACCTATACCTCACTAACCTCATGCGACATCATCAAATGACAGAGCATCGGGCCACTATTCGGGGTGAGCATACCAATGAAGACCCCAAGAGCCATCTCTCAAAATAATTCAACTCGCCTACTATTTAGTTTTGTAATGTACTTTTTAAACACAATCCCCAACGCCCCTTTAAAAGTACATTTTGCAGGCCATCCACACAAACTATGCTGCAAAAGATTAAACATATATGCCAAATTAAAAAAATAATATTGAAAAGTAACTTTAAATAACATTGTACTTTTATTTTTCTAGCATTGTACTTATATACTGTTTTTTAACAATTTATGCAACAAAAATAATGTTTTTATTTTATAACTTTTTATACAGTGGTCTACGTGAGTAATTATCATTCAAGATAAATAGTCCATTTTTTATAACAAATTTACAGAATTTTACAGAAATGGTCCATATATATTATAAAATTTACATAAATGGTCAATTTTAATAATAATTATTGAAATTTTCAATATTTTTTTAATTACATAAATAATTGGAAATCGATTTTAATATTAATTTACATATAATCAATATAAAATGATCTTAATATTTAATGGTCCATTTTAAGAGATAATAATTATAGAAAATCGAAAAAAAAAACAAAAAAATAATGATTCGTAGAGGCATATATCGTTCCGTAGAGGGCTTCTCTACGGATTTGTTCTTGAGCAGAGGACCTCTACATATCTGTTCATGACGAAAAGAAGGGCTCCTCTACATAAATCGATTTCTTATTTCACAAACTCCAATCCTTACACCCTAAAAAACATACATGTTTATATATAACATTTAACCTATTAATTTCCAATTCGTATAATCAATTTCTACTTCTGAGTTTATACAAAGATTAGGAAATTTTTTTGAAATATTACTTGAGTTCCATATCCATCGGATAACACATCGGAGTGCAGTTGCTGCACTAATCGAGCTTGTCGCGACTATTTTTTTGTCCGTTCTGATCACATAATCGACGGCCCTCAGCTTCCTTCCGCAACTCCCTTCCGCGAATCGACTGCCTTAGCTTCCTTCCGCGTTTGAGTATGGAGGAAAGGGTAATTTTTGGGTGATTTTACGATTCCACAGAGTAATAAAGAATCTACAAAGATGTTTATGGTTCCACAGAACCCCCTTTGCGAAACCTTTTGTCATATTCTGAATTCCTTATTTCTGTGGTTATTTTTTCAAAGGATCCCTCAATTTTGGTCATTTACTAAATTTTCTCATTTTATTATGGATCCAACGTTGCCTGTCTTCCCATTTTGAGTCTTTAGTCAATGACAAGACACATTGTGTAAGCTTAAAACTTCAACATTTTTCCTAAATCCAAGTACGAGTCTCAGTCAACTTTTAACTCATAATCTCTTTGAGAAATTGGCAAAGGGGGGGGGGGGGGGTAGGTGGAGCAATAGTAGCAAAATCTAAAGATTCAGTCTCAAGAAAGTGATGAAATTTAAATTAGTATTGTAGGTTGTATGTACTTGGCTAAGGGATACATTTATAGTAAACATTTTAGCTACGGGACACATTAATATTGTAGGCTATATGAAAGGGAAAATGACTCTTGAGGGTAATTAACTTTTGTGTTTGTACTCATTTGGTCCCTTTTTTTTGTATTCAATATACCATCGAACTTGTTGTTTGCGTTCACCAAAACCCTTTTGACCGGCTTTTGACCTGTGATAGTCGGTCAAAGGGTTATGGTGAACACAAACAACAAGTTCGATGGTATATTGAGTACAAAAAAAAGTAAATGGACCAAATGAGAACTGTTGGGTTATTGGTGTTGCGTCTTGGGCTCGCTTCCTAGCCCATCTTTTATGCGGTATGGGTCTGTCCATCCGTATCTTATTTTCTAAGGTTTGTGTGTTTATAGATGCTTGCATGCATCTTTTACGTAACTGATAGATTAGGGTTTTACGGTGTAATTATACAAGATATCTTTTTGTAACCCTAGAATCCTCTACAGCGGAAGTTCTTCATCGAGCTCTGCTGAGGATTGAAAGTTCTAATCATTCGACACATTCAAATCCATTCTTGAGTATTGCTTTACATTCTTTATATAGCTGTTTCAAAGATCTAATCGATCTTAAAGATTTCTAGGGTTTGTGTATTTATAGATGCTTGCATGCATCTTTTACGTAACTGATAGATCAAGGTTTTACGGTGTAATTATACAAGATATCTTTTTGTAACCCTAGAATCCTCTACAACGGAAGTTCTTCATCGAGCTCTGCTGAGGATTGAAAGTTCTAATCATTCGACACATTCAAATCCATTCTTGAGTATTGCTTTACATTCTTTATATACCTGTTTCAAAGATCTAATCGATCTTAAAGATTTTTATCTCATCAATTGGTATCAGAGCCAGGTTCTTGACGCTCATCACCAAGTGGGCCATGGATAAACTTCATGTTCCTACTGTTGCAGGTTCCCTTCTCTCCAACATCAATGTCTTCCACACCACCAAAATTATTGTCACCGATCCGACAAAATTTTCTTTCGTCGGATCCATTCCGGACTCTATGTCCGCTGGGGTGTCAAAGGAGAGCATCATCATGAAAGCCTACAAGGACTTTCGTCCTTCGGGCCCAAGGGAACTTTCTGCTGAAATGGTTCAGTCCATTAATGATGCAGATAAACCTGCTACTCGAGGAAAGAAACCCGAGCAAGGGAAGATAAAGAAAGCAACAAAGGGGGCAAAGGGTCCTTCTCCTAAGAAGCGAAAACCCTCAAAACCAGATCTTTCCCCACCAGCGAAGAAGAAGAGAGTCCAACCCAAGAGAAAACTCATTCTCTCTTCTTCCTCCAGCGACTCGGAAGAGGACCACTCTGACTCAGATGAGTCAGCTCGAGGCGAAACCCCGCCTCACTCCCCTGATCGTGAGGTACATATTTCATCAAAACCTCCTTCACCTTCTCCTATACCCACCTCTTCCATTCCCATCATAACCTCCTCCATTTCCATTCCCTCCATATATGATCCTATTTCCATTCCCCCCATAACTACTTCTCTTTAAACCACAACAACCACCCTTCCCCCACCACTTTTTACAGAAGCCACCACCACTACCACTCGTGAGGTTCTAACCAACGTATCTGATACGGGGGTTTCTACTTCACAACCCGAACCTACATCTGCACCCGAACCCACTATCACTACCGAACCACCCACTGCACCCTTATCTCCCACTCCCTCTGCTGAAACCGAAACCTTTCTGGGAGGGGATGATACTGTTTTTGACTCCATCTACTACATCCCATATCAACTTCAGAGTGATGATGATGATGATGCTCCGGTCACCAAAAAGCACATCAAGGAACTCCACGAGAAGATTGACAATCTTGTGGCTTCTTCCTCCTCCTTAACATCTCACTTTTCAGAGGCTGCTATTCAAAGTATGGTGGAGTCACTCACCAAAGCACATGAAGCCTCTATCAGCACAGCTGCTGCTGCCATTGATAAATCCACGCAGGCTAGTGCTGTGGTGACCGAAAAAGTCGAAAAACTATTTCAAGACGCCCAGATCTGGCTGGAGTCTTTACAGGCGGCATCAGAGTTAAACACTAAGAAGATCCGCACCATTGTGGAGAAGCTGGTCCATTCCTTCGAAACGGAAAAAGATCAATTTGCCAGCTTTCGCCAAAAACTCCAAGAAGACAACCAATCCTTTCAGTCTTCGGTTGCGGATCGTCTTCTCACATTTCAAGCTACTCTTGCCGCCGAATCTACCACAAAGGAAGAGCTTGCCCGAAAGTCTTCCGAGCTTGCCTTGGCAACTCATCAGCCCTCCCAGGCCGAGAAGGAGATCGATTCTCTTCGGTCCGAGAAAGCTGTGGTCCAGAGTTGTGTTTTAGATGTCCACGGAGCTTTGTCTAATATCATTGAAGCCCATGATCCGATTCTCAACTATTCGGTGAGGCGAAGTCTTGCAGAGAAGCTCGCTCCTGCTCTTGCCCTTCTTAGCCGTATTGAAGGCATTCCTGAGCAGGAGGACCATCCGAAACAAGGGGGAGAAAAGAAGAAGTCCACAGCTCAACAGAAACCCCCTCCAAGTTCCATACCTCAATCAACTCCACTTTCATCACCTGTCCCTCCGAAAGCACCCAAACCAACATCTGGTCCTTCATCAGGTTTGAGTGCTCAAGCCAAAGCCAAACTTGTAGACAATGATGAAAGTGATGATCAAGAGCCAATTGTCAGCTTGGTCAGGAAGCAAATGAGAGAGAGAGAGCTGGATGAAAATGCTCGAATAGTCAGGGAAGCCGAGGCCAAGGAGAGGAAGATGAAGGAGGCTCATGATCTCCTTGAAAGCAGGAAAACTCTGTTTCCTCCTTGGACCCTCGAAGTGCTCATCAAAGAAGCCATTGAGTCCCCTTGCACTTTGTGGCTAGAACCGGTCGTCTCACTAGACCGTGTCAACTCAGTCGATTCCCAGTTCGACATGCCCCTGACCCAAAAGGCCTTCATCTTCCATGCGTTCGCTCATATAGCTGAAGTTCCCCACCCTCACCCGAAGGTGGATAGGGAGCTTATAGACTATTACCTGAGAACTGCTCAACCTCAGTACCAAACTTGGAGCGCACAGAAGATAACCAACGTTCGGGTTCTCAAGCCTGTTCGTGAAGGTAACTTTGTCAATGTCAGATTCAAGGTCTTGAGGGGATCTGAAAAATCTGAGCATTCTATCTCTCTGGCTGATCTTCCCAACCTCAACCCTCACGATTAGATCGTTCTGCACAACATTCTTCTTGTCAATGAAGCTGAATATGGTCCGGTCATTGACCATTTCAAGAGAATGTTAGTTTGCTATATTTTGGAGGTGGCTAAGCTTGATCAAGAGATTGCTAATATCCTGAGGAAGAAGCCCATCATCACTCCAGTCGGTTCTGCTAGCGATATAAACCGAATGAAGATGGGAAACATTGACCCGAAACAGAACTCAGTCATGTTCACTAGAGCAGAAGGCCAGAAATGCCTGTTTGCTTTGGCGGACAAACATCTCTACACCACTACTTGTCTAGAGTATGTTCTGGGTATAATCAATCGTTGCAAGCAGAACACGGATAGTGATAAAAAGTACTTCAATGATATGATAAACTGGTACATTCACTTCCTTCAAACACTTCTTGCTATCATCCCCTGCCTGTTCAAGACAGTCAAGAAAGCCAGTGCTGCAGGGGCAAGCAAGCTGGAGTGAAGTCTCGCCTCAATTGACGCAAAGGGGAGATTGTTGGGTTATTGGTGTTGCGTCTTGGGCTCGCTTCCTAGCCCATCTTTTATGCGGTATGGGTCTGTCCATCCGTATCTTATTTTCTAGGGTTTGTGTATTTATAGATGCTTGCATGCATCTTTTACGTAACTGATAGATCAGGGTTTTACGGTGTAATTATACAAGATATCTTTTTGTAACCCTAGAATCCTCTACAGCGGAAGTTCCTCATCGAGCTCTGCTGAGGATTGAAAGTTCTAATCATTCGACATATTCAAATCCATTCTTGAGTATTGCTTTACATTCTTTATATACCTGTTTCAAAGATCTAATCGATCTTAAAGATTTTTATCTCATCAAGAACAAATGCAACAGTTGGTTACCCTCCTGATTAATTTTCCTTTTGCTTATTTACATCAAATCCCACATCATCCCCTGATATTAATGACTTTATGAGATTCATTCTTGCTTCTCTTCAAAACATAACCCACGAAAGAACATTATTCATACATATACAACTTTGTAATGCACTTGAATATTTATTAGGGAAATCTTCACTAAGCAGACGCATTTCATGACTACATTGACATTTCCAATCAAATGATTTATCGTATCATGCATTCTAAACAAGTCTACAAACGAGTGGAATCACAAGTGCTCTGATTTTTGAGTTTACTTAGCTTTAAGATATAATTCATGGGATAAGATACAATATCAATATGTACAATATCATGCTGCTTTTGTAGATACATCACCATAATATACCTTGAGATAAACGTTTATACTGATAAATATATCTCTCATACACAGTCATATCCTTTTGCAAAGAGGTGTTGACAGTTAAACACAATAAGCATAACGTAGACCATGTTTTAACAAGGTTACCCCTTTGAAATGCTTTTCATATACGTTATAGCCAAAGAAGGTTACAATCTTTGATAATTTTGCAACTTTAATTTCATTTAAATTTTCGGGAAAAATGACTCAGGAGGGTAACCAACTGTTGAGTTCGTTCTCATTTGGTCCCTTTTTTTTTTTTTTTTTTTGTACTTAATATACCATCGAACTTGTTCTTTGTGTTCACCATAACCCTTTGACCGGCTATCACATGTCAAAAGGGTTATGGTGAACACAAACAACAAGTTCGATAGTATATTGAATACAAAAAAGAAAAAGGGACCAAATGAGTACAAATGCAAAAGTTAATTACCCTCAAGAGTCATTTTCCCCTATATGAAATTTAAATTAAGAAAGTCATAATCTCTTTGAGAAATCTTGTTCTCGTTGAAATTAAGTCAAGAAAGTCATGAATTTTAAAAGGAGTGACAAACACCTTCTAATTTACTCTTAAATTAAGACAAGAAAGTCATGAAATTTAAAGTCATGAACCAGTCCCTCCTTATTGGCTAAGGGACACAATTCTAGTAAACATTTTGGCTAAATCTTCTTAAAACGCTTGTGGCTTCTTGATGTCACTAAGTATAGGAACAATCAGACATGGTGGAAACTT